>NC_090650.1:359544314-359844314 GCF_040937935.1 Hyperolius riggenbachi
TCCCGCGTTCAGTGCCGATCAAGGGAGAGAGTGAGCGAGCGAGCGCTTCGCAAAGTCGCCCCCTGCTGGGCAGCGAGGGCTGCAACCGGCGGCCTGCCTGCGTGCAAGAGCAACTCATACTTACCTGGCAGGGGAGATACCATGATCACGAAGGTGGTTCTCCCAGGGTGAGGCCCGTCCATTGCACTCCGGGCAGGTTGACCCCTGCGATTTCCCCAAATGCGGGAAACTCGACTGCATAATTTGTGGTAGTGGGGGACTGCGTTCGCGCTTTCCCCTGATGAGCACCGGTTAACGACAGAGCAGGCGTGCCGCTGAGGATCCCTTGCTGGCTGGGGACAGTGGGGAGAGCATGCGGGACTCGGTCCTTTATCTGCACTGCGACAGAGAAGGCTTTTTTCATCCTTCACAGGGGCTGGGTGTGGCTGCTTCTGTGACATCATCACTCTATGCAAATCCTCAGGGCTCACTGCGCGCCGGCCGAGTGCCCGGTTTATGGCATTTTCTGGTGTTTGCGGCTAACTGTAGCTCTGGGCAAGTGCGGCGGAGCTTTCCCGTGGGCTGTGTTTCCCGCGTTCAGTGCCGATCAAGGGAGAGAGTGAGCGAGCGAGCGCTTCGCAAAGTCGCCCCCTGCTGGGCAGCGAGGGCTGCAACCGGCGGCCTGCCTGCGTGCAAGAGCAACTCATACTTACCTGGCAGGGGAGATACCATGATCACGAAGGTGGTTCTCCCAGGGTGAGGCCCGTCCATTGCACTCCGGGCAGGTTGACCCCTGCGATTTCCCCAAATGCGGGAAACTCGACTGCATAATTTGTGGTAGTGGGGGACTGCGTTCGCGCTTTCCCCTGATGAGCACCGGTTAACGACAGAGCAGGCGTGCCGCTGAGGATCCCTTGCTGGCTGGGGACAGTGGGGAGAGCATGCGGGACTCGGTCCTTTATCTGCACTGCGACAGAGAAGGCTTTTTTCATCCTTCACAGGGGCTGGGTGTGGCTGCTTCTGTGACATCATCACTCTATGCAAATCCTCAGGGCTCACTGCGCTCCGGCCGAGTGCCCGGTTTATGGCATTTTCTGGTGTTTGCGGCTAACTGTAGCTCTGGGCAAGTGCGGCGGAGCTTTCCCGTGGGCTGTGTTTCCCGCGTTCAGTGCCGATCAAGGGAGAGAGTGAGCGAGCGAGCGCTTCGCAAAGTCGCCCCCTGCTGGGCAGCGAGGGCTGCAACCGGCGGCCTGCCTGCGTGCAAGAGCAACTCATACTTACCTGGCAGGGGAGATACCATGATCACGAAGGTGGTTCTCCCAGGGTGAGGCCCGTCCATTGCACTCCGGGCAGGTTGACCCCTGCGATTTCCCCAAATGCGGGAAACTCGACTGCATAATTTGTGGTAGTATGGGACTGCGTTCGCGCTTTCCCCTGATGAGCACCGGTTAACGACAGAGCAGGCGTGCCGCTGAGGATCCCTTGCTGGCTGGGGACAGTGGGGAGAGCATGCGGGACTCGGTCCTTTATCTGCACTGCGACAGAGAAGGCTTTTTTCATCCTTCACAGGGGCTGGGTGTGGCTGCTTCTGTGACATCATCACTCTATGCAAATCCTTAGGGCTCACTGCGCGCCGGCCGAGTGCCCGGTTTATGGCATTTTCTGGTGTTTGCGGCTAACTGTAGCTCTGGGCAAGTGCGGCGGAGCTTTCCCGTGGGCTGTGTTTCCCGCGTTCAGTGCCGATCAAGGGAGAGAGTGAGCGAGCGAGCGCTTCGCAAAGTCGCCCCCTGCTGGGCAGCGAGGGCTGCAACCGGCGGCCTGCCTGCGTGCAAGAGCAACTCATACTTACCTGGCAGGGGAGATACCATGATCACGAAGGTGGTTCTCCCAGGGTGAGGCCCGTCCATTGCACTCCGGGCAGGTTGACCCCTGCGATTTCCCCAAATGCGGGAAACTCGACTGCATAATTTGTGGTAGTGGGGGACTGCGTTCGCGCTTTCCCCTGATGAGCACCGGTTAACGACAGAGCAGGCGTGCCGCTGAGGATCCCTTGCTGGCTGGGGACAGTGGGGAGAGCATGCGGGACTCGGTCCTTTATCTGCACTGCGACAGAGAAGGCTTTTTTCATCCTTCACAGGGGCTGGGTGTGGCTGCTTCTGTGACATCATCACTCTATGCAAATCCTCAGGGCTCACTGCGCGCCGGCCGAGTGCCCGGTTTATGGCATTTTCTGGTGTTTGCGGCTAACTGTAGCTCTGGGCAAGTGCGGCGGAGCTTTCCCGTGGGCTGTGTTTCCCGCGTTCAGTGCCGATCAAGGGAGAGAGTGAGCGAGCGAGCGCTTCGCAAAGTCGCCCCCTGCTGGGCAGCGAGGGCTGCAACCGGCGGCCTGCCTGCGTGCAAGAGCAACTCATACTTACCTGGCAGGGGAGATACCATGATCACGAAGGTGGTTCTCCCAGGGTGAGGCCCGTCCATTGCACTCCGGGCAGGTTGACCCCTGCGATTTCCCCAAATGCGGGAAACTCGACTGCATAATTTGTGGTAGTGGGGGACTGCGTTCGCGCTTTCCCCTGATGAGCACCGGTTAACGACAGAGCAGGCGTGCCGCTGAGGATCCCTTGCTGGCTGGGGACAGTGGGGAGAGCATGCGGGACTCGGTCCTTTATCTGCACTGCGACAGAGAAGGCTTTTTTCATCCTTCACAGGGGCTGGGTGTGGCTGCTTCTGTGACATCATCACTCTATGCAAATCCTCAGGGCTCACTGCGCTCTGGCCGAGTGCCCGGTTTATGGCATTTTCTGGTGTTTGCGGCTAACTGTAGCTCTGGGCAAGTGCGGCGGAGCTTTCCCGTGGGCTGTGTTTCCCGCGTTCAGTGCCGATCAAGGGAGAGAGTGAGCGAGCGAGCGCTTCGCAAAGTCGCCCCCTGCTGGGCAGCGAGGGCTGCAACCGGCGGCCTGCCTGCGTGCAAGAGCAACTCATACTTACCTGGCAGGGGAGATACCATGATCACGAAGGTGGTTCTCCCAGGGTGAGGCCCGTCCATTGCACTCCGGGCAGGTTGACCCCTGCGATTTCCCCAAATGCGGGAAACTCGACTGCATAATTTGTGGTAGTGGGGGACTGCGTTCGCGCTTTCCCCTGATGAGCACCGGTTAACGACAGAGCAGGCGTGCCGCTGAGGATCCCTTGCTGGCTGGGGACAGTGGGGAGAGCATGCGGGACTCGGTCCTTTATCTGCACTGCGACAGAGAAGGCTTTTTTCATCCTTCACAGGGGCTGGGTGTGGCTGCTTCTGTGACATCATCACTCTATGCAAATCCTCAGGGCTCACTGCGCGCCGGCCGAGTGCCCGGTTTATGGCATTTTCTGGTGTTTGCGGCTAACTGTAGCTCTGGGCAAGTGCGGCGGAGCTTTCCCGTGGGCTGTGTTTCCCGCGTTCAGTGCCGATCAAGGGAGAGAGTGAGCGAGCGAGCGCTTCGCAAAGTCGCCCCCTGCTGGGCAGCGAGGGCTGCAACCGGCGGCCTGCCTGCGTGCAAGAGCAACTCATACTTACCTGGCAGGGGAGATACCATGATCACGAAGGTGGTTCTCCCAGGGTGAGGCCCGTCCATTGCACTCCGGGCAGGTTGACCCCTGCGATTTCCCCAAATGCGGGAAACTCGACTGCATAATTTGTGGTAGTGGTGGACTGCGTTCGCGCTTTCCCCTGATGAGCACCGGTTAACGACAGAGCAGGCGTGCCGCTGAGGATCCCTTGCTGGCTGGGGACAGTGGGGAGAGCATGCGGGACTCGGTCCTTTATCTGCACTGCGACAGAGAAGGCTTTTTTCATCCTTCACAGGGGCTGGGTGTGGCTGCTTCTGTGACATCATCACTCTATGCAAATCCTCAGGGCTCACTGCGCTCCGGCCGAGTGCCCGGTTTATGGCATTTTCTGGTGTTTGCGGCTAACTGTAGCTCTGGGCAAGTGCGGCGGAGCTTTCCCGTGGGCTGTGTTTCCCGCGTTCAGTGCCGATCAAGGGAGAGAGTGAGCGAGCGAGCGCTTCGCAAAGTCGCCCCCTGCTGGGCAGCGAGGGCTGCAACCGGCGGCCTGCCTGCGTGCAAGAGCAACTCATACTTACCTGGCAGGGGAGATACCATGATCACGAAGGTGGTTCTCCCAGGGTGAGGCCCGTCCATTGCACTTCGGGCAGGTTGACCCCTGCGATTTCCCCAAATGCGGGAAACTCGACTGCATAATTTGTGGTAGTGGGGGACTGCGTTCGCGCTTTCCCCTGATGAGCACCGGTTAACGACAGAGCAGGCGTGCCGCTGAGGATCCCTTGCTGGCTGGGGACAGTGGGGAGAGCATGCGGGACTCGGTCCTTTATCTGCACTGCGACAGAGAAGGCTTTTTTCATCCTTCACAGGGGCTGGGTGTGGCTGCTTCTGTGACATCATCACTCTATGCAAATCCTCAGGGCTCACTGCGCGCCGGCCGAGTGCCCGGTTTATGGCATTTTCTGGTGTTTGCGGCTAACTGTAGCTCTGGGCAAGTGCGGCGGAGCTTTCCCGTGGGCTGTGTTTCCCGCGTTCAGTGCCGATCAAGGGAGAGAGTGAGCGAGCGAGCGCTTCGCAAAGTCGCCCCCTGCTGGGCAGCGAGGGCTGCAACCGGCGGCCTGCCTGCGTGCAAGAGCAACTCATACTTACCTGGCAGGTGAGATACCATGATCACGAAGGTGGTTCTCCCAGGGTGAGGCCCGTCCATTGCACTCCGGGCAGGTTGACCCCTGCGATTTCCATAAATGCGGGAAACTCGACTGCATAATTTGTGGTAGTGGGGGACTGCGTTCGCGCTTTCCCCTGATGAGCACCGGTTAACGACAGAGCAGGCGTGCCGCTGAGGATCCCTTGCTGGCTGGGGACAGTGGGGAGAGCATGCGGGACTCGGTCCTTTATCTGCACTGCGACAGAGAAGGCTTTTTTCATCCTTCACAGGGGCTGGGTGTGGCTGCTTCTGTGACATCATCACTCTATGCAAATCCTCAGGGCTCACTGCGCTCCGGCCGAGTGCCCGGTTTATGGCATTTTCTGGTGTTTGCGGCTAACTGTAGCTCTGGGCAAGTGCGGCGGAGCTTTCCCGTGGGCTGTGTTTCCCGCGTTCAGTGCCGATCAAGGGAGAGAGTGAGCGAGCGAGCGCTTCGCAAAGTCGCCCCCTGCTGGGCAGCGAGGGCTGCAACCGGCGGCCTGCCTGCGTGCAAGAGCAACTCATACTTACCTGGCAGGGGAGATACCATGATCACGAAGGTGGTTCTCCCAGGGTGAGGCCCGTCCATTGCACTCCGGGCAGGTTGACCCCTGCGATTTCTCCAAATGCGGGAAACTCGACTGCATAATTTGTGGTAGTGGGGGACTGCGTTCGCGCTTTCCCCTGATGAGCACCGGTTAACGACAGAGCAGGCGTGCCGCTGAGGATCCCTTGCTGGCTGGGGACAGTGGGGAGAGCATGCGGGACTCGGTCCTTTATCTGCACTGCGACAGAGAAGGCTTTTTTCATCCTTCACAGGGGCTGGGTGTGGCTGCTTCTGTGACATCATCACTCTATGCAAATCCTCAGGGCTCACTGCGCGCCGGCCGAGTGCCCGGTTTATGGCATTTTCTGGTGTTTGCGGCTAACTGTAGCTCTGGGCAAGTGCGGCGGAGCTTTCCCGTGGGCTGTGTTTCCCGCGTTCAGTGCCGATCAAGGGAGAGAGTGAGCGAGCGAGCGCTTCGCAAAGTCGCCCCCTGCTGGGCAGCGAGGGCTGCAACCGGCGGCCTGCCTGCGTGCAAGAGCAACTCATACTTACCTGGCAGGGGAGATACCATGATCACGAAGGTGGTTCTCCCAGGGTGAGGCCCGTCCATTGCACTCCGGGCAGGTTGACCCCTGCGATTTCCCCAAATGCGGGAAACTCGACTGCATAATTTGTGGTAGTGGGGGACTGCGTTCGCGCTTTCCCCTGATGAGCACCGGTTAACGACAGAGCAGGCGTGCCGCTGAGGATCCCTTGCTGGCTGGGGACAGTGGGGAGAGCATGCGGGACTCGGTCCTTTATCTGCACTGCGACAGAGAAGGCTTTTTTCATCCTTCACAGGGGCTGGGTGTGGCTGCTTCTGTGACATCATCACTCTATGCAAATCCTCAGGGCTCACTGCGCTCCGGCCGAGTGCCCGGTTTATGGCATTTTCTGGTGTTTGCGGCTAACTGTAGCTCTGGGCAAGTGCGGCGGAGCTTTCCCGTGGGCTGTGTTTCCCGCGTTCAGTGCCGATCAAGGGAGAGAGTGAGCGAGCGAGCGCTTCGCAAAGTCGCCCCCTGCTGGGCAGCGAGGGCTGCAACCGGCGGCCTGCCTGCGTGCAAGAGCAACTCATACTTACCTGGCAGGGGAGATACCATGATCACGAAGGTGGTTCTCCCAGGGTGAGGCCCGTCCATTGCACTCCGGGCAGGTTGACCCCTGCGATTTCCCCAAATGCGGGAAACTCGACTGCATAATTTGTGGTAGTGGGGGACTGCGTTCGCGCTTTCCCCTGATGAGCACCGGTTAACGACAGAGCAGGCGTGCCGCTGAGGATCCCTTGCTGGCTGGGGACAGTGGGGAGAGCATGCGGGACTCGGTCCTTTATCTGCACTGCGACAGAGAAGGCTTTTTTCATCCTTCACAGGGGCTGGGTGTGGCTGCTTCTGTGACATCATCACTCTATGCAAATCCTCAGGGCTCACTGCGCGCCGGCCGAGTGCCCGGTTTATGGCATTTTCTGGTGTTTGCGGCTAACTGTAGCTCTGGGCAAGTGCGGCGGAGCTTTCCCGTGGGCTGTGTTTCCCGCGTTCAGTGCCGATCAAGGGAGAGAGTGAGCGAGCGAGCACTTCGCAAAGTCGCCCCCTGCTGGGCAGCGAGGGCTGCAACCGGCGGCCTGCCTGCGTGCAAGAGCAACTCATACTTACCTGGCAGGGGAGATACCATGATCACGAAGGTGGTTCTCCCAGGGTGAGGCCCGTCCATTGCACTCCGGGCAGGTTGACCCCTGCGATTTCCCCAAATGCGGGAAACTCGACTGCATAATTTGTGGTAGTGGGGGACTGCGTTCGCGCTTTCCCCTGATGAGCACCGGTTAACGACAGAGCAGGCGTGCCGCTGAGGATCCCTTGCTGGCTGGGGACAGTGGGGAGAGCATGCGGGACTCGGTCCTTTATCTGCACTGCGACAGAGAAGGCTTTTTTCATCCTTCACAGGGGCTGGGTGTGGCTGCTTCTGTGACATCATCACTCTATGCAAATCCTCAGGGCTCACTGCGCTCCGGCCGAGTGCCCGGTTTATGGCATTTTCTGGTGTTTGCGGCTAACTGTAGCTCTGGGCAAGTGCGGCGGAGCTTTCCCGTGGGCTGTGTTTCCCGCGTTCAGTGCCGATCAAGGGAGAGAGTGAGCGAGCGAGCGCTTCGCAAAGTCGCCCCCTGCTGGGCAGCGAGGGCTGCAACCGGCGGCCTGCCTGCGTGCAAGAGCAACTCATACTTACCTGGCAGGGGAGATACCATGATCACGAAGGTGGTTCTCCCAGGGTGAGGCCCGTCCATTGCACTCCGGGCAGGTTGACCCCTGCGATTTCCCCAAATGCGGGAAACTCGACTGCATAATTTGTGGTAGTGGGGGACTGCGTTCGCGCTTTCCCCTGATGAGCACCGGTTAACGACAGAGCAGGCGTGCCGCTGAGGATCCCTTGCTGGCTGGGGACAGTGGGGAGAGCATGCGGGACTCGGTCCTTTATCTGCACTGCGACAGAGAAGGCTTTTTTCATCCTTCACAGGGGCTGGGTGTGGCTGCTTCTGTGACATCATCACTCTATGCAAATCCTCAGGGCTCACTGCGCTCCGGCCGAGTGCCCGGTTTATGGCATTTTCTGGTGTTTGCGGCTAACTGTAGCTCTGGGCAAGTGCGGCGGAGCTTTCCCGTGGGCTGTGTTTCCCGCGTTCAGTGCCGATCAAGGGAGAGAGTGAGCGAGCGAGCGCTTCGCAAAGTCGCCCCCTGCTGGGCAGCGAGGGCTGCAACCGGCGGCCTGCCTGCGTGCAAGAGCAACTCATACTTACCTGGCAGGGGAGATACCATGATCACGAAGGTGGTTCTCCCAGGGTGAGGCCCGTCCATTGCACTCCGGGCAGGTTGACCCCTGCGATTTCCCCAAATGCGGGAAACTCGACTGCATAATTTGTGGTAGTGGGGGACTGCGTTCGCGCTTTCCCCTGATGAGCACCGGTTAACGACAGAGCAGGCGTGCCGCTGAGGATCCCTTGCTGGCTGGGGACAGTGGGGAGAGCATGCGGGACTCGGTCCTTTATCTGCACTGCGACAGAGAAGGCTTTTTTCATCCTTCACAGGGGCTGGGTGTGGCTGCTTCTGTGACATCATCACTCTATGCAAATCCTCAGGGCTCACTGCGCGCCGGCCGAGTGCCCGGTTTATGGCATTTTCTGGTGTTTGCGGCTAACTGTAGCTCTGGGCAAGTGCGGCGGAGCTTTCCCGTGGGCTGTGTTTCCCGCGTTCAGTGCCGATCAAGGGAGAGAGTGAGCGAGCGAGCGCTTCGCAAAGTCGCCCCCTGCTGGGCAGCGAGGGCTGCAACCGGCGGCCTGCCTGCGTGCAAGAGCAACTCATACTTACCTGGCAGGGGAGATACCATGATCACGAAGGTGGTTCTCCCAGGGTGAGGCCCGTCCATTGCACTCCGGGCAGGTTGACCCCTGCGATTTCCCCAAATGCGGGAAACTCGACTGCATAATTTGTGGTAGTGGGGGACTGCGTTCGCGCTTTCCCCTGATGAGCACCGGTTAACGACAGAGCAGGCGTGCCGCTGAGGATCCCTTGCTGGCTGGGGACAGTGGGGAGAGCATGCGGGACTCGGTCCTTTATCTGCACTGCGACAGAGAAGGCTTTTTTCATCCTTCACAGGGGCTGGGTGTGGCTGCTTCTGTGACATCATCACTCTATGCAAATCCTCAGGGCTCACTGCGCTCCGGCCGAGTGCCCGGTTTATGGCATTTTCTGGTGTTTGCGGCTAACTGTAGCTCTGGGCAAGTGCGGCGGAGCTTTCCCGTGGGCTGTGTTTCCCGCGTTCAGTGCCGATCAAGGGAGAGAGTGAGCGAGCGAGCGCTTCGCAAAGTCGCCCCCTGCTGGGCAGCGAGGGCTGCAACCGGCGGCCTGCCTGCGTGCAAGAGCAACTCATACTTACCTGGCAGGGGAGATACCATGATCACGAAGGTGGTTCTCCCAGGGTGAGGCCCGTCCATTGCACTCCGGGCAGGTTGACCCCTGCGATTTCCCCAAATGCGGGAAACTCGACTGCATAATTTGTGGTAGTGGGGGACTGCGTTCGCGCTTTCCCCTGATGAGCACCGGTTAACGACAGAGCAGGCGTGCCGCTGAGGATCCCTTGCTGGCTGGGGACAGTGGGGAGAGCATGCGGGACTCGGTCCTTTATCTGCACTGCGACAGAGAAGGCTTTTTTCATCCTTCACAGGGGCTGGGTGTGGCTGCTTCTGTGACATCATCACTCTATGCAAATCCTCAGGGCTCACTGCGCTCCGGCCGAGTGCCCGGTTTATGGCATTTTCTGGTGTTTGCGGCTAACTGTAGCTCTGGGCAAGTGCGGCGGAGCTTTCCCGTGGGCTGTGTTTCCCGCGTTCAGTGCCGATCAAGGGAGAGAGTGAGCGAGCGAGCGCTTCGCAAAGTCGCCCCCTGCTGGGCAGCGAGGGCTGCAACCGGCGGCCTGCCTGCGTGCAAGAGCAACTCATACTTACCTGGCAGGGGAGATACCATGATCACGAAGGTGGTTCTCCCAGGGTGAGGCCCGTCCATTGCACTCCGGGCAGGTTGACCCCTGCGATTTCCCCAAATGCGGGAAACTCGACTGCATAATTTGTGGTAGTGGGGGACTGCGTTCGCGCTTTCCCCCGATGAGCACCGGTTAACGACAGAGCAGGCGTGCCGCTGAGGATCCCTTGCTGGCTGGGGACAGTGGGGAGAGCATGCGGGACTCGGTCCTTTATCTGCACTGCGACAGAGAAGGCTTTTTTCATCCTTCACAGGGGCTGGGTGTGGCTGCTTCTGTGACATCATCACTCTATGCAAATCCTCAGGGCTCACTGCGCTCCGGCCGAGTGCCCGGTTTATGGCATTTTCTGGTGTTTGCGGCTAACTGTAGCTCTGGGCAAGTGCGGCGGAGCTTTCCCGTGGGCTGTGTTTCCCGCGTTCAGTGCCGATCAAGGGAGAGAGTGAGCGAGCGAGCGCTTCGCAAAGTCGCCCCCTGCTGGGCAGCGAGGGCTGCAACCGGCGGCCTGCCTGCGTGCAAGAGCAACTCATACTTACCTGGCAGGGGAGATACCATGATCACGAAGGTGGTTCTCCCAGGGTGAGGCCCGTCCATTGCACTCCGGGCAGGTTGACCCCTGCGATTTCCCCAAATGCGGGAAACTCGACTGCATAATTTGTGGTAGTGGGGGACTGCGTTCGCGCTTTCCCCTGATGAGCACCGGTTAACGACAGAGCAGGCGTGCCGCTGAGGATCCCTTGCTGGCTGGGGACAGTGGGGAGAGCATGCGGGACTCGGTCCTTTATCTGCACTGCGACAGAGAAGGCTTTTTTCATCCTTCACAGGGGCTGGGTGTGGCTGCTTCTGTGACATCATCACTCTATGCAAATCCTCAGGGCTCACTGCGCTCCGGCCGAGTGCCCGGTTTATGGCATTTTCTGGTGTTTGCGGCTAACTGTAGCTCTGGGCAAGTGCGGCGGAGCTTTCCCGTGGGCTGTGTTTCCCGCGTTCAGTGCCGATCAAGGGAGAGAGTGAGCGAGCGAGCGCTTCGCAAAGTCGCCCCCTGCTGGGCAGCGAGGGCTGCAACCGGCGGCCTGCCTGCGTGCAAGAGCAACTCATACTTACCTGGCAGGGGAGATACCATGATCACGAAGGTGGTTCTCCCAGGGTGAGGCCCGTCCATTGCACTCCGGGCAGGTTGACCCCTGCGATTTCCCCAAATGCGGGAAACTCGACTGCATAATTTGTGGTAGTGGGGGACTGCGTTCGCGCTTTCCCCCGATGAGCACCGGTTAACGACAGAGCAGGCGTGCCGCTGAGGATCCCTTGCTGGCTGGGGACAGTGGGGAGAGCATGCGGGACTCGGTCCTTTATCTGCACTGCGACAGAGAAGGCTTTTTTCATCCTTCACAGGGGCTGGGTGTGGCTGCTTCTGTGACATCATCACTCTATGCAAATCCTCAGGGCTCACTGCGCTCCGGCCGAGTGCCCGGTTTATGGCATTTTCTGGTGTTTGCGGCTAACTGTAGCTCTGGGCAAGTGCGGCGGAGCTTTCCCGTGGGCTGTGTTTCCCGCGTTCAGTGCCGATCAAGGGAGAGAGTGAGCGAGCGAGCGCTTCGCAAAGTCGCCCCCTGCTGGGCAGCGAGGGCTGCAACCGGCGGCCTGCCTGCGTGCAAGAGCAACTCATACTTACCTGGCAGGGGAGATACCATGATCACGAAGGTGGTTCTCCCAGGGTGAGGCCCGTCCATTGCACTCCGGGCAGGTTGACCCCTGCGATTTCCCCAAATGCGGGAAACTCGACTGCATAATTTGTGGTAGTGGGGGACTGCGTTCGCGCTTTCCCCCGATGAGCACCGGTTAACGACAGAGCAGGCGTGCCGCTGAGGATCCCTTGCTGGCTGGGGACAGTGGGGAGAGCATGCGGGACTCGGTCCTTTATCTGCACTGCGACAGAGAAGGCTTTTTTCATCCTTCACAGGGGCTGGGTGTGGCTGCTTCTGTGACATCATCACTCTATGCAAATCCTCAGGGCTCACTGCGCGCCGGCCGAGTGCCCGGTTTATGGCATTTTCTGGTGTTTGCGGCTAACTGTAGCTCTGGGCAAGTGCGGCGGAGCTTTCCCGTGGGCTGTGTTTCCCGCGTTCAGTGCCGATCAAGGGAGAGAGTGAGCGAGCGAGCGCTTCGCAAAGTCGCCCCCTGCTGGGCAGCGAGGGCTGCAACCGGCGGCCTGCCTGCGTGCAAGAGCAACTCATACTTACCTGGCAGGGGAGATACCATGATCACGAAGGTGGTTCTCCCAGGGTGAGGCCCGTCCATTGCACTCCGGGCAGGTTGACCCCTGCGATTTCCCCAAATGCGGGAAACTCGACTGCATAATTTGTGGTAGTGGGGGACTGCGTTCGCGCTTTCCCCTGATGAGCACCGGTTAACGACAGAGCAGGCGTGCCGCTGAGGATCCCTTGCTGGCTGGGGACAGTGGGGAGAGCATGCGGGACTCGGTCCTTTATCTGCACTGCGACAGAGAAGGCTTTTTTCATCCTTCACAGGGGCTGGGTGTGGCTGCTTCTGTGACATCATCACTCTATGCAAATCCTCAGGGCTCACTGCGCGCCGGCCGAGTGCCCGGTTTATGGCATTTTCTGGTGTTTGCGGCTAACTGTAGCTCTGGGCAAGTGCGGCGGAGCTTTCCCGTGGGCTGTGTTTCCCGCGTTCAGTGCCGATCAAGGGAGAGAGTGAGCGAGCGAGCGCTTCGCAAAGTCGCCCCCTGCTGGGCAGCGAGGGCTGCAACCGGCGGCCTGCCTGCGTGCAAGAGCAACTCATACTTACCTGGCAGGGGAGATACCATGATCACGAAGGTGGTTCTCCCAGGGTGAGGCCCGTCCATTGCACTCCGGGCAGGTTGACCCCTGCGATTTCCCCAAATGCGGGAAACTCGACTGCATAATTTGTGGTAGTGGGGGACTGCGTTCGCGCTTTCCCCTGATGAGCACCGGTTAACGACAGAGCAGGCGTGCCGCTGAGGATCCCTTGCTGGCTGGGGACAGTGGGGAGAGCATGCGGGACTCGGTCCTTTATCTGCACTGCGACAGAGAAGGCTTTTTTCATCCTTCACAGGGGCTGGGTGTGGCTGCTTCTGTGACATCATCACTCTATGCAAATCCTCAGGGCTCACTGCGCGCCGGCCGAGTGCCCGGTTTATGGCATTTTCTGGTGTTTGCGGCTAACTGTAGCTCTGGGCAAGTGCGGCGGAGCTTTCCCGTGGGCTGTGTTTCCCGCGTTCAGTGCCGATCAAGGGAGAGAGTGAGCGAGCGAGCGCTTCGCAAAGTCGCCCCCTGCTGGGCAGCGAGGGCTGCAACCGGCGGCCTGCCTGCGTGCAAGAGCAACTCATACTTACCTGGCAGGGGAGATACCATGATCACGAAGGTGGTTCTCCCAGGGTGAGGCCCGTCCATTGCACTCCGGGCAGGTTGACCCCTGCGATTTCCCCAAATGCGGGAAACTCGACTGCATAATTTGTGGTAGTGGGGGACTGCGTTCGCGCTTTCCCCTGATGAGCACCGGTTAACGACAGAGCAGGCGTGCCGCTGAGGATCCCTTGCTGGCTGGGGACAGTGGGGAGAGCATGCGGGACTCGGTCCTTTATCTGCACTGCGACAGAGAAGGCTTTTTTCATCCTTCACAGGGGCTGGGTGTGGCTGCTTCTGTGACATCATCACTCTATGCAAATCCTCAGGGCTCACTGCGCGCCGGCCGAGTGCCCGGTTTATGGCATTTTCTGGTGTTTGCGGCTAACTGTAGCTCTGGGCAAGTGCGGCGGAGCTTTCCCGTGGGCTGTGTTTCCCGCGTTCAGTGCCGATCAAGGGAGAGAGTGAGCGAGCGAGCGCTTCGCAAAGTCGCCCCCTGCTGGGCAGCGAGGGCTGCAACCGGCGGCCTGCCTGCGTGCAAGAGCAACTCATACTTACCTGGCAGGGGAGATACCATGATCACGAAGGTGGTTCTCCCAGGGTGAGGCCCGTCCATTGCACTCCGGGCAGGTTGACCCCTGCGATTTCCCCAAATGCGGGAAACTCGACTGCATAATTTGTGGTAGTGGGGGACTGCGTTCGCGCTTTCCCCTGATGAGCACCGGTTAACGACAGAGCAGGCGTGCCGCTGAGGATCCCTTGCTGGCTGGGGACAGTGGGGAGAGCATGCGGGACTCGGTCCTTTATCTGCACTGCGACAGAGAAGGCTTTTTTCATCCTTCACAGGGGCTGGGTGTGGCTGCTTCTGTGACATCATCACTCTATGCAAATCCTCAGGGCTCACTGCGCGCCGGCCGAGTGCCCGGTTTATGGCATTTTCTGGTGTTTGCGGCTAACTGTAGCTCTGGGCAAGTGCGGCGGAGCTTTCCCGTGGGCTGTGTTTCCCGCGTTCAGTGCCGATCAAGGGAGAGAGTGAGCGAGCGAGCGCTTCGCAAAGTCGCCCCCTGCTGGGCAGCGAGGGCTGCAACTGGCGGCCTGCCTGCGTGCAAGAGCAACTCATACTTACCTGGCAGGGGAGATACCATGATCACGAAGGTGGTTCTCCCAGGGTGAGGCCCGTCCATTGCACTCCGGGCAGGTTGACCCCTGCGATTTCCCCAAATGCGGGAAACTCGACTGCATAATTTGTGGTAGTGGGGGACTGCGTTCGCGCTTTCCCCTGATGAGCACCGGTTAACGACAGAGCAGGCGTGCCGCTGAGGATCCCTTGCTGGCTGGGGACAGTGGGGAGAGCATGCGGGACTCGGTCCTTTATCTGCACTGCGACAGAGAAGGCTTTTTTCATCCTTCACAGGGGCTGGGTGTGGCTGCTTCTGTGACATCATCACTCTATGCAAATCCTCAGGGCTCACTGCGCGCCGGCCGAGTGCCCGGTTTATGGCATTTTCTGGTGTTTGCGGCTAACTGTAGCTCTGGGCAAGTGCGGCGGAGCTTTCCCGTGGGCTGTGTTTCCCGCGTTCAGTGCCGATCAAGGGAGAGAGTGAGCGAGCGAGCGCTTCGCAAAGTCGCCCCCTGCTGGGCAGCGAGGGCTGCAACCGGCGGCCTGCCTGCGTGCAAGAGCAACTCATACTTACCTGGCAGGGGAGATACCATGATCACGAAGGTGGTTCTCCCAGGGTGAGGCCCGTCCATTGCACTCCGGGCAGGTTGACCCCTGCGATTTCCCCAAATGCGGGAAACTCGACTGCATAATTTGTGGTAGTGGGGGACTGCGTTCGCGCTTTCCCCTGATGAGCACCGGTTAACGACAGAGCAGGCGTGCCGCTGAGGATCCCTTGCTGGCTGGGGACAGTGGGGAGAGCATGCGGGACTCGGTCCTTTATCTGCACTGCGACAGAGAAGGCTTTTTTCATCCTTCACAGGGGCTGGGTGTGGCTGCTTCTGTGACATCATCACTCTATGCAAATCCTCAGGGCTCACTGCGCGCCGGCCGAGTGCCCGGTTTATGGCATTTTCTGGTGTTTGCGGCTAACTGTAGCTCTGGGCAAGTGCGGCGGAGCTTTCCCGTGGGCTGTGTTTCCCGCGTTCAGTGCCGATCAAGGGAGAGAGTGAGCGAGCGAGCGCTTCGCAAAGTCGCCCCCTGCTGGGCAGCGAGGGCTGCAACCGGCGGCCTGCCTGCGTGCAAGAGCAACTCATACTTACCTGGCAGGGGAGATACCATGATCACGAAGGTGGTTCTCCCAGGGTGAGGCCCGTCCATTGCACTCCGGGCAGGTTGACCCCTGCGATTTCCCCAAATGCGGGAAACTCGACTGCATAATTTGTGGTAGTGGGGGACTGCGTTCGCGCTTTCCCCTGATGAGCACCGGTTAACGACAGAGCAGGCGTGCCGCTGAGGATCCCTTGCTGGCTGGGGACAGTGGGGAGAGCATGCGGGACTCGGTCCTTTATCTGCACTGCGACAGAGAAGGCTTTTTTCATCCTTCACAGGGGCTGGGTGTGGCTGCTTCTGTGACATCATCACTCTATGCAAATCCTCAGGGCTCACTGCGCTCCGGCCGAGTGCCCGGTTTATGGCATTTTCTGGTGTTTGCGGCTAACTGTAGCTCTGGGCAAGTGCGGCGGAGCTTTCCCGTGGGCTGTGTTTCCCGCGTTCAGTGCCGATCAAGGGAGAGAGTGAGCGAGCGAGCGCTTTGCAAAGTCGCCCCCTGCTGGGCAGCGAGGGCTGCAACCGGCGGCCTGCCTGCGTGCAAGAGCAACTCATACTTACCTGGCAGGGGAGATACCATGATCACGAAGGTGGTTCTCCCAGGGTGAGGCCCGTCCATTGCACTCCGGGCAGGTTGACCCCTGCGATTTCCCCAAATGCGGGAAACTCGACTGCATAATTTGTGGTAGTGGGGGACTGCGTTCGCGCTTTCCCCTGATGAGCACCGGTTAACGACAGAGCAGGCGTGCCGCTGAGGATCCCTTGCTGGCTGGGGACAGTGGGGAGAGCATGCGGGACTCGGTCCTTTATCTGCACTGCGACAGAGAAGGCTTTTTTCATCCTTCACAGGGGCTGGGTGTGGCTGCTTCTGTGACATCATCACTCTATGCAAATCCTCAGGGCTCACTGCGCTCCGGCCGAGTGCCCGGTTTATGGCATTTTCTGGTGTTTGCGGCTAACTGTAGCTCTGGGCAAGTGCGGCGGAGCTTTCCCGTGGGCTGTGTTTCCCGCGTTCAGTGCCGATCAAGGGAGAGAGTGAGCGAGCGCTTCGCAAAGTCGCCCCCTGCTGGGCAGCGAGGGCTGCAACCGGCGGCCTGCCTGCGTGCAAGAGCAACTCATACTTACCTGGCAGGGGAGATACCATGATCACGAAGGTGGTTCTCCCAGGGTGAGGCCCGTCCATTGCACTCCGGGCAGGTTGACCCCTGCGATTTCCCCAAATGCGGGAAACTCGACTGCAGTGGTGCTCAGCAGAGCTCGAATATTCGAGTAGCTCGAATATTCGAGCTCTTTTTCAGCTATTCGAGCTCGGTATTCGAGCTCCGAATAGCTGGAGCTATTCGAATGGGCTATCCGAGTACACTCGAATAGCCCATTCACTATTCGAGCTATTCGAGCAACTCGGCGCTATTCGAGCTCGGTACCGAGCTCGAATAGCGTCATAGCCCAGATTGATGTCCTTAGAGCCAATCAGAGGGCTCCCAGGCCCTCTGACGGCAGCCAATCACAGAGGGGGACCCTGGCCAGCCCCTACCCTATAAATAGCGGCCGCCATGTTACGTTTCTCCATGCTTGCCTGAGACTTGTACAGAGAGAGAGTTGCTCCTTTGTGCTTTGGCTTAGCAAGTGCTCTATTGTGATCATTTACCTAGCGTTTTTGCTCACCTACACCTGCCATATACACCTATATTGTTGTTAGTTAGATAGACATTGTATTTTAGTTAGTAGCTTGTGTGTTACATTAGAGACAGGCAGCTGCTGCAAGCTTACAGGTTTAGGCCTCAGGGGGGCCTTGCCTCTGTGGGCAGCTGTCCTCTGTTTATTTCTCTCATCTATACCAGTATTTCTGCTGTCCTTTACTAATAGTATTGTAGTTATACTGTACTAGGAGTAGGACACTCACTGACTGTCACTGTTTATAGGCTACTAGCTAGCTCCTGCGTGTGTGCACTCACTCACTGTCTGTGTGTACACACACTCTATTTCCTTCTGATTACTGATAGATTATTGTTAGTTAGTTGTACTTACTGTTACTACTTACTCTTACTGTACTAGGAGTCTAGGACACTCAGTCAGACAGTCACTGTGTTCATAGGCTACTAGCTCCTGCGTGCGGTCACTCACTGTCTGAGTGTACACACACCACCCACACTCCATTTCCTTCTGATCGCTGATTGATTATTGTAATTAGTTAGTTGTACTTACTGTTACTACTTACTCTTACTGTACTAGGAGTCTAGGACACTCAGTCACTGTGTTCATAGGCTACTAGCTCCTGCGTGCGGTCACTCACTGTCTGAGTGTACACACACCACCCACACTCCATTTCCTTCTGATCGCTGATTGATTATTGTAATTAGTTAGTTCTACTTACTGTTACTACTTACTCTTACTGTACTAGGAGTCTAGGACACTCAGTCACTGTGTTCATAGGCTACTAGCTCCTGCGTGCGGTCACTCACTGTCTGAGTGTACACACACCACCCACACTCCATTTCCTTCTGATCGCTGATTGATTATTGTAATTAGTTAGTTCTACTTACTGTTACTACTTACTCTTACTGTACTAGGAGTCTAGGACACTCAGTCACTGTGTTCATAGGCTACTAGCTCCTGCGTGCGGTCACTCACTGTCTGAGTGTACACACACCACCCACACTCCATTTCCTTCTGATCGCTGATTGATTATTGTAATTAGTTAGTTGTACTTACTGTTACTACTTACTCTTACTGTACTAGGAGTCTAGGACACTCAGTCACTGTGTTCATAGGCTACTAGCTCCTGCGTGCGGTCACTCACTGTCTGAGTGTACACACACCACCCACACTCCATTTCCTTCTGATCGCTGATTGATTATTGTAATTAGTTAGTTCTACTTACTGTTACTACTTACTCTTACTGTACTAGGAGTCTAGGACACTCAGTCACTGTGTTCATAGGCTACTAGCTCCTGCGTGCGGTCACTCACTGTCTGAGTGTACACACACCACCCACACTCCATTTCCTTCTGATCGCTGATTGATTATTGTAATTAGTTAGTTCTACTTACTGTTACTACTTACTCTTACTGTACTAGGAGTCTAGGACACTCAGTCACTGTGTTCATAGGCTACTAGCTCCTGCGTGCGGTCACTCACTGTCTGAGTGTACACACACCACCCACACTCCATTTCCTTCTGATCGCTGATTGATTATTGTAATTAGTTAGTTCTACTTACTGTTACTACTTACTCTTACTGTACTAGGAGTCTAGGACACTCAGTCACTGTGTTCATAGGCTACTAGCTCCTGCGTGCGGTCACTCACTGTCTGAGTGTACACACACCACCCACACTCCATTTCCTTCTGATCGCTGATTGATTATTGTAATTAGTTAGTTCTACTTACTGTTACTACTTACTCTTACTGTACTAGGAGTCTAGGACACTCAGTCACTGTGTTCATAGGCTACTAGCTCCTGCGTGCGTGCACTCACTGTCTGAGTGTACACACACTAAATTTACTTGTGATTACTACTGATTATTGTAACTGCTAGTTGTACTTCCTGACTGTTACTACTTACTTACTGTACTAGGGGACACTCACTCAGTCACCTCACCAACCAACCCACTCCATTAAAGTACCCCACTTTTCACCCGCCCTTTTACAAAACTTTTGTCTATACGCCCAAAACATTTAAGATGTCTGGAAGTGGCAGCCAGCGCGGTTTGGGCAAGGGGAAGGGCAGCAAGGGAATCAGGAGGAGAGGGAGCAGCATTGTGGCAAGCCGCGGCCGCGGGCGCGCCACCATGCACAGTTCCGCAGCAGCAGCAGCAGCGTCAGTGGCTAACATTCCTCCCATAGCCACTGGCCGTGGACGCCTTGGGCGCCGCCCAGCAGGAGCATCTGCAACTCACGCTGCAGAGACACAGCAGCAGCAGCGTGTAGCACCTGCTCCGATTTTCCTCCAGCCGGGTCGGAAACGTCCCATTGAGGAAAAGGATGCAGACACTGTGGTGCAACTCATGACGGAGGATGAGCAGCCCGCCATCAGCTCTGCATCCGAGGCCTCCACCCTCACCACCACCACCACCACCACCCCTGTTCGCAGCAGCCGCCCAGCAGGGTCTGGGGAGGAGGCCAGTTCACCGTCAGTCGCCGACCTCTCATTCAGCACTCTTTTGACCCCAGGCATGATGAGTCAATTGTCTGCTGTTGTTGGCGATTTTGAGGAGGAGATGCTGATGGGCACTTTGGGGGATGAGGGATTGGACAGCAAGACTGTGGCGACAGTCAAGCAGCCCATCCATGCATCAGGAGAGGAGTTTGGGGGGTCATCATCCCAGCAGGACATGTTTGAGGAGGGGGAGGATGATGTTGATGACCCGGTGACAGACAGAGACTGGGTGCCACCACCTCCAGGGGATGTCGTCCTCAGCAGCTCGGAGGAGGAGGAGGATGCGCTTGTGGGCCTTGCAAGGAGGCGCATCATTGCAAGCATTGGCAGCGACCCACAGCCTGCTGGTGTCTCAGGCTCAGCAGCAGCAGCAGCAGCAGCATCAGCCAGTACCACCACCAGCCGCACCCAAGCCCCCCCCCCAACCACCACAGGGAGACAGGCAGCAGCGCTTCCATGCCGTAGGGGGATGTTTCTGTCACCAATCTGGCGCTTTTTCACCATGCCCACTGTGTACAGCAAGTACGCCACTTGCAACCACTGTCAGCGGAAGTTGAGCAGAGGTGCAGACCCCTTAAAGTTCAGCACCAGCTCGCTGATCAACCACCTTGCGGCTAAACATTTCCACCAGCATGAGGAGTTCCAGAGGCTGAAGGCATCTGGTGCTGGCAGTGGCACCACACCCATCACTGCACAGCCTTCAGCAGCAGCAACAGCAGCCACCCGCCCTCCTGCTCCTCCAGCAGCACCAGCAGGAGTGCGGAAACGCACTGCTCCTCCCCCCTCTGCAACTCCTGCCGCCGACACTGAGGCCTGTTCTGGCAGCCAGTCCTCAGTGGCCTCCTCCGCTGTGTCTGGTGATTCCCGTGTCAGCAAAAGGCCACGCCAGAGCCTTTTGAGCGAGTCCTTCCAGGGGGTGGTTAGGGCTCTGCCTCCCAGCAGCCGTCGCGTGCGGCAGCTGAACGGCTTGCTGGCACGGGCCATGTGCTCCCAACTCCTGCCGTACACGCTCGTGCAGGAGGGGAGCGACATGCGGGCGCTGCTTGCTTGTGCAGCCCCAGACTGGCAGCTCCCCAGCAGACACTTTTTCTCCCGCAAGGCCATTCCAGCACTGCACCGCTTTGTGATGGCCAATGTGGAGCGAGGGCTGGAGCACGCGGTTGGTGAAAGGGTCCACGTCACCATGGACTCCTGGAGCAGCCGCTTCGGGACAGGCCGCTACCTGTCCTTCACTGTCCACTGGGTCAGCTTGGTGGAAGGGGGTGAGGATGGGAGAGCAGCAGCGGGCACAGCAGCAGCAGCAGCAGCAACACAGTGGGTGGTGCCACCCCGCAGGGTCAGGGGAACTGCAGCGGGTTCCTCCGATCCTCTGCCATCCTCCGCCACACCTGGCCAAACCCCCCGCCTCAGCAGCAGCGTGAAGGCCCGCCACTGCCAAGCGCTGCTGCACTTGGTCAGCCTTGGCAAGACCAAGCTGACGGCAGCCCACGTGTTGGCCAAACTCCAGGAGCAGGAGAGGATTTGGCTGACCCCCAGAGGCCTCAGAGTCGGAGAGGTGGTGTCCGACAATGGGGCCAATCTGGTTGCTGCCATAGACAGGGGAAACCTGACCCACATCCCCTGTCTTGCCCACGTGCTGAACCTGGTGGTGCAGAAGTTCCTGCGCACCTACCAGGGGATGGGCGAACTGCTGGAAACGGCAAGGAATGTTGTGCGTCACTTCCGGCGCTCGGCTGCAGCCTGTGCGAGCCTGGAAGACGTGCAAAAGGAGCTGGATCTGCCACGCCATCGGCTGATCATTGACGTTCCGACTCGCTGGAACTCCACCCTGGCGATGTTGGAGCGTATGGTTGAACAGAGGCACGCTGTCAACCAGTACCTTGCCCTGGCCACTGTTTCCGCAGCTCGGAGAAGGGACAAGACCAGCAACATCCCGTCCATCGTCCCCGATGATGACTGGAGGCACATGCAGCAGGTGTGCTTTGTGCTGGCTCCCTTCCTGCAGGCCACAAACATGGTGAGCAGGGACCATGCTATGGTCTGCGAGTGGGTGCCCCTGGTTTCTCTGCTGAACAGGGCCCTCGATGGTTTGCTGGAACAGGGAGCGGCAGCCTTGGACCAGCAGGAGCGGCAACCAGCTGCGCAGTCCACCTCTGAGGGGGAGGAGGAGGAGGACTTGGTGGAGGTCCCTGACCTGGCTGCTGATGAGGGGGATCAGCACAGCGCAGCTGAGTTGGTGCGGGGGTGGAGAGAGGATGAGGCGGCAGAGGAGGAGGATGAGGACAGCACTGACGTCGATGTGCCAGCAGACGTGGCCCGCCTCTTCCCAATGGCAGCGCACATGCTGGCGTGCCTGCGCAGGGACCCCAGGGTGATCCAGATGAAGCAGAGGGAGGACATCTGGATCAGCATGATGTTGGACCCACGCCTCAAGGGGAAGTTGAGCCAGTTCCTGCCGCCTGCAGGAGGAGACCCAGCGCAACAAATAAGGAGCTTGCAGCAGGCCCTTGTTGAGCGCTTGGAGGAAGCCTTCCCCCAGCCTTCCACCCCCACTGTCCAGCAGCCAGCACAGAGGCAGCAGCAGGTGCCTGCATCCAGCAGCAGCAAGCGCCCCACAGACCTGCTGTCTCTCAGCCACGAGCTCTACAGGACTGTAGAGGCTCCGGCAGCAGTGACTAGAGAGGAGATGCATGCAGCAGCATCCTCCTCCGGTCACAGCCAGCGCCTGACCCGCATGGTGGCTGACTACATGGGGTCGTACAGCGGGCTTGACAGCGATGCCCCTGTTGATCCCATGGAGTATTGGGTCAAGCGCATGGAGATCTGGAGCGAGCTAGCGCAGTACGCCCTGGAAGTGCTGTCCTGCCCCCCTTCCAGCGTGCTGTCCGAGCGCTGCTTCAGTGCAGCTGGTGGCGTGGTCACCGAGAAACGCTCACGTCTGTCTCACAAGTCTGTGGACAGACTGACGTTTCTCAAGATGAACCAGGCGTGGGTGGAAGGCGAGTTCCTGGCCCCTGTTGTCGGCGAGAGGGGGACATGAACTGGCTGCCGGAACCATCGTTAATGTGCCTTACCACCCTTTACCACCTCCTGGCTCCTGCTCACTAAGCCAGCCTGGTTCACTTTGACTATTACGTCGCCTGCAGCCACACATTTTACACCTACAGTGGGCTGCTGTGTACTGCCCTTCTGCTGTCTGTCTGTGTTTCCCACTGCCAGGGTACACAGAATGACCTTCTTCTGCTGCCACTCTGCCACCAGCTATTACGTCAAACAATAGCTATATTGGTTGCAAAACCGAAACCAAACAAACCATTAAAAAAAAAAAAGGTTTAATTTTTCTGAGGTGCCCGGGTTGAAAACTGTGTTGTCCCAGTTGTGTATTGGACACAATGTGGGCTGCACGACCGCTGTCTGGGACCTCCTGTTGTGTTTATTTACGGCCCTGGTATCACCGCTAGGTACCAGGGCTATTATGTCACGCTGCCTACCTGCTGCCACACTCACACTACTCCTCCATTCCTCCTGCTGCTGCTGTCTGTCTGTGTTTCCCACTGCCAGGGTACACAGAATTACCTTCTGCTGCCACACTGCCACCAGCTATTACGTCAAACAATAGCTGCTCACATAATTACTCTCCTCCATTCCTCCTCCTGCTGCTGCTGCTGTCTGTCTGTGTTTCCCACCGCCAGGGTACACAGATTTACCTTCTGCTGCCACTCTGCCACCAGCTATTACGTCAAAAAATAGCTATATATCTGTGTAATTGGTTGTAAAACCAAAACTACAAAACCATTACAAAAAAAGGTTTAATTTTTCTGAGGTGCCCGGGTTGAAAACTGTGTTGTCCCAGTTGTGTATTGGACACAATGTGGGCTGCACGACCGCTGTCTGGGACCTCCTGTTGTGTTTATTTACGGCCCTGGTATCACCGCTAGGTACCAGGGCTATTATGTCACGCTGCCTACCTGCTGCCACACTCACACTGCTCCTCCATACCTCCTCCTGCTGCTGCTGCTGCTGTCTGTCTGTGTTTCCCACTGCCAGGGTACACAGATGATTTACCTTCTGCTGCCACTCTGCCACCAGCTATTACGTCAAACAATAGCTGCTCGCCTACTCCTCCATTCCTCCTCCTGCTGCTGCTGTCTGTCTGTGTTTCCCACTGCCAGGGTACACAAAATTACCTTCTTCTGCTGCCACTCTGCCACCAGCTATTACGTCCAAAAATAGCTAAATTGGTTGTAAAACCAAAAACCAAAAAACCATTAAAAAAAAAAAAAGGTTTAATTTTTCTGAGGTGCCCGGGTTGAAAACTGTGTTGTCCCAGTTGTGTATTGGACACAATGTGGGCTGCACGACCGCTGTCTGGGACCTCCTGTTGTGTTTATTTACGGCCCTGGTATCACCGCTAGGTACCAGGGCTATTATGTCACGCTGCCTACCTGCTGCCACACTCACACTACTCCTCCATTCCTCCTGCTGCTGCTGTCTGTCTGTGTTTCCCACTGCCAGGGTACACAGAATTACCTTCTGCTGCCACACTGCCACCAGCTATTACGTCAAACAATAGCTGCTCACATAATTACTCTCCTCCATTCCTCCTCCTGCTGCTGCTGCTGTCTGTCTGTGTTTCCCACCGCCAGGGTACACAGATTTACCTTCTGCTGCCACTCTGCCACCAGCTATTACGTCAAAAAATAGCTATATATCTGTGTAATTGGTTGTAAAACCAAAACTACAAAACCATTACAAAAAAAGGTTTAATTTTTCTGAGGTGCCCGGGTTGAAAACTGTGTTGTCCCAGTTGTGTATTGGACACAATGTGGGCTGCACGACCGCTGTCTGGGACCTCCTGTTGTGTTTATTTACGGCCCTGGTATCACCGCTAGGTACCAGGGCTATTATGTCACGCTGCCTACCTGCTGCCACACTCACACTGCTCCTCCATACCTCCTCCTGCTGCTGCTGCTGCTGTCTGTCTGTGTTTCCCACTGCCAGGGTACACAGATGATTTACCTTCTGCTGCCACTCTGCCACCAGCTATTACGTCAAACAATAGCTGCTCGCCTACTCCTCCATTCCTCCTCCTGCTGCTGCTGTCTGTCTGTGTTTCCCACTGCCAGGGTACACAAAATTACCTTCTTCTGCTGCCACTCTGCCACCAGCTATTACGTCCAAAAATAGCTAAATTGGTTGTAAAACCAAAAACCAAAAAACCATTAAAAAAAAAAAAAGGTTTAATTTTTCTGAGGTGCCCGGGTTGAAAACTGTGTTGTCCCAGTTGTGTATTGGACACAATGTGGGCTGCACGACCGCTGTCTGGGACCTCCTGTTGTGTTTATTTACGGCCCTGGTATCACCGCTAGGTACCAGGGCTATTATGTCACGCTGCCTACCTGCTGCCACACTCACACTACTCCTCCATTCCTCCTGCTGCTGCTGTCTGTCTGTGTTTCCCACTGCCAGGGTACACAGAATTACCTTCTGCTGCCACACTGCCACCAGCTATTACGTCAAACAATAGCTGCTCACATAATTACTCTCCTCCATTCCTCCTCCTGCTGCTGCTGCTGTCTGTCTGTGTTTCCCACCGCCAGGGTACACAGATTTACCTTCTGCTGCCACTCTGCCACCAGCTATTACGTCAAAAAATAGCTATATATCTGTGTAATTGGTTGTAAAACCAAAACTACAAAACCATTACAAAAAAAGGTTTAATTTTTCTGAGGTGCCCGGGTTGAAAACTGTGTTGTCCCAGTTGTGTATTGGACACAATGTGGGCTGCACGACCGCTGTCTGGGACCTCCTGTTGTGTTTATTTACAGCCATGGTATCACCGCTAGGTACCAGGGCTATTATGTCACGCTGCCTGCCTCATTGACTGCATGCTGCCACACACTCATCCTCCTCCTCCTGCTGCTAAATTTACCTCCTGCTGTCTGTGTGTTTCCACTGCCAGGGAGCACATACAATGGCGCTTCCAACATGCGTGCGCCACCAGCTATTTGTTGTTACGCTCAAAAATAGCTGCATTTCTTTAAAAAAAAAAAATGAAAAGAGAAATAAGTGACGAAGAAGACGATATAGAAGAAGATGAAGAAGAAGAAGAAGATGAAGAAGATGAAGAAGAAGATGAAGAAGATGAAGAAGAAGATGAAGAAGATGAAGAAGAAGATGAAGAAGAAGATGAAGAAGATGAAGAAGAAGATGAAGAAGAAGAAGAAGAAGAAGAAGAAGAAGAAGAAGAAGATGAAGAAGATGAAGATGAAGAAGATGAAGAAGAAGATGAAGAAGATGAAGATGAAGAAGATGAAGAAGATGAAGAAGAAGATGAAGAAGATGAAGATGAAGATGAAGATGAAGAAGCTGAAGAAGAAGATGAAGAAGATGAAGAAGAAGATGAAGAAGAAGAAGAAGAAGAAGAAGAAGAAGATGAAGAAGAAGATGAAGAAGATGAAGATGAAGATGAAGAAGATGAAGATGAAGAAGATGAAGAAGAAGATGAAGAAGATGAAGAAGAAGATGAAGAAGAAGAAGAAGAAGAAGAAGAAGAAGAAGAAGATGAAGAAGATGAAGATGAAGAAGATGAAGATGAAGAAGATGAAGAAGAAGATGAAGAAGATGAAGATGAAGAAGATGAAGAAGATGAAGAAGAAGATGAAGAAGATGAAGATGAAGAAGATGAAGAAGAAGATGAAGAAGATGAAGAAGAAGATGAAGAAGAAGAAGAAGAAGAAGAAGAAGAAGAAGATGAAGAAGATGAAGATGAAGAAGATGAAGAAGAAGATGAAGAAGATGAAGATGAAGAAGATGAAGAAGATGAAGAAGAAGATGAAGAAGATGAAGATGAAGAAGATGAAGAAGAAGATGAAGAAGATGAAGAAGAAGATGAAGAAGAAGAAGAAGAAGAAGATGAAGAAGATGAAGATGAAGAAGATGAAGAAGAAGATGAAGAAGATGAAGATGAAGAAGATGAAGAAGATGAAGAAGAAGATGAAGAAGATGAAGATGAAGAAGATGAAGATGAAGAAGATGAAGATGAAGAAGATGAAGAAGATATAGAAGAAGAAGAAGAAGATATAGAAGATAAAGAAGAAGAAGAAGAAGAAGTATATACAGTACTGAACAAAATTCTGGACACAACTTCTCTTTTCACCTTTTTTTTTTTTTAAAGGAACATCCCCACATAATCACTTGCTGTTGTCACTTGGAAAAAAATATGTTTCTTGCATCATTAACCCTCAAAACAAGTGTTGGGAAGCTATTTAAGGCCAATTCGAATAGTCAGCTCGAATAGTTAGCTCGAATACCGACTCAAATAGTGAGCTCGAAGTCCGAGGTCGAATCGAATAGTAAAAATTATTCGACTCGAATATTCGACTGACCTCGAATAATTTACTATTCGAATTCGACCAAACTCGAATTTTAAAAAGGGGTATTTGAGCATCACTACTCGACTGCATAATTTGTGGTAGTGGGGGACTGCGTTCGCGCTTTCCCCTGATGAGCACCGGTTAACGACAGAGCAGGCGTGCCGCTGAGGATCCCTTGCTGGCTGGGGACAGTGGGGAGAGCATGCGGGACTCGGTCCTTTATCTGCACTGCGACAGAGAAGGCTTTTTTCATCCTTCACAGGGGCTGGGTGTGGCTGCTTCTGTGACATCATCACTCTATGCAAATCCTCAGGGCTCACTGCGCTCCGGCCGAGTGCCCGGTTTATGGCATTTTCTGGTGTTTGCGGCTAACTGTAGCTCTGGGCAAGTGCGGCGGAGCTTTCCCGTGGGCTGTGTTTCCCGCGTTCAGTGCCGATCAAGGGAGAGAGTGAGCGAGCGAGCGCTTCGCAAAGTCGCCCCCTGCTGGGCAGCGAGGGCTGCAACCGGCGGCCTGCCTGCGTGCAAGAGCAACTCATACTTACCTGGCAGGGGAGATACCATGATCACGAAGGTGGTTCTCCCAGGGTGAGGCCCGTCCATTGCACTCCGGGCAGGTTGACCCCTGCGATTTCCCCAAATGCGGGAAACTCGACTGCATAATTTGTGGTAGTGGGGGACTGCGTTCGCGCTTTCCCCTGATGAGCACCGGTTAACGACAGAGCAGGCGTGCCGCTGAGGATCCCTTGCTGGCTGGGGACAGTGGGGAGAGCATGCGGGACTCGGTCCTTTATCTGCACTGCGACAGAGAAGGCTTTTTTCATCCTTCACAGGGGCTGGGTGTGGCTGCTTCTGTGACATCATCACTCTATGCAAATCCTCAGGGCTCACTGCGCGCCGGCCGAGTGCCCGGTTTATGGCATTTTCTGGTGTTTGCGGCTAACTGTAGCTCTGGGCAAGTGCGGCGGAGCTTTCCCGTGGGCTGTGTTTCCCGCGTTCAGTGCCGATCAAGGGAGAGAGTGAGCGAGCGAGCGCTTCGCAAAGTCGCCCCCTGCTGGGCAGCGAGGGCTGCAACCGGCGGCCTGCCTGCGTGCAAGAGCAACTCATACTTACCTGGCAGGGGAGATACCATGATCACGAAGGTGGTTCTCCCAGGGTGAGGCCCGTCCATTGCACTCCGGGCAGGTTGACCCCTGCGATTTCCCCAAATGCGGGAAACTCGACTGCATAATTTGTGGTAGTGGGGGACTGCGTTCGCGCTTTCCCCTGATGAGCACCGGTTAACGACAGAGCAGGCGTGCCGCTGAGGATCCCTTGCTGGCTGGGGACAGTGGGGAGAGCATGCGGGACTCGGTCCTTTATCTGCACTGCGACAGAGAAGGCTTTTTTCATCCTTCACAGGGGCTGGGTGTGGCTGCTTCTGTGACATCATCACTCTATGCAAATCCTCAGGGCTCACTGCGCTCCGGCCGAGTGCCCGGTTTATGGCATTTTCTGGTGTTTGCGGCTAACTGTAGCTCTGGGCAAGTGCGGCGGAGCTTTCCCGTGGGCTGTGTTTCCCGCGTTCAGTGCCGATCAAGGGAGAGAGTGAGCGAGCGAGCGCTTCGCAAAGTCGCCCCCTGCTGGGCAGCGAGGGCTGCAACCGGCGGCCTGCCTGCGTGCAAGAGCAACTCATACTTACCTGGCAGGGGAGATACCATGATCACGAAGGTGGTTCTCCCAGGGTGAGGCCCGTCCATTGCACTCCGGGCAGGTTGACCCCTGCGATTTCCCCAAATGCGGGAAACTCGACTGCATAATTTGTGGTAGTGGGGGACTGCGTTCGCGCTTTCCCCTGATGAGCACCGGTTAACGACAGAGCAGGCGTGCCGCTGAGGATCCCTTGCTGGCTGGGGACAGTGGGGAGAGCATGCGGGACTCGGTCCTTTATCTGCACTGCGACAGAGAAGGCTTTTTTCATCCTTCACAGGGGCTGGGTGTGGCTGCTTCTGTGACATCATCACTCTATGCAAATCCTCAGGGCTCACTGCGCTCCGGCCGAGTGCCCGGTTTATGGCATTTTCTGGTGTTTGCGGCTAACTGTAGCTCTGGGCAAGTGCGGCGGAGCTTTCCCGTGGGCTGTGTTTCCCGCGTTCAGTGCCGATCAAGGGAGAGAGTGAGCGAGCGAGCGCTTCGCAAAGTCGCCCCCTGCTGGGCAGCGAGGGCTGCAACCGGCGGCCTGCCTGCGTGCAAGAGCAACTCATACTTACCTGGCAGGGGAGATACCATGATCACGAAGGTGGTTCTCCCAGGGTGAGGCCCGTCCATTGCACTCCGGGCAGGTTGACCCCTGCGATTTCCCCAAATGCGGGAAACTCGACTGCATAATTTGTGGTAGTGGGGGACTGCGTTCGCGCTTTCCCCTGATGAGCACCGGTTAACGACAGAGCAGGCGTGCCGCTGAGGATCCCTTGCTGGCTGGGGACAGTGGGGAGAGCATGCGGGACTCGGTCCTTTATCTGCACTGCGACAGAGAAGGCTTTTTTCATCCTTCACAGGGGCTGGGTGTGGCTGCTTCTGTGACATCATCACTCTATGCAAATCCTCAGGGCTCACTGCGCTCCGGCCGAGTGCCCGGTTTATGGCATTTTCTGGTGTTTGCGGCTAACTGTAGCTCTGGGCAAGTGCGGCGGAGCTTTCCCGTGGGCTGTGTTTCCCACGTTCAGTGCCGATCAAGGGAGAGAGTGAGCGAGCGAGCGCTTCGCAAAGTCGCCCCCTGCTGGGCAGCGAGGGCTGCAACCGGCGGCCTGCCTGCGTGCAAGAGCAACTCATACTTACCTGGCAGGGGAGATACCATGATCACGAAGGTGGTTCTCCCAGGGTGAGGCCCGTCCATTGCACTCCGGGCAGGTTGACCCCTGCGATTTCCCCAAATGCGGGAAACTCGACTGCATAATTTGTGGTAGTGGGGGACTGCGTTCGCGCTTTCCCCTGATGAGCACCGGTTAACGACAGAGCAGGCGTGCCGCTGAGGATCCCTTGCTGGCTGGGGACAGTGGGGAGAGCATGCGGGACTCGGTCCTTTATCTGCACTGCAACAGAGAAGGCTTTTTTCATCCTTCACAGGGGCTGGGTGTGGCTGCTTCTGTGACATCATCACTCTATGCAAATCCTCAGGGCTCACTGCGCTCCGGCCGAGTGCCCGGTTTATGGCATTTTCTGGTGTTTGCGGCTAACTGTAGCTCTGGGCAAGTGCGGCGGAGCTTTCCCGTGGGCTGTGTTTCCCGCGTTCAGTGCCGATCAAGGGAGAGAGTGAGCGAGCGAGCGCTTCGCAAAGTCGCCCCCTGCTGGGCAGCGAGGGCTGCAACCGGCGGCCTGCCTGCGTGCAAGAGCAACTCATACTTACCTGGCAGGGGAGATACCATGATCACGAAGGTGGTTCTCCCAGGGTGAGGCCCGTCCATTGCACTCCGGGCAGGTTGACCCCTGCGATTTCCCCAAATGCGGGAAACTCGACTGCATAATTTGTGGTAGTGGGGGACTGCGTTCGCGCTTTCCCCTGATGAGCACCGGTTAACGACAGAGCAGGCGTGCCGCTGAGGATCCCTTGCTGGCTGGGGACAGTGGGGAGAGCATGCGGGACTCGGTCCTTTATCTGCACTGCGACAGAGAAGGCTTTTTTCATCCTTCACAGGGGCTGGGTGTGGCTGCTTCTGTGACATCATCACTCTATGCAAATCCTCAGGGCTCACTGCGCTCCGGCCGAGTGCCCGGTTTATGGCATTTTCTGGTGTTTGCGGCTAACTGTAGCTCTGGGCAAGTGCGGCGGAGCTTTCCCGTGGGCTGTGTTTCCCGCGTTCAGTGCCGATCAAGGGAGAGAGTGAGCGAGCGAGCGCTTCGCAAAGTCGCCCCCTGCTGGGCAGCGAGGGCTGCAACCGGCGGCCTGCCTGCGTGCAAGAGCAACTCATACTTACCTGGCAGGGGAGATACCATGATCACGAAGGTGGTTCTCCCAGGGTGAGGCCCGTCCATTGCACTCCGGGCAGGTTGACCCCTGCGATTTCCCCAAATGCGGGAAACTCGACTGCATAATTTGTGGTAGTATGGGACTGCGTTCGCGCTTTCCCCTGATGAGCACCGGTTAACGACAGAGCAGGCGTGCCGCTGAGGATCCCTTGCTGGCTGGGGACAGTGGGGAGAGCATGCGGGACTCGGTCCTTTATCTGCACTGCGACAGAGAAGGTTTTTTTCATCCTTCACAGGGGCTGGGTGTGGCTGCTTCTGTGACATCATCACTCTATGCAAATCCTCAGGGCTCACTGCGCGCCGGCCGAGTGCCCGGTTTATGGCATTTTCTGGTGTTTGCGGCTAACTGTAGCTCTGGGCAAGTGCGGCGGAGCTTTCCCGTGGGCTGTGTTTCCCGCGTTCAGTGCCGATCAAGGGAGAGAGTGAGCGAGCGATTCGCAAAGTCGCCCCCTGCTGGGCAGCGAGGGCTGCAACCGGCGGCCTGCCTGCGTGCAAGAGCAACTCATACTTACCTGGCAGGGGAGATACCATGATCACGAAGGTGGTTCTCCCAGGGTGAGGCCCGTCCATTGCACTCCGGGCAGGTTGACCCCTGCGATTTCCCAAAATGCGGGAAACTCGACTGCATAATTTGTGGTAGTGGGGGACTGCGTTCGCGCTTTCCCCTGATGAGCACCGGTTAACGACAGAGCAGGCGTGCCGCTGAGGATCCCTTGCTGGCTGGGGACAGTGGGGAGAGCATGCGGGACTCGGTCCTTTATCTGCACTGCGACAGAGAAGGCTTTTTTCATCCTTCACAGGGGCTGGGTGTGGCTGCTTCTGTGACATCATCACTCTATGCAAATCCTCAGGGCTCACTGCGCTCCGGCCGAGTGCCCGGTTTATGGCATTTTCTGGTGTTTGCGGCTAACTGTAGCTCTGGGCAAGTGCGGCGGAGCTTTCCCGTGGGCTGTGTTTCCCGCGTTCAGTGCCGATCAAGGGAGAGAGTGAGCGAGCGAGCGCTTCGCAAAGTCGCCCCCTGCTGGGCAGCGAGGGCTGCAACCGGCGGCCTGCCTGCGTGCAAGAGCAACTCATACTTACCTGGCAGGGGAGATACCATGATCACGAAGGTGGTTCTCCCAGGGTGAGGCCCGTCCATTGCACTCCGGGCAGGTTGACCCCTGCGATTTCCCCAAATACGGGAAACTCGACTGCATAATTTGTGGTAGTGGGGGACTGCGTTCGCGCTTTCCCCTGATGAGCACCGGTTAACGACAGAGCAGGCGTGCCGCTGAGGATCCCTTGCTGGCTGGGGACAGTGGGGAGAGCATGCGGGACTCGGTCCTTTATCTGCGCTGCGACAGAGAAGGCTTTTTTCATCCTTCACAGGGGCTGGGTGTGGCTGCTTCTGTGACATCATCACTCTATGCAAATCCTCAGGGCTCACTGCGCTCCGGCCGAGTGCCCGGTTTATGGCATTTTCTGGTGTTTGCGGCTAACTGTAGCTCTGGGCAAGTGCGGCGGAGCTTTCCCGTGGGCTGTGTTTCCCGCGTTCAGTGCCGATCAAGGGAGAGAGTGAGCGAGCGAGCGCTTCGCAAAGTCGCCCCCTGCTGGGCAGCGAGGGCTGCAACCGGCGGCCTGCCTGCGTGCAAGAGCAACTCATACTTACCTGGCAGGGGAGATACCATGATCACGAAGGTGGTTCTCCCAGGGTGAGGCCCGTCCATTGCACTCCGGGCAGGTTGACCCCTGCGATTTCCCCAAATGCGGGAAACTCGACTGCATAATTTGTGGTAGTGGGGGACTGCGTTCGCGCTTTCTCCTGATGAGCACCGGTTAACGACAGAGCAGGCGTGCCGCTGAGGATCCCTTGCTGGCTGGGGACAGTGGGGAGAGCATGCGGGACTCGGTCCTTTATCTGCACTGCGACAGAGAAGGCTTTTTTCATCCTTCACAGGGGCTGGGTGTGGCTGCTTCTGTGACATCATCACTCTATGCAAATCCTCAGGGCTCACTGCGCTCCGGCCGAGTGCCCGGTTTATGGCATTTTCTGGTGTTTGCGGCTAACTGTAGCTCTGGGCAAGTGCGGCGGAGCTTTCCCGTGGGCTGTGTTTCCCGCGTTCAGTGCCGATCAAGGGAGAGAGTGAGCGAGCGAGCGCTTCGCAAAGTCGCCCCCTGCTGGGCAGCGAGGGCTGCAACCGGCGGCCTGCCTGCGTGCAAGAGCAACTCATACTTACCTGGCAGGGGAGATACCATGATCACGAAGGTGGTTCTCCCAGGGTGAGGCCCGTCCATTGCACTCCGGGCAGGTTGACCCCTGCGATTTCCCCAAATGCGGGAAACTCGACTGCATAATTTGTGGTAGTGGGGGACTGCGTTCGCGCTTTCCCCTGATGAGCACCGGTTAACGACAGAGCAGGCGTGCCGCTGAGGATCCCTTGCTGGCTGGGGACAGTGGGGAGAGCATGCGGGACTCGGTCCTTTATCTGCACTGCGACAGAGAAGGCTTTTTTCATCCTTCACAGGGGCTGGGTGTGGCTGCTTCTGTGACATCATCACTCTATGCAAATCCTCAGGGCTCACTGCGCTCCGGCCGAGTGCCCGGTTTATGGCATTTTCTGGTGTTTGCGGCTAACTGTAGCTCTGGGCAAGTGCGGCGGAGCTTTCCCGTGGGCTGTGTTTCCCGCGTTCAGTGCCGATCAAGGGAGAGAGTGAGCGAGCGAGCGCTTCGCAAAGTCGCCCCCTGCTGGGCAGCGAGGGCTGCAACCGGCGGCCTGCCTGCGTGCAAGAGCAACTCATACTTACCTGGCAGGGGAGATACCATGATCACGAAGGTGGTTCTCCCAGGGTGAGGCCCGTCCATTGCACTCCGGGCAGGTTGACCCCTGCGATTTCCCCAAATGCGGGAAACTCGACTGCATAATTTGTGGTAGTGGGGGACTGCGTTCGCGCTTTCCCCTGATGAGCACCGGTTAACGACAGAGCAGGCGTGCCGCTGAGGATCCCTTGCTGGCTGGGGACAGTGGGGAGAGCATGCGGGACTCGGTCCTTTATCTGCGCTGCGACAGAGAAGGCTTTTTTCATCCTTCACAGGGGCTGGGTGTGGCTGCTTCTGTGACATCATCACTCTATGCAAATCCTCAGGGCTCACTGCGCTCCGGCCGAGTGCCCGGTTTATGGCATTTTCTGGTGTTTGCGGCTAACTGTAGCTCTGGGCAAGTGCGGCGGAGCTTTCCCGTGGGCTGTGTTTCCCGCGTTCAGTGCCGATCAAGGGAGAGAGTGAGCGAGCGAGCGCTTCGCAAAGTCGCCCCCTGCTGGGCAGCGAGGGCTGCAACCGGCGGCCTGCCTGCGTGCAAGAGCAACTCATACTTACCTGGCAGGGGAGATACCATGATCACGAAGGTGGTTCTCCCAGGGTGAGGCCCGTCCATTGCACTCCGGGCAGGTTGACCCCTGCGATTTCCCCAAATGCGGGAAACTCGACTGCATAATTTGTGGTAGTGGGGGACTGCGTTCGCGCTTTCCCCTGATGAGCACCGGTTAACGACAGAGCAGGCGTGCCGCTGAGGATCCCTTGCTGGCTGGGGACAGTGGGGAGAGCATGCGGGACTCGGTCCTTTATCTGCGCTGCGACAGAGAAGGCTTTTTTCATCCTTCACAGGGGCTGGGTGTGGCTGCTTCTGTGACATCATCACTCTATGCAAATCCTCAGGGCTCACTGCGCGCCGGCCGAGTGCCCGGTTTATGGCATTTTCTGGTGTTTGCGGCTAACTGTAGCTCTGGGCAAGTGCGGCGGAGCTTTCCCGTGGGCTGTGTTTCCCGCGTTCAGTGCCGATCAAGGGAGAGAGTGAGCGAGCGAGCGCTTCGCAAAGTCGCCCCCTGCTGGGCAGCGAGGGCTGCAACCGGCGGCCTGCCTGCGTGCAAGAGCAACTCATACTTACCTGGCAGGGGAGATACCATGATCACGAAGGTGGTTCTCCCAGGGTGAGGCCCGTCCATTGCACTCCGGGCAGGTTGACCCCTGCGATTTCCCCAAATGCGGGAAACTCGACTGCATAATTTGTGGTAGTGGGGGACTGCGTTCGCGCTTTCCCCTGATGAGCACCGGTTAACGACAGAGCAGGCGTGCCGCTGAGGATCCCTTGCTGGCTGGGGACAGTGGGGAGAGCATGCGGGACTCGGTCCTTTATCTGCACTGCGACAGAGAAGGCTTTTTTCATCCTTCACAGGGGCTGGGTGTGGCTGCTTCTGTGACATCATCACTCTATGCAAATCCTCAGGGCTCACTGCGCTCCGGCCGAGTGCCCGGTTTATGGCATTTTCTGGTGTTTGCGGCTAACTGTAGCTCTGGGCAAGTGCGGCGGAGCTTTCCCGTGGGCTGTGTTTCCCGCGTTCAGTGCCGATCAAGGGAGAGAGTGAGCGAGCGAGCGCTTCGCAAAGTCGCCCCCTGCTGGGCAGCGAGGGCTGCAACCGGCGGCCTGCCTGCGTGCAAGAGCAACTCATACTTACCTGGCAGGGGAGATACCATGATCACGAAGGTGGTTCTCCCAGGGTGAGGCCCGTCCATTGCACTCCGGGCAGGTTGACCCCTGCGATTTCCCCAAATGCGGGAAACTCGACTGCATAATTTGTGGTAGTGGGGGACTGCGTTCGCGCTTTCCCCTGATGAGCACCGGTTAACGACAGAGCAGGCGTGCCGCTGAGGATCCCTTGCTGGCTGGGGACAGTGGGGAGAGCATGCGGGACTCGGTCCTTTATCTGCACTGCGACAGAGAAGGCTTTTTTCATCCTTCACAGGGGCTGGGTGTGGCTGCTTCTGTGACATCATCACTCTATGCAAATCCTCAGGGCTCACTGCGCTCCGGCCGAGTGCCCGGTTTATGGCATTTTCTGGTGTTTGCGGCTAACTGTAGCTCTGGGCAAGTGCGGCGGAGCTTTCCCGTGGGCTGTGTTTCCCGCGTTCAGTGCCGATCAAGGGAGAGAGTGAGCGAGCGAGCGCTTCGCAAAGTCGCCCCCTGCTGGGCAGCGAGGGCTGCAACCGGCGGCCTGCCTGCGTGCAAGAGCAACTCATACTTACCTGGCAGGGGAGATACCATGATCACGAAGGTGGTTCTCCCAGGGTGAGGCCCGTCCATTGCACTCCGGGCAGGTTGACCCCTGCGATTTCCCCAAATGCGGGAAACTCGACTGCATAATTTGTGGTAGTGGGGGACTGCGTTCGCGCTTTCCCCTGATGAGCACCGGTTAACGACAGAGCAGGCGTGCCGCTGAGGATCCCTTGCTGGCTGGGGACAGTGGGGAGAGCATGCGGGACTCGGTCCTTTATCTGCACTGCGACAGAGAAGGCTTTTTTCATCCTTCACAGGGGCTGGGTGTGGCTGCTTCTGTGACATCATCACTCTATGCAAATCCTCAGGGCTCACTGCGCTCCGGCCGAGTGCCCGGTTTATGGCATTTTCTGGTGTTTGCGGCTAACTGTAGCTCTGGGCAAGTGCGGCGGAGCTTTCCCGTGGGCTGTGTTTCCCGCGTTCAGTGCCGATCAAGGGAGAGAGTGAGCGAGCGAGCGCTTCGCAAAGTCGCCCCCTGCTGGGCAGCGAGGGCTGCAACCGGCGGCCTGCCTGCGTGCAAGAGCAACTCATACTTACCTGGCAGGGGAGATACCATGATCACGAAGGTGGTTCTCCCAGGGTGAGGCCCGTCCATTGCACTCCGGGCAGGTTGACCCCTGCGATTTCCCCAAATGCGGGAAACTCGACTGCATAATTTGTGGTAGTGGGGGACTGCGTTCGCGCTTTCCCCTGATGAGCACCGGTTAACGACAGAGCAGGCGTGCCGCTGAGGATCCCTTGCTGGCTGGGGACAGTGGGGAGAGCATGCGGGACTCGGTCCTTTATCTGCGCTGCGACAGAGAAGGCTTTTTTCATCCTTCACAGGGGCTGGGTGTGGCTGCTTCTGTGACATCATCACTCTATGCAAATCCTCAGGGCTCACTGCGCTCCGGCCGAGTGCCCGGTTTATGGCATTTTCTGGTGTTTGCGGCTAACTGTAGCTCTGGGCAAGTGCGGCGGAGCTTTCCCGTGGGCTGTGTTTCCCGCGTTCAGTGCCGATCAAGGGAGAGAGTGAGCGAGCGAGCGCTTCGCAAAGTCGCCCCCTGCTGGGCAGCGAGGGCTGCAACCGGCGGCCTGCCTGCGTGCAAGAGCAACTCATACTTACCTGGCAGGGGAGATACCATGATCACGAAGGTGGTTCTCCCAGGGTGAGGCCCGTCCATTGCACTCCGGGCAGGTTGACCCCTGCGATTTCCCCAAATGCGGGAAACTCGACTGCATAATTTGTGGTAGTGGGGGACTGCGTTCGCGCTTTCCCCTGATGAGCACCGGTTAACGACAGAGCAGGCGTGCCGCTGAGGATCCCTTGCTGGCTGGGGACAGTGGGGAGAGCATGCGGGACTCGGTCCTTTATCTGCGCTGCGACAGAGAAGGTTTTTTTCATCCTTCACAGGGGCTGGGTGTGGCTGCTTCTGTGACATCATCACTCTATGCAAATCCTCAGGGCTCACTGCGCGCCGGCCGAGTGCCCGGTTTATGGCATTTTCTGGTGTTTGCGGCTAACTGTAGCTCTGGGCAAGTGCGGCGGAGCTTTCCCGTGGGCTGTGTTTCCCGCGTTCAGTGCCGATCAAGGGAGAGAGTGAGCGAGCGAGCGCTTCGCAAAGTCGCCCCCTGCTGGGCAGCGAGGGCTGCAACCGGCGGCCTGCCTGCGTGCAAGAGCAACTCATACTTACCTGGCAGGGGAGATACCATGATCACGAAGGTGGTTCTCCCAGGGTGAGGCCCGTCCATTGCACTCCGGGCAGGTTGACCCCTGCGATTTCCCCAAATGCGGGAAACTCGACTGCATAATTTGTGGTAGTGGGGGACTGCGTTCGCGCTTTCCCCTGATGAGCACCGGTTAACGACAGAGCAGGCGTGCCGCTGAGGATCCCTTGCTGGCTGGGGACACTGGGGAGAGCATGCGGGACTCGGTCCTTTATCTGCGCTGCGACAGAGAAGGCTTTTTTCATCCTTCACAGGGGCTGGGTGTGGCTGCTTCTGTGACATCATCACTCTATGCAAATCCTCAGGGCTCACTGCGCTCCGGCCGAGTGCCCGGTTTATGGCATTTTCTGGTGTTTGCGGCTAACTGTAGCTCTGGGCAAGTGCGGCGGAGCTTTCCCGTGGGCTGTGTTTCCCGCGTTCAGTGCCGATCAAGGGAGAGAGTGAGCGAGCGAGCGCTTCGCAAAGTCGCCCCCTGCTGGGCAGCGAGGGCTGCAACCGGCGGCCTGCCTGCGTGCAAGAGCAACTCATACTTACCTGGCAGGGGAGATACCATGATCACGAAGGTGGTTCTCCCAGGGTGAGGCCCGTCCATTGCACTCCGGGCAGGTTGACCCCTGCGATTTCCCCAAATGCGGGAAACTCGACTGCATAATTTGTGGTAGTGGGGGACTGCGTTCGCGCTTTCCCCTGATGAGCACCGGTTAACGACAGAGCAGGCGTGCCGCTGAGGATCCCTTGCTGGCTGGGGACAGTGGGGAGAGCATGCGGGACTCGGTCCTTTATCTGCACTGCGACAGAGAAGGCTTTTTTCATCCTTCACAGGGGCTGGGTGTGGCTGCTTCTGTGACATCATCACTCTATGCAAATCCTCAGGGCTCACTGCGCGCCGGCCGAGTGCCCGGTTTATGGCATTTTCTGGTGTTTGCGGCTAACTGTAGCTCTGGGCAAGTGCGGCGGAGCTTTCCCGTGGGCTGTGTTTCCCGCGTTCAGTGCCGATCAAGGGAGAGAGTGAGCGAGCGAGCGCTTCGCAAAGTCGCCCCCTGCTGGGCAGCGAGGGCTGCAACCGGCGGCCTGCCTGCGTGCAAGAGCAACTCATACTTACCTGGCAGGGGAGATACCATGATCACGAAGGTGGTTCTCCCAGGGTGAGGCCCGTCCATTGCACTCCGGGCAGGTTGACCCCTGCGATTTCCCCAAATGCGGGAAACTCGACTGCATAATTTGTGGTAGTGGGGGACTGCGTTCGCGCTTTCCCCTGATGAGCACCGGTTAACGACAGAGCAGGCGTGCCGCTGAGGATCCCTTGCTGGCTGGGGACAGTGGGGAGAGCATGCGGGACTCGGTCCTTTATCTGCACTGCGACAGAGAAGGCTTTTTTCATCCTTCACAGGGGCTGGGTGTGGCTGCTTCTGTGACATCATCACTCTATGCAAATCCTCAGGGCTCACTGCGCTCCGGCCGAGTGCCCGGTTTATGGCATTTTCTGGTGTTTGCGGCTAACTGTAGCTCTGGGCAAGTGCGGCGGAGCTTTCCCGTGGGCTGTGTTTCCCGCGTTCAGTGCCGATCAAGGGAGAGAGTGAGCGAGCGAGCGCTTCGCAAAGTCGCCCCCTGCTGGGCAGCGAGGGCTGCAACCGGCGGCCTGCCTGCGTGCAAGAGCAACTCATACTTACCTGGCAGGGGAGATACCATGATCACGAAGGTGGTTCTCCCAGGGTGAGGCCCGTCCATTGCACTCTGGGCAGGTTGACCCCTGCGATTTCCCCAAATGCGGGAAACTCGACTGCATAATTTGTGGTAGTGGGGGACTGCGTTCGCGCTTTCCCCTGATGAGCACCGGTTAACGACAGAGCAGGCGTGCCGCTGAGGATCCCTTGCTGGCTGGGGACAGTGGGGAGAGCATGCGGGACTCGGTCCTTTATCTGCACTGCGACAGAGAAGGCTTTTTTCATCCTTCACAGGGGCTGGGTGTGGCTGCTTCTGTGACATCATCACTCTATGCAAATCCTCAGGGCTCACTGCGCGCCGGCCGAGTGCCCGGTTTATGGCATTTTCTGGTGTTTGCGGCTAACTGTAGCTCTGGGCAAGTGCGGCGGAGCTTTCCCGTGGGCTGTGTTTCCCGCGTTCAGTGCCGATCAAGGGAGAGAGTGAGCGAGCGAGCGCTTCGCAAAGTCGCCCCCTGCTGGGCAGCGAGGGCTGCAACCGGCGGCCTGCCTGCGTGCAAGAGCAACTCATACTTACCTGGCAGGGGAGATACCATGATCACGAAGGTGGTTCTCCCAGGGTGAGGCCCGTCCATTGCACTCCGGGCAGGTTGACCCCTGCGATTTCCCCAAATGCGGGAAACTCGACTGCATAATTTGTGGTAGTGGGGGACTGCGTTCGCGCTTTCCCCTGATGAGCACCGGTTAACGACAGAGCAGGCGTGCCGCTGAGGATCCCTTGCTGGCTGGGGACAGTGGGGAGAGCATGCGGGACTCGGTCCTTTATCTGCACTGCGACAGAGAAGGCTTTTTTCATCCTTCACAGGGGCTGGGTGTGGCTGCTTCTGTGACATCATCACTCTATGCAAATCCTCAGGGCTCACTGCGCGCCGGCCGAGTGCCCGGTTTATGGCATTTTCTGGTGTTTGCGGCTAACTGTAGCTCTGGGCAAGTGCGGCGGAGCTTTCCCGTGGGCTGTGTTTCCCGCGTTCAGTGCCGATCAAGGGAGAGAGTGAGCGAGCGAGCGCTTCGCAAAGTCGCCCCCTGCTGGGCAGCGAGGGCTGCAACCGGCGGCCTGCCTGCGTGCAAGAGCAACTCATACTTACCTGGCAGGGGAGATACCATGATCACGAAGGTGGTTCTCCCAGGGTGAGGCCCGTCCATTGCACTCCGGGCAGGTTGACCCCTGCGATTTCCCCAAATGCGGGAAACTCGACTGCATAATTTGTGGTAGTGGGGGACTGCGTTCGCGCTTTCCCCTGATGAGCACCGGTTAACGACAGAGCAGGCGTGCCGCTGAGGATCCCTTGCTGGCTGGGGACAGTGGGGAGAGCATGCGGGACTCGGTCCTTTATCTGCGCTGCGACAGAGAAGGCTTTTTTCATCCTTCACAGGGGCTGGGTGTGGCTGCTTCTGTGACATCATCACTCTATGCAAATCCTCAGGGCTCACTGCGCTCCGGCCGAGTGCCCGGTTTATGGCATTTTCTGGTGTTTGCGGCTAACTGTAGCTCTGGGCAAGTGCGGCGGAGCTTTCCCGTGGGCTGTGTTTCCCGCGTTCAGTGCCGATCAAGGGAGAGAGTGAGCGAGCGAGCGCTTCGCAAAGTCGCCCCCTGCTGGGCAGCGAGGGCTGCAACCGGCGGCCTGCCTGCGTGCAAGAGCAACTCATACTTACCTGGCAGGGGAGATACCATGATCACGAAGGTGGTTCTCCCAGGGTGAGGCCCGTCCATTGCACTCCGGGCAGGTTGACCCCTGCGATTTCCCCAAATGCGGGAAACTCGACTGCATAATTTGTGGTAGTGGGGGACTGCGTTCGCGCTTTCCCCTGATGAGCACCGGTTAACGACAGAGCAGGCGTGCCGCTGAGGATCCCTTGCTGGCTGGGGACAGTGGGGAGAGCATGCGGGACTCGGTCCTTTATCTGCGCTGCGACAGAGAAGGTTTTTTTCATCCTTCACAGGGGCTGGGTGTGGCTGCTTCTGTGACATCATCACTCTATGCAAATCCTCAGGGCTCACTGCGCGCCGGCCGAGTGCCCGGTTTATGGCATTTTCTGGTGTTTGCGGCTAACTGTAGCTCTGGGCAAGTGCGGCGGAGCTTTCCCGTGGGCTGTGTTTCCCGCGTTCAGTGCCGATCAAGGGAGAGAGTGAGCGAGCGAGCGCTTCGCAAAGTCGCCCCCTGCTGGGCAGCGAGGGCTGCAACCGGCGGCCTGCCTGCGTGCAAGAGCAACTCATACTTACCTGGCAGGGGAGATACCATGATCACGAAGGTGGTTCTCCCAGGGTGAGGCCCGTCCATTGCACTCCGGGCAGGTTGACCCCTGCGATTTCCCCAAATGCGGGAAACTCGACTGCATAATTTGTGGTAGTGGGGGACTGCGTTCGCGCTTTCCCCTGATGAGCACCGGTTAACGACAGAGCAGGCGTGCCGCTGAGGATCCCTTGCTGGCTGGGGACACTGGGGAGAGCATGCGGGACTCGGTCCTTTATCTGCGCTGCGACAGAGAAGGCTTTTTTCATCCTTCACAGGGGCTGGGTGTGGCTGCTTCTGTGACATCATCACTCTATGCAAATCCTCAGGGCTCACTGCGCTCCGGCCGAGTGCCCGGTTTATGGCATTTTCTGGTGTTTGCGGCTAACTGTAGCTCTGGGCAAGTGCGGCGGAGCTTTCCCGTGGGCTGTGTTTCCCGCGTTCAGTGCCGATCAAGGGAGAGAGTGAGCGAGCGAGCGCTTCGCAAAGTCGCCCCCTGCTGGGCAGCGAGGGCTGCAACCGGCGGCCTGCCTGCGTGCAAGAGCAACTCATACTTACCTGGCAGGGGAGATACCATGATCACGAAGGTGGTTCTCCCAGGGTGAGGCCCGTCCATTGCACTCCGGGCAGGTTGACCCCTGCGATTTCCCCAAATGCGGGAAACTCGACTGCATAATTTGTGGTAGTGGGGGACTGCGTTCGCGCTTTCCCCTGATGAGCACCGGTTAACGACAGAGCAGGCGTGCCGCTGAGGATCCCTTGCTGGCTGGGGACAGTGGGGAGAGCATGCGGGACTCGGTCCTTTATCTGCACTGCGACAGAGAAGGCTTTTTTCATCCTTCACAGGGGCTGGGTGTGGCTGCTTCTGTGACATCATCACTCTATGCAAATCCTCAGGGCTCACTGCGCGCCGGCCGAGTGCCCGGTTTATGGCATTTTCTGGTGTTTGCGGCTAACTGTAGCTCTGGGCAAGTGCGGCGGAGCTTTCCCGTGGGCTGTGTTTCCCGCGTTCAGTGCCGATCAAGGGAGAGAGTGAGCGAGCGAGCGCTTCGCAAAGTCGCCCCCTGCTGGGCAGCGAGGGCTGCAACCGGCGGCCTGCCTGCGTGCAAGAGCAACTCATACTTACCTGGCAGGGGAGATACCATGATCACGAAGGTGGTTCTCCCAGGGTGAGGCCCGTCCATTGCACTCCGGGCAGGTTGACCCCTGCGATTTCCCCAAATGCGGGAAACTCGACTGCATAATTTGTGGTAGTGGGGGACTGCGTTCGCGCTTTCCCCTGATGAGCACCGGTTAACGACAGAGCAGGCGTGCCGCTGAGGATCCCTTGCTGGCTGGGGACAGTGGGGAGAGCATGCGGGACTCGGTCCTTTATCTGCACTGCGACAGAGAAGGCTTTTTTCATCCTTCACAGGGGCTGGGTGTGGCTGCTTCTGTGACATCATCACTCTATGCAAATCCTCAGGGCTCACTGCGCTCCGGCCGAGTGCCCGGTTTATGGCATTTTCTGGTGTTTGCGGCTAACTGTAGCTCTGGGCAAGTGCGGCGGAGCTTTCCCGTGGGCTGTGTTTCCCGCGTTCAGTGCCGATCAAGGGAGAGAGTGAGCGAGCGAGCGCTTCGCAAAGTCGCCCCCTGCTGGGCAGCGAGGGCTGCAACCGGCGGCCTGCCTGCGTGCAAGAGCAACTCATACTTACCTGGCAGGGGAGATACCATGATCACGAAGGTGGTTCTCCCAGGGTGAGGCCCGTCCATTGCACTCTGGGCAGGTTGACCCCTGCGATTTCCCCAAATGCGGGAAACTCGACTGCATAATTTGTGGTAGTGGGGGACTGCGTTCGCGCTTTCCCCTGATGAGCACCGGTTAACGACAGAGCAGGCGTGCCGCTGAGGATCCCTTGCTGGCTGGGGACAGTGGGGAGAGCATGCGGGACTCGGTCCTTTATCTGCACTGCGACAGAGAAGGCTTTTTTCATCCTTCACAGGGGCTGGGTGTGGCTGCTTCTGTGACATCATCACTCTATGCAAATCCTCAGGGCTCACTGCGCGCCGGCCGAGTGCCCGGTTTATGGCATTTTCTGGTGTTTGCGGCTAACTGTAGCTCTGGGCAAGTGCGGCGGAGCTTTCCCGTGGGCTGTGTTTCCCGCGTTCAGTGCCGATCAAGGGAGAGAGTGAGCGAGCGAGCGCTTCGCAAAGTCGCCCCCTGCTGGGCAGCGAGGGCTGCAACCGGCGGCCTGCCTGCGTGCAAGAGCAACTCATACTTACCTGGCAGGGGAGATACCATGATCACGAAGGTGGTTCTCCCAGGGTGAGGCCCGTCCATTGCACTCCGGGCAGGTTGACCCCTGCGATTTCCCCAAATGCGGGAAACTCGACTGCATAATTTGTGGTAGTGGGGGACTGCGTTCGCGCTTTCCCCTGATGAGCACCGGTTAACGACAGAGCAGGCGTGCCGCTGAGGATCCCTTGCTGGCTGGGGACAGTGGGGAGAGCATGCGGGACTCGGTCCTTTATCTGCACTGCGACAGAGAAGGCTTTTTTCATCCTTCACAGGGGCTGGGTGTGGCTGCTTCTGTGACATCATCACTCTATGCAAATCCTCAGGGCTCACTGCGCGCCGGCCGAGTGCCCGGTTTATGGCATTTTCTGGTGTTTGCGGCTAACTGTAGCTCTGGGCAAGTGCGGCGGAGCTTTCCCGTGGGCTGTGTTTCCCGCGTTCAGTGCCGATCAAGGGAGAGAGTGAGCGAGCGAGCGCTTCGCAAAGTCGCCCCCTGCTGGGCAGCGAGGGCTGCAACCGGCGGCCTGCCTGCGTGCAAGAGCAACTCATACTTACCTGGCAGGGGAGATACCATGATCACGAAGGTGGTTCTCCCAGGGTGAGGCCCGTCCATTGCACTCCGGGCAGGTTGACCCCTGCGATTTCCCCAAATGCGGGAAACTCGACTGCATAATTTGTGGTAGTGGGGGACTGCGTTCGCGCTTTCCCCTGATGAGCACCGGTTAACGACAGAGCAGGCGTGCCGCTGAGGATCCCTTGCTGGCTGGGGACAGTGGGGAGAGCATGCGGGACTCGGTCCTTTATCTGCACTGCGACAGAGAAGGCTTTTTTCATCCTTCACAGGGGCTGGGTGTGGCTGCTTCTGTGACATCATCACTCTATGCAAATCCTCAGGGCTCACTGCGCGCCGGCCGAGTGCCCGGTTTATGGCATTTTCTGGTGTTTGCGGCTAACTGTAGCTCTGGGCAAGTGCGGCGGAGCTTTCCCGTGGGCTGTGTTTCCCGCGTTCAGTGCCGATCAAGGGAGAGTGTGAGCGAGCGAGCGCTTCGCAAAGTCGCCCCCTGCTGGGCAGCGAGGGCTGCAACCGGCGGCCTGCCTGCGTGCAAGAGCAACTCATACTTACCTGGCAGGGGAGATACCATGATCACGAAGGTGGTTCTCCCAGGGTGAGGCCCGTCCATTGCACTCCGGGCAGGTTGACCCCTTCGATTTCCCCAAATGCGGGAAACTCGACTGCATAATTTGTGGTAGTGGGGGACTGCGTTCGCGCTTTCCCCTGATGAGCACCGGTTAACGACAGAGCAGGCGTGCCGCTGAGGATCCCTTGCTGGCTGGGGACAGTGGGGAGAGCATGCGGGACTCGGTCCTTTATCTGCACTGCGACAGAGAAGGCTTTTTTCATCCTTCACAGGGGCTGGGTGTGGCTGCTTCTGTGACATCATCACTCTATGCAAATCCTCAGGGCTCACTGCGCTCCGGCCGAGTGCCCGGTTTATGGCATTTTCTGGTGTTTGCGGCTAACTGTAGCTCTGGGCAAGTGCGGCGGAGCTTTCCCGTGGGCTGTGTTTCCCGCGTTCAGTGCCGATCAAGGGAGAGAGTGAGCGAGCGAGCGCTTCGCAAAGTCGCCCCCTGCTGGGCAGCGAGGGCTGCAACCGGCGGCCTGCCTGCGTGCAAGAGCAACTCATACTTACCTGGCAGGGGAGATACCATGATCACGAAGGTGGTTCTCCCAGGGTGAGGCCCGTCCATTGCACTCCGGGCAGGTTGACCCCTGCGATTTCCCCAAATGCGGGAAACTCGACTGCATAATTTGTGGTAGTGGGGGACTGCGTTCGCGCTTTCCCCTGATGAGCACCGGTTAACGACAGAGCAGGCGTGCCGCTGAGGATCCCTTGCTGGCTGGGGACAGTGGGGAGAGCATGCGGGACTCGGTCCTTTATCTGCACTGCGACAGAGAAGGCTTTTTTCATCCTTCACAGGGGCTGGGTGTGGCTGCTTCTGTGACATCATCACTCTATGCAAATCCTCAGGGCTCACTGCGCGCCGGCCGAGTGCCCGGTTTATGGCATTTTCTGGTGTTTGCGGCTAACTGTAGCTCTGGGCAAGTGCGGCGGAGCTTTCCCGTGGGCTGTGTTTCCCGCGTTCAGTGCCGATCAAGGGAGAGAGTGAGCGAGCGAGCGCTTCGCAAAGTCGCCCCCTGCTGGGCAGCGAGGGCTGCAACCGGCGGCCTGCCTGCGTGCAAGAGCAACTCATACTTACCTGGCAGGGGAGATACCATGATCACGAAGGTGGTTCTCCCAGGGTGAGGCCCGTCCATTGCACTCCGGGCAGGTTGACCCCTGCGATTTCCCCAAATGCGGGAAACTCGACTGCATAATTTGTGGTAGTGGGGGACTGCGTTCGCGCTTTCCCCTGATGAGCACCGGTTAACGACAGAGCAGGCGTGCCGCTGAGGATCCCTTGCTGGCTGGGGACAGTGGGGAGAGCATGCGGGACTCGGTCCTTTATCTGCACTGCGACAGAGAAGGCTTTTTTCATCCTTCACAGGGGCTGGGTGTGGCTGCTTCTGTGACATCATCACTCTATGCAAATCCTCAGGGCTCACTGCGCGCCGGCCGAGTGCCCGGTTTATGGCATTTTCTGGTGTTTGCGGCTAACTGTAGCTCTGGGCAAGTGCGGCGGAGCTTTCCCGTGGGCTGTGTTTCCCGCGTTCAGTGCCGATCAAGGGAGAGAGTGAGCGAGCGAGCGCTTCGCAAAGTCGCCCCCTGCTGGGCAGCGAGGGCTGCAACCGGCGGCCTGCCTGCGTGCAAGAGCAACTCATACTTACCTGGCAGGGGAGATACCATGATCACGAAGGTGGTTCTCCCAGGGTGAGGCCCGTCCATTGCACTCCGGGCAGGTTGACCCCTGCGATTTCCCCAAATGCGGGAAACTCGACTGCATAATTTGTGGTAGTGGGGGACTGCGTTCGCGCTTTCCCCTGATGAGCACCGGTTAACGACAGAGCAGGCGTGCCGCTGAGGATCCCTTGCTGGCTGGGGACAGTGGGGAGAGCATGCGGGACTCGGTCCTTTATCTGCACTGCGACAGAGAAGGCTTTTTTCATCCTTCACAGGGGCTGGGTGTGGCTGCTTCTGTGACATCATCACTCTATGCAAATCCTCAGGGCTCACTGCGCGCCGGCCGAGTGCCCGGTTTATGGCATTTTCTGGTGTTTGCGGCTAACTGTAGCTCTGGGCAAGTGCGGCGGAGCTTTCCCGTGGGCTGTGTTTCCCGCGTTCAGTGCCGATCAAGGGAGAGAGTGAGCGAGCGAGCGCTTCGCAAAGTCGCCCCCTGCTGGGCAGCGAGGGCTGCAACCGGCGGCCTGCCTGCGTGCAAGAGCAACTCATACTTACCTGGCAGGGGAGATACCATGATCACGAAGGTGGTTCTCCCAGGGTGAGGCCCGTCCATTGCACTCCGGGCAGGTTGACCCCTGCGATTTCCCCAAATGCGGGAAACTCGACTGCATAATTTGTGGTAGTGGGGGACTGCGTTCGCGCTTTCCCCTGATGAGCACCGGTTAACGACAGAGCAGGCGTGCCGCTGAGGATCCCTTGCTGGCTGGGGACAGTGGGGAGAGCATGCGGGACTCGGTCCTTTATCTGCACTGCGACAGAGAAGGCTTTTTTCATCCTTCACAGGGGCTGGGTGTGGCTGCTTCTGTGACATCATCACTCTATGCAAATCCTCAGGGCTCACTGCGCGCCGGCCGAGTGCCCGGTTTATGGCATTTTCTGGTGTTTGCGGCTAACTGTAGCTCTGGGCAAGTGCGGCGGAGCTTTCCCGTGGGCTGTGTTTCCCGCGTTCAGTGCCGATCAAGGGAGAGAGTGAGCGAGCGAGCGCTTCGCAAAGTCGCCCCCTGCTGGGCAGCGAGGGCTGCAACCGGCGGCCTGCCTGCGTGCAAGAGCAACTCATACTTACCTGGCAGGGGAGATACCATGATCACGAAGGTGGTTCTCCCAGGGTGAGGCCCGTCCATTGCACTCCGGGCAGGTTGACCCCTGCGATTTCCCCAAATGCGGGAAACTCGACTGCATAATTTGTGGTAGTGGGGGACTGCGTTCGCGCTTTCCCCTGATGAGCACCGGTTAACGACAGAGCAGGCGTGCCGCTGAGGATCCCTTGCTGGCTGGGGACAGTGGGGAGAGCATGCGGGACTCGGTCCTTTATCTGCACTGCGACAGAGAAGGCTTTTTTCATCCTTCACAGGGGCTGGGTGTGGCTGCTTCTGTGACATCATCACTCTATGCAAATCCTCAGGGCTCACTGCGCGCCGGCCGAGTGCCCGGTTTATGGCATTTTCTGGTGTTTGCGGCTAACTGTAGCTCTGGGCAAGTGCGGCGGAGCTTTCCCGTGGGCTGTGTTTCCCGCGTTCAGTGCCGATCAAGGGAGAGAGTGAGCGAGCGAGCGCTTCGCAAAGTCGCCCCCTGCTGGGCAGCGAGGGCTGCAACCGGCGGCCTGCCTGCGTGCAAGAGCAACTCATACTTACCTGGCAGGGGAGATACCATGATCACGAAGGTGGTTCTCCCAGGGTGAGGCCCGTCCATTGCACTCCGGGCAGGTTGACCCCTGCGATTTCCCCAAATGCGGGAAACTCGACTGCATAATTTGTGGTAGTGGGGGACTGCGTTCGCGCTTTCCCCTGATGAGCACCGGTTAACGACAGAGCAGGCGTGCCGCTGAGGATCCCTTGCTGGCTGGGGACAGTGGGGAGAGCATGCGGGACTCGGTCCTTTATCTGCACTGCGACAGAGAAGGCTTTTTTCATCCTTCACAGGGGCTGGGTGTGGCTGCTTCTGTGACATCATCACTCTATGCAAATCCTCAGGGCTCACTGCGCGCCGGCCGAGTGCCCGGTTTATGGCATTTTCTGGTGTTTGCGGCTAACTGTAGCTCTGGGCAAGTGCGGCGGAGCTTTCCCGTGGGCTGTGTTTCCCGCGTTCAGTGCCGATCAAGGGAGAGAGTGAGCGAGCGAGCGCTTCGCAAAGTCGCCCCCTGCTGGGCAGCGAGGGCTGCAACCGGCGGCCTGCCTGCGTGCAAGAGCAACTCATACTTACCTGGCAGGGGAGATACCATGATCACGAAGGTGGTTCTCCCAGGGTGAGGCCCGTCCATTGCACTCCGGGCAGGTTGACCCCTGCGATTTCCCCAAATGCGGGAAACTCGACTGCATAATTTGTGGTAGTGGGGGACTGCGTTCGCGCTTTCCCCTGATGAGCACCGGTTAACGACAGAGCAGGCGTGCCGCTGAGGATCCCTTGCTGGCTGGGGACAGTGGGGAGAGCATGCGGGACTCGGTCCTTTATCTGCACTGCGACAGAGAAGGCTTTTTTCATCCTTCACAGGGGCTGGGTGTGGCTGCTTCTGTGACATCATCACTCTATGCAAATCCTCAGGGCTCACTGCGCGCCGGCCGAGTGCCCGGTTTATGGCATTTTCTGGTGTTTGCGGCTAACTGTAGCTCTGGGCAAGTGCGGCGGAGCTTTCCCGTGGGCTGTGTTTCCCGCGTTCAGTGCCGATCAAGGGAGAGAGTGAGCGAGCGAGCGCTTCGCAAAGTCGCCCCCTGCTGGGCAGCGAGGGCTGCAACCGGCGGCCTGCCTGCGTGCAAGAGCAACTCATACTTACCTGGCAGGGGAGATACCATGATCACGAAGGTGGTTCTCCCAGGGTGAGGCCCGTCCATTGCACTCCGGGCAGGTTGACCCCTGCGATTTCCCCAAATGCGGGAAACTCGACTGCATAATTTGTGGTAGTGGGGGACTGCGTTCGCGCTTTCCCCTGATGAGCACCGGTTAACGACAGAGCAGGCGTGCCGCTGAGGATCCCTTGCTGGCTGGGGACAGTGGGGAGAGCATGCGGGACTCGGTCCTTTATCTGCACTGCGACAGAGAAGGCTTTTTTCATCCTTCACAGGGGCTGGGTGTGGCTGCTTCTGTGACATCATCACTCTATGCAAATCCTCAGGGCTCACTGCGCGCCGGCCGAGTGCCCGGTTTATGGCATTTTCTGGTGTTTGCGGCTAACTGTAGCTCTGGGCAAGTGCGGCGGAGCTTTCCCGTGGGCTGTGTTTCCCGCGTTCAGTGCCGATCAAGGGAGAGAGTGAGCGAGCGAGCGCTTCGCAAAGTCGCCCCCTGCTGGGCAGCGAGGGCTGCAACCGGCGGCCTGCCTGCGTGCAAGAGCAACTCATACTTACCTGGCAGGGGAGATACCATGATCACGAAGGTGGTTCTCCCAGGGTGAGGCCCGTCCATTGCACTCCGGGCAGGTTGACCCCTGCGATTTCCCCAAATGCGGGAAACTCGACTGCATAATTTGTGGTAGTGGGGGACTGCGTTCGCGCTTTCCCCTGATGAGCACCGGTTAACGACAGAGCAGGCGTGCCGCTGAGGATCCCTTGCTGGCTGGGGACAGTGGGGAGAGCATGCGGGACTCGGTCCTTTATCTGCACTGCGACAGAGAAGGCTTTTTTCATCCTTCACAGGGGCTGGGTGTGGCTGCTTCTGTGACATCATCACTCTATGCAAATCCTCAGGGCTCACTGCGCGCCGGCCGAGTGCCCGGTTTATGGCATTTTCTGGTGTTTGCGGCTAACTGTAGCTCTGGGCAAGTGCGGCGGAGCTTTCCCGTGGGCTGTGTTTCCCGCGTTCAGTGCCGATCAAGGGAGAGAGTGAGCGAGCGAGCGCTTCGCAAAGTCGCCCCCTGCTGGGCAGCGAGGGCTGCAACCGGCGGCCTGCCTGCGTGCAAGAGCAACTCATACTTACCTGGCAGGGGAGATACCATGATCACGAAGGTGGTTCTCCCAGGGTGAGGCCCGTCCATTGCACTCCGGGCAGGTTGACCCCTGCGATTTCCCCAAATGCGGGAAACTCGACTGCATAATTTGTGGTAGTGGGGGACTGCGTTCGCGCTTTCCCCTGATGAGCACCGGTTAACGACAGAGCAGGCGTGCCGCTGAGGATCCCTTGCTGGCTGGGGACAGTGGGGAGAGCATGCGGGACTCGGTCCTTTATCTGCACTGCGACAGAGAAGGCTTTTTTCATCCTTCACAGGGGCTGGGTGTGGCTGCTTCTGTGACATCATCACTCTATGCAAATCCTCAGGGCTCACTGCGCGCCGGCCGAGTGCCCGGTTTATGGCATTTTCTGGTGTTTGCGGCTAACTGTAGCTCTGGGCAAGTGCGGCGGAGCTTTCCCGTGGGCTGTGTTTCCCGCGTTCAGTGCCGATCAAGGGAGAGAGTGAGCGAGCGAGCGCTTCGCAAAGTCGCCCCCTGCTGGGCAGCGAGGGCTGCAACCGGCGGCCTGCCTGCGTGCAAGAGCAACTCATACTTACCTGGCAGGGGAGATACCATGATCACGAAGGTGGTTCTCCCAGGGTGAGGCCCGTCCATTGCACTCCGGGCAGGTTGACCCCTGCGATTTCCCCAAATGCGGGAAACTCGACTGCATAATTTGTGGTAGTGGGGGACTGCGTTCGCGCTTTCCCCTGATGAGCACCGGTTAACGACAGAGCAGGCGTGCCGCTGAGGATCCCTTGCTGGCTGGGGACAGTGGGGAGAGCATGCGGGACTCGGTCCTTTATCTGCACTGCGACAGAGAAGGCTTTTTTCATCCTTCACAGGGGCTGGGTGTGGCTGCTTCTGTGACATCATCACTCTATGCAAATCCTCAGGGCTCACTGCGCGCCGGCCGAGTGCCCGGTTTATGGCATTTTCTGGTGTTTGCGGCTAACTGTAGCTCTGGGCAAGTGCGGCGGAGCTTTCCCGTGGGCTGTGTTTCCCGCGTTCAGTGCCGATCAAGGGAGAGAGTGAGCGAGCGAGCGCTTCGCAAAGTCGCCCCCTGCTGGGCAGCGAGGGCTGCAACCGGCGGCCTGCCTGCGTGCAAGAGCAACTCATACTTACCTGGCAGGGGAGATACCATGATCACGAAGGTGGTTCTCCCAGGGTGAGGCCCGTCCATTGCACTCCGGGCAGGTTGACCCCTGTGATTTCCCCAAATGCGGGAAACTCGACTGCATAATTTGTGGTAGTGGGGGACTGCGTTCGCGCTTTCCCCTGATGAGCACCGGTTAACGACAGAGCAGGCGTGCCGCTGAGGATCCCTTGCTGGCTGGGGACAGTGGGGAGAGCATGCGGGACTCGGTCCTTTATCTGCACTGCGACAGAGAAGGCTTTTTTCATCCTTCACAGGGGCTGGGTGTGGCTGCTTCTGTGACATCATCACTCTATGCAAATCCTCAGGGCTCACTGCGCGCCGGCCGAGTGCCCGGTTTATGGCATTTTCTGGTGTTTGCGGCTAACTGTAGCTCTGGGCAAGTGCGGCGGAGCTTTCCCGTGGGCTGTGTTTCCCGCGTTCAGTGCCGATCAAGGGAGAGAGTGAGCGAGCGAGCGCTTCGCAAAGTCGCCCCCTGCTGGGCAGCGAGGGCTGCAACCGGCGGCCTGCCTGCGTGCAAGAGCAACTCATACTTACCTGGCAGGGGAGATACCATGATCACGAAGGTGGTTCTCCCAGGGTGAGGCCCGTCCATTGCACTCCGGGCAGGTTGACCCCTGCGATTTCCCCAAATGCGGGAAACTCGACTGCATAATTTGTGGTAGTGGGGGACTGCGTTCGCGCTTTCCCCTGATGAGCACCGGTTAACGACAGAGCAGGCGTGCCGCTGAGGATCCCTTGCTGGCTGGGGACAGTGGGGAGAGCATGCGGGACTCGGTCCTTTATCTGCACTGCGACAGAGAAGGCTTTTTTCATCCTTCACAGGGGCTGGGTGTGGCTGCTTCTGTGACATCATCACTCTATGCAAATCCTCAGGGCTCACTGCGCGCCGGCCGAGTGCCCGGTTTATGGCATTTTCTGGTGTTTGCGGCTAACTGTAGCTCTGGGCAAGTGCGGCGGAGCTTTCCCGTGGGCTGTGTTTCCCGCGTTCAGTGCCGATCAAGGGAGAGAGTGAGCGAGCGAGCGCTTCGCAAAGTCGCCCCCTGCTGGGCAGCGAGGGCTGCAACCGGCGGCCTGCCTGCGTGCAAGAGCAACTCATACTTACCTGGCAGGGGAGATACCATGATCACGAAGGTGGTTCTCCCAGGGTGAGGCCCGTCCATTGCACTCCGGGCAGGTTGACCCCTGCGATTTCCCCAAATGCGGGAAACTCGACTGCATAATTTGTGGTAGTGGGGGACTGCGTTCGCGCTTTCCCCTGATGAGCACCGGTTAACGACAGAGCAGGCGTGCCGCTGAGGATCCCTTGCTGGCTGGGGACAGTGGGGAGAGCATGCGGGACTCGGTCCTTTATCTGCACTGCGACAGAGAAGGCTTTTTTCATCCTTCACAGGGGCTGGGTGTGGCTGCTTCTGTGACATCATCACTCTATGCAAATCCTCAGGGCTCACTGCGCTCCGGCCGAGTGCCCGGTTTATGGCATTTTCTGGTGTTTGCGGCTAACTGTAGCTCTGGGCAAGTGCGGCGGAGCTTTCCCGTGGGCTGTGTTTCCCGCGTTCAGTGCCGATCAAGGGAGAGAGTGAGCGAGCGAGCGCTTCGCAAAGTCGCCCCCTGCTGGGCAGCGAGGGCTGCAACCGGCGGCCTGCCTGCGTGCAAGAGCAACTCATACTTACCTGGCAGGGGAGATACCATGATCACGAAGGTGGTTCTCCCAGGGTGAGGCCCGTCCATTGCACTCCGGGCAGGTTGACCCCTGCGATTTCCCCAAATGCGGGAAACTCGACTGCATAATTTGTGGTAGTGGGGGACTGCGTTCGCGCTTTCCCCTGATGAGCACCGGTTAACGACAGAGCAGGCGTGCCGCTGAGGATCCCTTGCTGGCTGGGGACAGTGGGGAGAGCATGCGGGACTCGGTCCTTTATCTGCACTGCGACAGAGAAGGCTTTTTTCATCCTTCACAGGGGCTGGGTGTGGCTGCTTCTGTGACATCATCACTCTATGCAAATCCTCAGGGCTCACTGCGCGCCGGCCGAGTGCCCGGTTTATGGCATTTTCTGGTGTTTGCGGCTAACTGTAGCTCTGGGCAAGTGCGGCGGAGCTTTCCCGTGGGCTGTGTTTCCCGCGTTCAGTGCCGATCAAGGGAGAGAGTGAGCGAGCGAGCGCTTCGCAAAGTCGCCCCCTGCTGGGCAGCGAGGGCTGCAACCGGCGGCCTGCCTGCGTGCAAGAGCAACTCATACTTACCTGGCAGGGGAGATACCATGATCACGAAGGTGGTTCTCCCAGGGTGAGGCCCGTCCATTGCACTCCGGGCAGGTTGACCCCTGCGATTTCCCCAAATGCGGGAAACTCGACTGCATAATTTGTGGTAGTGGGGGACTGCGTTCGCGCTTTCCCCTGATGAGCACCGGTTAACGACAGAGCAGGCGTGCCGCTGAGGATCCCTTGCTGGCTGGGGACAGTGGGGAGAGCATGCGGGACTCGGTCCTTTATCTGCACTGCGACAGAGAAGGCTTTTTTCATCCTTCACAGGGGCTGGGTGTGGCTGCTTCTGTGACATCATCACTCTATGCAAATCCTCAGGGCTCACTGCGCGCCGGCCGAGTGCCCGGTTTATGGCATTTTCTGGTGTTTGCGGCTAACTGTAGCTCTGGGCAAGTGCGGCGGAGCTTTCCCGTGGGCTGTGTTTCCCGCGTTCAGTGCCGATCAAGGGAGAGAGTGAGCGAGCGAGCGCTTCGCAAAGTCGCCCCCTGCTGGGCAGCGAGGGCTGCAACCGGCGGCCTGCCTGCGTGCAAGAGCAACTCATACTTACCTGGCAGGGGAGATACCATGATCACGAAGGTGGTTCTCCCAGGGTGAGGCCCGTCCATTGCACTCCGGGCAGGTTGACCCCTGCGATTTCCCCAAATGCGGGAAACTCGACTGCATAATTTGTGGTAGTGGGGGACTGCGTTCGCGCTTTCCCCTGATGAGCACCGGTTAACGACAGAGCAGGCGTGCCGCTGAGGATCCCTTGCTGGCTGGGGACAGTGGGGAGAGCATGCGGGACTCGGTCCTTTATCTGCACTGCGACAGAGAAGGCTTTTTTCATCCTTCACAGGGGCTGGGTGTGGCTGCTTCTGTGACATCATCACTCTATGCAAATCCTCAGGGCTCACTGCGCGCCGGCCGAGTGCCCGGTTTATGGCATTTTCTGGTGTTTGCGGCTAACTGTAGCTCTGGGCAAGTGCGGCGGAGCTTTCCCGTGGGCTGTGTTTCCCGCGTTCAGTGCCGATCAAGGGAGAGAGTGAGCGAGCGAGCGCTTCGCAAAGTCGCCCCCTGCTGGGCAGCGAGGGCTGCAACCGGCGGCCTGCCTGCGTGCAAGAGCAACTCATACTTACCTGGCAGGGGAGATACCATGATCACGAAGGTGGTTCTCCCAGGGTGAGGCCCGTCCATTGCACTCCGGGCAGGTTGACCCCTGCGATTTCCCCAAATGCGGGAAACTCGACTGCATAATTTGTGGTAGTGGGGGACTGCGTTCGCGCTTTCCCCTGATGAGCACCGGTTAACGACAGAGCAGGCGTGCCGCTGAGGATCCCTTGCTGGCTGGGGACAGTGGGGAGAGCATGCGGGACTCGGTCCTTTATCTGCACTGCGACAGAGAAGGCTTTTTTCATCCTTCACAGGGGCTGGGTGTGGCTGCTTCTGTGACATCATCACTCTATGCAAATCCTCAGGGCTCACTGCGCGCCGGCCGAGTGCCCGGTTTATGGCATTTTCTGGTGTTTGCGGCTAACTGTAGCTCTGGGCAAGTGCGGCGGAGCTTTCCCGTGGGCTGTGTTTCCCGCGTTCAGTGCCGATCAAGGGAGAGAGTGAGCGAGCGAGCGCTTCGCAAAGTCGCCCCCTGCTGGGCAGCGAGGGCTGCAACCGGCGGCCTGCCTGCGTGCAAGAGCAACTCATACTTACCTGGCAGGGGAGATACCATGATCACGAAGGTGGTTCTCCCAGGGTGAGGCCCGTCCATTGCACTCCGGGCAGGTTGACCCCTGCGATTTCCCCAAATGCGGGAAACTCGACTGCATAATTTGTGGTAGTGGGGGACTGCGTTCGCGCTTTCCCCTGATGAGCACCGGTTAACGACAGAGCAGGCGTGCCGCTGAGGATCCCTTGCTGGCTGGGGACAGTGGGGAGAGCATGCGGGACTCGGTCCTTTATCTGCACTGCGACAGAGAAGGCTTTTTTCATCCTTCACAGGGGCTGGGTGTGGCTGCTTCTGTGACATCATCACTCTATGCAAATCCTCAGGGCTCACTGCGCGCCGGCCGAGTGCCCGGTTTATGGCATTTTCTGGTGTTTGCGGCTAACTGTAGCTCTGGGCAAGTGCGGCGGAGCTTTCCCGTGGGCTGTGTTTCCCGCGTTCAGTGCCGATCAAGGGAGAGAGTGAGCGAGCGAGCGCTTCGCAAAGTCGCCCCCTGCTGGGCAGCGAGGGCTGCAACCGGCGGCCTGCCTGCGTGCAAGAGCAACTCATACTTACCTGGCAGGGGAGATACCATGATCACGAAGGTGGTTCTCCCAGGGTGAGGCCCGTCCATTGCACTCCGGGCAGGTTGACCCCTGCGATTTCCCCAAATGCGGGAAACTCGACTGCATAATTTGTGGTAGTGGGGGACTGCGTTCGCGCTTTCCCCTGATGAGCACCGGTTAACGACAGAGCAGGCGTGCCGCTGAGGATCCCTTGCTGGCTGGGGACAGTGGGGAGAGCATGCGGGACTCGGTCCTTTATCTGCACTGCGACAGAGAAGGCTTTTTTCATCCTTCACAGGGGCTGGGTGTGGCTGCTTCTGTGACATCATCACTCTATGCAAATCCTCAGGGCTCACTGCGCGCCGGCCGAGTGCCCGGTTTATGGCATTTTCTGGTGTTTGCGGCTAACTGTAGCTCTGGGCAAGTGCGGCGGAGCTTTCCCGTGGGCTGTGTTTCCCGCGTTCAGTGCCGATCAAGGGAGAGAGTGAGCGAGCGAGCGCTTCGCAAAGTCGCCCCCTGCTGGGCAGCGAGGGCTGCAACCGGCGGCCTGCCTGCGTGCAAGAGCAACTCATACTTACCTGGCAGGGGAGATACCATGATCACGAAGGTGGTTCTCCCAGGGTGAGGCCCGTCCATTGCACTCCGGGCAGGTTGACCCCTGCGATTTCCCCAAATGCGGGAAACTCGACTGCATAATTTGTGGTAGTGGGGGACTGCGTTCGCGCTTTCCCCTGATGAGCACCGGTTAACGACAGAGCAGGCGTGCCGCTGAGGATCCCTTGCTGGCTGGGGACAGTGGGGAGAGCATGCGGGACTCGGTCCTTTATCTGCACTGCGACAGAGAAGGCTTTTTTCATCCTTCACAGGGGCTGGGTGTGGCTGCTTCTGTGACATCATCACTCTATGCAAATCCTCAGGGCTCACTGCGCGCCGGCCGAGTGCCCGGTTTATGGCATTTTCTGGTGTTTGCGGCTAACTGTAGCTCTGGGCAAGTGCGGCGGAGCTTTCCCGTGGGCTGTGTTTCCCGCGTTCAGTGCCGATCAAGGGAGAGAGTGAGCGAGCGAGCGCTTCGCAAAGTCGCCCCCTGCTGGGCAGCGAGGGCTGCAACCGGCGGCCTGCCTGCGTGCAAGAGCAACTCATACTTACCTGGCAGGGGAGATACCATGATCACGAAGGTGGTTCTCCCAGGGTGAGGCCCGTCCATTGCACTCCGGGCAGGTTGACCCCTGCGATTTCCCCAAATGCGGGAAACTCGACTGCATAATTTGTGGTAGTGGGGGACTGCGTTCGCGCTTTCCCCTGATGAGCACCGGTTAACGACAGAGCAGGCGTGCCGCTGAGGATCCCTTGCTGGCTGGGGACAGTGGGGAGAGCATGCGGGACTCGGTCCTTTATCTGCACTGCGACAGAGAAGGCTTTTTTCATCCTTCACAGGGGCTGGGTGTGGCTGCTTCTGTGACATCATCACTCTATGCAAATCCTCAGGGCTCACTGCGCGCCGGCCGAGTGCCCGGTTTATGGCATTTTCTGGTGTTTGCGGCTAACTGTAGCTCTGGGCAAGTGCGGCGGAGCTTTCCCGTGGGCTGTGTTTCCCGCGTTCAGTGCCGATCAAGGGAGAGAGTGAGCGAGCGAGCGCTTCGCAAAGTCGCCCCCTGCTGGGCAGCGAGGGCTGCAACCGGCGGCCTGCCTGCGTGCAAGAGCAACTCATACTTACCTGGCAGGGGAGATACCATGATCACGAAGGTGGTTCTCCCAGGGTGAGGCCCGTCCATTGCACTCCGGGCAGGTTGACCCCTGCGATTTCCCCAAATGCGGGAAACTCGACTGCATAATTTGTGGTAGTGGGGGACTGCGTTCGCGCTTTCCCCTGATGAGCACCGGTTAACGACAGAGCAGGCGTGCCGCTGAGGATCCCTTGCTGGCTGGGGACAGTGGGGAGAGCATGCGGGACTCGGTCCTTTATCTGCACTGCGACAGAGAAGGCTTTTTTCATCCTTCACAGGGGCTGGGTGTGGCTGCTTCTGTGACATCATCACTCTATGCAAATCCTCAGGGCTCACTGCGCGCCGGCCGAGTGCCCGGTTTATGGCATTTTCTGGTGTTTGCGGCTAACTGTAGCTCTGGGCAAGTGCGGCGGAGCTTTCCCGTGGGCTGTGTTTCCCGCGTTCAGTGCCGATCAAGGGAGAGAGTGAGCGAGCGAGCGCTTCGCAAAGTCGCCCCCTGCTGGGCAGCGAGGGCTGCAACCGGCGGCCTGCCTGCGTGCAAGAGCAACTCATACTTACCTGGCAGGGGAGATACCATGATCACGAAGGTGGTTCTCCCAGGGTGAGGCCCGTCCATTGCACTCCGGGCAGGTTGACCCCTGCGATTTCCCCAAATGCGGGAAACTCGACTGCATAATTTGTGGTAGTGGGGGACTGCGTTCGCGCTTTCCCCTGATGAGCACCGGTTAACGACAGAGCAGGCGTGCCGCTGAGGATCCCTTGCTGGCTGGGGACAGTGGGGAGAGCATGCGGGACTCGGTCCTTTATCTGCACTGCGACAGAGAAGGCTTTTTTCATCCTTCACAGGGGCTGGGTGTGGCTGCTTCTGTGACATCATCACTCTATGCAAATCCTCAGGGCTCACTGCGCGCCGGCCGAGTGCCCGGTTTATGGCATTTTCTGGTGTTTGCGGCTAACTGTAGCTCTGGGCAAGTGCGGCGGAGCTTTCCCGTGGGCTGTGTTTCCCGCGTTCAGTGCCGATCAAGGGAGAGAGTGAGCGAGCGAGCGCTTCGCAAAGTCGCCCCCTGCTGGGCAGCGAGGGCTGCAACCGGCGGCCTGCCTGCGTGCAAGAGCAACTCATACTTACCTGGCAGGGGAGATACCATGATCACGAAGGTGGTTCTCCCAGGGTGAGGCCCGTCCATTGCACTCCGGGCAGGTTGACCCCTGCGATTTCCCCAAATGCGGGAAACTCGACTGCATAATTTGTGGTAGTGGGGGACTGCGTTCGCGCTTTCCCCTGATGAGCACCGGTTAACGACAGAGCAGGCGTGCCGCTGAGGATCCCTTGCTGGCTGGGGACAGTGGGGAGAGCATGCGGGACTCGGTCCTTTATCTGCACTGCGACAGAGAAGGCTTTTTTCATCCTTCACAGGGGCTGGGTGTGGCTGCTTCTGTGACATCATCACTCTATGCAAATCCTCAGGGCTCACTGCGCGCCGGCCGAGTGCCCGGTTTATGGCATTTTCTGGTGTTTGCGGCTAACTGTAGCTCTGGGCAAGTGCGGCGGAGCTTTCCCGTGGGCTGTGTTTCCCGCGTTCAGTGCCGATCAAGGGAGAGAGTGAGCGAGCGAGCGCTTCGCAAAGTCGCCCCCTGCTGGGCAGCGAGGGCTGCAACCGGCGGCCTGCCTGCGTGCAAGAGCAACTCATACTTACCTGGCAGGGGAGATACCATGATCACGAAGGTGGTTCTCCCAGGGTGAGGCCCGTCCATTGCACTCCGGGCAGGTTGACCCCTGCGATTTCCCCAAATGCGGGAAACTCGACTGCATAATTTGTGGTAGTGGGGGACTGCGTTCGCGCTTTCCCCTGATGAGCACCGGTTAACGACAGAGCAGGCGTGCCGCTGAGGATCCCTTGCTGGCTGGGGACAGTGGGGAGAGCATGCGGGACTCGGTCCTTTATCTGCACTGCGACAGAGAAGGCTTTTTTCATCCTTCACAGGGGCTGGGTGTGGCTGCTTCTGTGACATCATCACTCTATGCAAATCCTCAGGGCTCACTGCGCGCCGGCCGAGTGCCCGGTTTATGGCATTTTCTGGTGTTTGCGGCTAACTGTAGCTCTGGGCAAGTGCGGCGGAGCTTTCCCGTGGGCTGTGTTTCCCGCGTTCAGTGCCGATCAAGGGAGAGAGTGAGCGAGCGAGCGCTTCGCAAAGTCGCCCCCTGCTGGGCAGCGAGGGCTGCAACCGGCGGCCTGCCTGCGTGCAAGAGCAACTCATACTTACCTGGCAGGGGAGATACCATGATCACGAAGGTGGTTCTCCCAGGGTGAGGCCCGTCCATTGCACTCCGGGCAGGTTGACCCCTGCGATTTCCCCAAATGCGGGAAACTCGACTGCATAATTTGTGGTAGTGGGGGACTGCGTTCGCGCTTTCCCCTGATGAGCACCGGTTAACGACAGAGCAGGCGTGCCGCTGAGGATCCCTTGCTGGCTGGGGACAGTGGGGAGAGCATGCGGGACTCGGTCCTTTATCTGCACTGCGACAGAGAAGGCTTTTTTCATCCTTCACAGGGGCTGGGTGTGGCTGCTTCTGTGACATCATCACTCTATGCAAATCCTCAGGGCTCACTGCGCGCCGGCCGAGTGCCCGGTTTATGGCATTTTCTGGTGTTTGCGGCTAACTGTAGCTCTGGGCAAGTGCGGCGGAGCTTTCCCGTGGGCTGTGTTTCCCGCGTTCAGTGCCGATCAAGGGAGAGAGTGAGCGAGCGAGCGCTTCGCAAAGTCGCCCCCTGCTGGGCAGCGAGGGCTGCAACCGGCGGCCTGCCTGCGTGCAAGAGCAACTCATACTTACCTGGCAGGGGAGATACCATGATCACGAAGGTGGTTCTCCCAGGGTGAGGCCCGTCCATTGCACTCCGGGCAGGTTGACCCCTGCGATTTCCCCAAATGCGGGAAACTCGACTGCATAATTTGTGGTAGTGGGGGACTGCGTTCGCGCTTTCCCCTGATGAGCACCGGTTAACGACAGAGCAGGCGTGCCGCTGAGGATCCCTTGCTGGCTGGGGACAGTGGGGAGAGCATGCGGGACTCGGTCCTTTATCTGCACTGCGACAGAGAAGGCTTTTTTCATCCTTCACAGGGGCTGGGTGTGGCTGCTTCTGTGACATCATCACTCTATGCAAATCCTCAGGGCTCACTGCGCGCCGGCCGAGTGCCCGGTTTATGGCATTTTCTGGTGTTTGCGGCTAACTGTAGCTCTGGGCAAGTGCGGCGGAGCTTTCCCGTGGGCTGTGTTTCCCGCGTTCAGTGCCGATCAAGGGAGAGAGTGAGCGAGCGAGCGCTTCGCAAAGTCGCCCCCTGCTGGGCAGCGAGGGCTGCAACCGGCGGCCTGCCTGCGTGCAAGAGCAACTCATACTTACCTGGCAGGGGAGATACCATGATCACGAAGGTGGTTCTCCCAGGGTGAGGCCCGTCCATTGCACTCCGGGCAGGTTGACCCCTGCGATTTCCCCAAATGCGGGAAACTCGACTGCATAATTTGTGGTAGTGGGGGACTGCGTTCGCGCTTTCCCCTGATGAGCACCGGTTAACGACAGAGCAGGCGTGCCGCTGAGGATCCCTTGCTGGCTGGGGACAGTGGGGAGAGCATGCGGGACTCGGTCCTTTATCTGCACTGCGACAGAGAAGGCTTTTTTTCATCCTTCACAGGGGCTGGGTGTGGCTGCTTCTGTGACATCATCACTCTATGCAAATCCTCAGGGCTCACTGCGCGCCGGCCGAGTGCCCGGTTTATGGCATTTTCTGGTGTTTGCGGCTAACTGTAGCTCTGGGCAAGTGCGGCGGAGCTTTCCCGTGGGCTGTGTTTCCCGCGTTCAGTGCCGATCAAGGGAGAGAGTGAGCGAGCGAGCGCTTCGCTATGTCGCCCCCTGCTGGGCAGCGAGGGCTGCAACCGGCGGCCTGCCTGCGTGCAAGAGCAACTCATACTTACCTGGCAGGGGAGATACCATGATCACGAAGGTGGTTCTCCCAGGGTGAGGCCCGTCCATTGCACTCCGGGCAGGTTGACCCCTGCGATTTCCCCAAATGCGGGAAACTCGACTGCATAATTTGTGGTAGTGGGGGACTGCGTTCGCGCTTTCCCCTGATGAGCACCGGTTAACGACAGAGCAGGCGTGCCGCTGAGGATCCCTTGCTGGCTGGGGACAGTGGGGAGAGCATGCGGGACTCGGTCCTTTATCTGCACTGCGACAGAGAAGGCTTTTTTCATCCTTCACAGGGGCTGGGTGTGGCTGCTTCTGTGACATCATCACTCTATGCAAATCCTCAGGGCTCACTGCGCGCCGGCCGAGTGCCCGGTTTATGGCATTTTCTGGTGTTTGCGGCTAACTGTAGCTCTGGGCAAGTGCGGCGGAGCTTTCCCGTGGGCTGTGTTTCCCGCGTTCAGTGCCGATCAAGGGAGAGAGTGAGCGAGCGAGCGCTTCGCAAAGTCGCCCCCTGCTGGGCAGCGAGGGCTGCAACCGGCGGCCTGCCTGCGTGCAAGAGCAACTCATACTTACCTGGCAGGGGAGATACCATGATCACGAAGGTGGTTCTCCCAGGGTGAGGCCCGTCCATTGCACTCCGGGCAGGTTGACCCCTGCGATTTCCCCAAATGCGGGAAACTCGACTGCATAATTTGTGGTAGTGGGGGACTGCGTTCGCGCTTTCCCCTGATGAGCACCGGTTAACGACAGAGCAGGCGTGCCGCTGAGGATCCCTTGCTGGCTGGGGACAGTGGGGAGAGCATGCGGGACTCGGTCCTTTATCTGCACTGCGACAGAGAAGGCTTTTTTCATCCTTCACAGGGGCTGGGTGTGGCTGCTTCTGTGACATCATCACTCTATGCAAATCCTCAGGGCTCACTGCGCGCCGGCCGAGTGCCCGGTTTATGGCATTTTCTGGTGTTTGCGGCTAACTGTAGCTCTGGGCAAGTGCGGCGGAGCTTTCCCGTGGGCTGTGTTTCCCGCGTTCAGTGCCGATCAAGGGAGAGAGTGAGCGAGCGAGCGCTTCGCAAAGTCGCCCCCTGCTGGGCAGCGAGGGCTGCAACCGGCGGCCTGCCTGCGTGCAAGAGCAACTCATACTTACCTGGCAGGGGAGATACCATGATCACGAAGGTGGTTCTCCCAGGGTGAGGCCCGTCCATTGCACTCCGGGCAGGTTGACCCCTGCGATTTCCCCAAATGCGGGAAACTCGACTGCATAATTTGTGGTAGTGGGGGACTGCGTTCGCGCTTTCCCCTGATGAGCACCGGTTAACGACAGAGCAGGCGTGCCGCTGAGGATCCCTTGCTGGCTGGGGACAGTGGGGAGAGCATGCGGGACTCGGTCCTTTATCTGCACTGCGACAGAGAAGGCTTTTTTCATCCTTCACAGGGGCTGGGTGTGGCTGCTTCTGTGACATCATCACTCTATGCAAATCCTCAGGGCTCACTGCGCGCCGGCCGAGTGCCCGGTTTATGGCATTTTCTGGTGTTTGCGGCTAACTGTAGCTCTGGGCAAGTGCGGCGGAGCTTTCCCGTGGGCTGTGTTTCCCGCGTTCAGTGCCGATCAAGGGAGAGAGTGAGCGAGCGAGCGCTTCGCAAAGTCGCCCCCTGCTGGGCAGCGAGGGCTGCAACCGGCGGCCTGCCTGCGTGCAAGAGCAACTCATACTTACCTGGCAGGGGAGATACCATGATCACGAAGGTGGTTCTCCCAGGGTGAGGCCCGTCCATTGCACTCCGGGCAGGTTGACCCCTGCGATTTCCCCAAATGCGGGAAACTCGACTGCATAATTTGTGGTAGTGGGGGACTGCGTTCGCGCTTTCCCCTGATGAGCACCGGTTAACGACAGAGCAGGCGTGCCGCTGAGGATCCCTTGCTGGCTGGGGACAGTGGGGAGAGCATGCGGGACTCGGTCCTTTATCTGCACTGCGACAGAGAAGGCTTTTTTCATCCTTCACAGGGGCTGGGTGTGGCTGCTTCTGTGACATCATCACTCTATGCAAATCCTCAGGGCTCACTGCGCGCCGGCCGAGTGCCCGGTTTATGGCATTTTCTGGTGTTTGCGGCTAACTGTAGCTCTGGGCAAGTGCGGCGGAGCTTTCCCGTGGGCTGTGTTTCCCGCGTTCAGTGCCGATCAAGGGAGAGAGTGAGCGAGCGAGCGCTTCGCAAAGTCGCCCCCTGCTGGGCAGCGAGGGCTGCAACCGGCGGCCTGCCTGCGTGCAAGAGCAACTCATACTTACCTGGCAGGGGAGATACCATGATCACGAAGGTGGTTCTCCCAGGGTGAGGCCCGTCCATTGCACTCCGGGCAGGTTGACCCCTGCGATTTCCCCAAATGCGGGAAACTCGACTGCATAATTTGTGGTAGTGGGGGACTGCGTTCGCGCTTTCCCCTGATGAGCACCGGTTAACGACAGAGCAGGCGTGCCGCTGAGGATCCCTTGCTGGCTGGGGACAGTGGGGAGAGCATGCGGGACTCGGTCCTTTATCTGCACTGCGACAGAGAAGGCTTTTTTCATCCTTCACAGGGGCTGGGTGTGGCTGCTTCTGTGACATCATCACTCTATGCAAATCCTCAGGGCTCACTGCGCGCCGGCCGAGTGCCCGGTTTATGGCATTTTCTGGTGTTTGCGGCTAACTGTAGCTCTGGGCAAGTGCGGCGGAGCTTTCCCGTGGGCTGTGTTTCCCGCGTTCAGTGCCGATCAAGGGAGAGAGTGAGCGAGCGAGCGCTTCGCAAAGTCGCCCCCTGCTGGGCAGCGAGGGCTGCAACCGGCGGCCTGCCTGCGTGCAAGAGCAACTCATACTTACCTGGCAGGGGAGATACCATGATCACGAAGGTGGTTCTCCCAGGGTGAGGCCCGTCCATTGCACTCCGGGCAGGTTGACCCCTGCGATTTCCCCAAATGCGGGAAACTCGACTGCATAATTTGTGGTAGTGGGGGACTGCGTTCGCGCTTTCCCCTGATGAGCACCGGTTAACGACAGAGCAGGCGTGCCGCTGAGGATCCCTTGCTGGCTGGGGACAGTGGGGAGAGCATGCGGGACTCGGTCCTTTATCTGCACTGCGACAGAGAAGGCTTTTTTTCATCCTTCACAGGGGCTGGGTGTGGCTGCTTCTGTGACATCATCACTCTATGCAAATCCTCAGGGCTCACTGCGCGCCGGCCGAGTGCCCGGTTTATGGCATTTTCTGGTGTTTGCGGCTAACTGTAGCTCTGGGCAAGTGCGGCGGAGCTTTCCCGTGGGCTGTGTTTCCCGCGTTCAGTGCCGATCAAGGGAGAGAGTGAGCGAGCGAGCGCTTCGCAAAGTCGCCCCCTGCTGGGCAGCGAGGGCTGCAACCGGCGGCCTGCCTGCGTGCAAGAGCAACTCATACTTACCTGGCAGGGGAGATACCATGATCACGAAGGTGGTTCTCCCAGGGTGAGGCCCGTCCATTGCACTCCGGGCAGGTTGACCCCTGCGATTTCCCCAAATGCGGGAAACTCGACTGCATAATTTGTGGTAGTGGGGGACTGCGTTCGCGCTTTCCCCTGATGAGCACCGGTTAACGACAGAGCAGGCGTGCCGCTGAGGATCCCTTGCTGGCTGGGGACAGTGGGGAGAGCATGCGGGACTCGGTCCTTTATCTGCACTGCGACAGAGAAGGCTTTTTTCATCCTTCACAGGGGCTGGGTGTGGCTGCTTCTGTGACATCATCACTCTATGCAAATCCTCAGGGCTCACTGCGCGCCGGCCGAGTGCCCGGTTTATGGCATTTTCTGGTGTTTGCGGCTAACTGTAGCTCTGGGCAAGTGCGGCGGAGCTTTCCCGTGGGCTGTGTTTCCCGCGTTCAGTGCCGATCAAGGGAGAGAGTGAGCGAGCGAGCGCTTCGCAAAGTCGCCCCCTGCTGGGCAGCGAGGGCTGCAACCGGCGGCCTGCCTGCGTGCAAGAGCAACTCATACTTACCTGGCAGGGGAGATACCATGATCACGAAGGTGGTTCTCCCAGGGTGAGGCCCGTCCATTGCACTCCGGGCAGGTTGACCCCTGCGATTTCCCCAAATGCGGGAAACTCGACTGCATAATTTGTGGTAGTGGGGGACTGCGTTCGCGCTTTCCCCTGATGAGCACCGGTTAACGACAGAGCAGGCGTGCCGCTGAGGATCCCTTGCTGGCTGGGGACAGTGGGGAGAGCATGCGGGACTCGGTCCTTTATCTGCACTGCGACAGAGAAGGCTTTTTTCATCCTTCACAGGGGCTGGGTGTGGCTGCTTCTGTGACATCATCACTCTATGCAAATCCTCAGGGCTCACTGCGCGCCGGCCGAGTGCCCGGTTTATGGCATTTTCTGGTGTTTGCGGCTAACTGTAGCTCTGGGCAAGTGCGGCGGAGCTTTCCCGTGGGCTGTGTTTCCCGCGTTCAGTGCCGATCAAGGGAGAGAGTGAGCGAGCGAGCGCTTCGCAAAGTCGCCCCCTGCTGGGCAGCGAGGGCTGCAACCGGCGGCCTGCCTGCGTGCAAGAGCAACTCATACTTACCTGGCAGGGGAGATACCATGATCACGAAGGTGGTTCTCCCAGGGTGAGGCCCGTCCATTGCACTCCGGGCAGGTTGACCCCTGCGATTTCCCCAAATGCGGGAAACTCGACTGCATAATTTGTGGTAGTGGGGGACTGCGTTCGCGCTTTCCCCTGATGAGCACCGGTTAACGACAGAGCAGGCGTGCCGCTGAGGATCCCTTGCTGGCTGGGGACAGTGGGGAGAGCATGCGGGACTCGGTCCTTTATCTGCACTGCGACAGAGAAGGCTTTTTTCATCCTTCACAGGGGCTGGGTGTGGCTGCTTCTGTGACATCATCACTCTATGCAAATCCTCAGGGCTCACTGCGCGCCGGCCGAGTGCCCGGTTTATGGCATTTTCTGGTGTTTGCGGCTAACTGTAGCTCTGGGCAAGTGCGGCGGAGCTTTCCCGTGGGCTGTGTTTCCCGCGTTCAGTGCCGATCAAGGGAGAGAGTGAGCGAGCGAGCGCTTCGCAAAGTCGCCCCCTGCTGGGCAGCGAGGGCTGCAACCGGTGGCCTGCCTGCGTGCAAGAGCAACTCATACTTACCTGGCAGGGGAGATACCATGATCACGAAGGTGGTTCTCCCAGGGTGAGGCCCGTCCATTGCACTCCGGGCAGGTTGACCCCTGCGATTTCCCCAAATGCGGGAAACTCGACTGCATAATTTGTGGTAGTGGGGGACTGCGTTCGCGCTTTCCCCTGATGAGCACCGGTTAACGACAGAGCAGGCGTGCCGCTGAGGATCCCTTGCTGGCTGGGGACAGTGGGGAGAGCATGCGGGACTCGGTCCTTTATCTGCACTGCGACAGAGAAGGCTTTTTTCATCCTTCACAGGGGCTGGGTGTGGCTGCTTCTGTGACATCATCACTCTATGCAAATCCTCAGGGCTCACTGCGCGCCGGCCGAGTGCCCGGTTTATGGCATTTTCTGGTGTTTGCGGCTAACTGTAGCTCTGGGCAAGTGCGGCGGAGCTTTCCCGTGGGCTGTGTTTCCCGCGTTCAGTGCCGATCAAGGGAGAGAGTGAGCGAGCGAGCGCTTCGCAAAGTCGCCCCCTGCTGGGCAGCGAGGGCTGCAACCGGCGGCCTGCCTGCGTGCAAGAGCAACTCATACTTACCTGGCAGGGGAGATACCATGATCACGAAGGTGGTTCTCCCAGGGTGAGGCCCGTCCATTGCACTCCGGGCAGGTTGACCCCTGCGATTTCCCCAAATGCGGGAAACTCGACTGCATAATTTGTGGTAGTGGGGGACTGCGTTCGCGCTTTCCCCTGATGAGCACCGGTTAACGACAGAGCAGGCGTGCCGCTGAGGATCCCTTGCTGGCTGGGGACAGTGGGGAGAGCATGCGGGACTCGGTCCTTTATCTGCACTGCGACAGAGAAGGCTTTTTTCATCCTTCACAGGGGCTGGGTGTGGCTGCTTCTGTGACATCATCACTCTATGCAAATCCTCAGGGCTCACTGCGCGCCGGCCGAGTGCCCGGTTTATGGCATTTTCTGGTGTTTGCGGCTAACTGTAGCTCTGGGCAAGTGCGGCGGAGCTTTCCCGTGGGCTGTGTTTCCCGCGTTCAGTGCCGATCAAGGGAGAGAGTGAGCGAGCGAGCGCTTCGCAAAGTCGCCCCCTGCTGGGCAGCGAGGGCTGCAACCGGCGGCCTGCCTGCGTGCAAGAGCAACTCATACTTACCTGGCAGGGGAGATACCATGATCACGAAGGTGGTTCTCCCAGGGTGAGGCCCGTCCATTGCACTCCGGGCAGGTTGACCCCTGCGATTTCCCCAAATGCGGGAAACTCGACTGCATAATTTGTGGTAGTGGGGGACTGCGTTCGCGCTTTCCCCTGATGAGCACCGGTTAACGACAGAGCAGGCGTGCCGCTGAGGATCCCTTGCTGGCTGGGGACAGTGGGGAGAGCATGCGGGACTCGGTCCTTTATCTGCACTGCGACAGAGAAGGCTTTTTTTCATCCTTCACAGGGGCTGGGTGTGGCTGCTTCTGTGACATCATCACTCTATGCAAATCCTCAGGGCTCACTGCGCGCCGGCCGAGTGCCCGGTTTATGGCATTTTCTGGTGTTTGCGGCTAACTGTAGCTCTGGGCAAGTGCGGCGGAGCTTTCCCGTGGGCTGTGTTTCCCGCGTTCAGTGCCGATCAAGGGAGAGAGTGAGCGAGCGAGCGCTTCGCAAAGTCGCCCCCTGCTGGGCAGCGAGGGCTGCAACCGGCGGCCTGCCTGCGTGCAAGAGCAACTCATACTTACCTGGCAGGGGAGATACCATGATCACGAAGGTGGTTCTCCCAGGGTGAGGCCCGTCCATTGCACTCCGGGCAGGTTGACCCCTGCGATTTCCCCAAATGCGGGAAACTCGACTGCATAATTTGTGGTAGTGGGGGACTGCGTTCGCGCTTTCCCCTGATGAGCACCGGTTAACGACAGAGCAGGCGTGCCGCTGAGGATCCCTTGCTGGCTGGGGACAGTGGGGAGAGCATGCGGGACTCGGTCCTTTATCTGCACTGCGACAGAGAAGGCTTTTTTCATCCTTCACAGGGGCTGGGTGTGGCTGCTTCTGTGACATCATCACTCTATGCAAATCCTCAGGGCTCACTGCGCGCCGGCCGAGTGCCCGGTTTATGGCATTTTCTGGTGTTTGCGGCTAACTGTAGCTCTGGGCAAGTGCGGCGGAGCTTTCCCGTGGGCTGTGTTTCCCGCGTTCAGTGCCGATCAAGGGAGAGAGTGAGCGAGCGAGCGCTTCGCAAAGTCGCCCCCTGCTGGGCAGCGAGGGCTGCAACCGGCGGCCTGCCTGCGTGCAAGAGCAACTCATACTTACCTGGCAGGGGAGATACCATGATCACGAAGGTGGTTCTCCCAGGGTGAGGCCCGTCCATTGCACTCCGGGCAGGTTGACCCCTGCGATTTCCCCAAATGCGGGAAACTCGACTGCATAATTTGTGGTAGTGGGGGACTGCGTTCGCGCTTTCCCCTGATGAGCACCGGTTAACGACAGAGCAGGCGTGCCGCTGAGGATCCCTTGCTGGCTGGGGACAGTGGGGAGAGCATGCGGGACTCGGTCCTTTATCTGCACTGCGACAGAGAAGGCTTTTTTCATCCTTCACAGGGGCTGGGTGTGGCTGCTTCTGTGACATCATCACTCTATGCAAATCCTCAGGGCTCACTGCGCGCCGGCCGAGTGCCCGGTTTATGGCATTTTCTGGTGTTTGCGGCTAACTGTAGCTCTGGGCAAGTGCGGCGGAGCTTTCCCGTGGGCTGTGTTTCCCGCGTTCAGTGCCGATCAAGGGAGAGAGTGAGCGAGCGAGCGCTTCGCAAAGTCGCCCCCTGCTGGGCAGCGAGGGCTGCAACCGGTGGCCTGCCTGCGTGCAAGAGCAACTCATACTTACCTGGCAGGGGAGATACCATGATCACGAAGGTGGTTCTCCCAGGGTGAGGCCCGTCCATTGCACTCCGGGCAGGTTGACCCCTGCGATTTCCCCAAATGCGGGAAACTCGACTGCATAATTTGTGGTAGTGGGGGACTGCGTTCGCGCTTTCCCCTGATGAGCACCGGTTAACGACAGAGCAGGCGTGCCGCTGAGGATCCCTTGCTGGCTGGGGACAGTGGGGAGAGCATGCGGGACTCGGTCCTTTATCTGCACTGCGACAGAGAAGGCTTTTTTCATCCTTCACAGGGGCTGGGTGTGGCTGCTTCTGTGACATCATCACTCTATGCAAATCCTCAGGGCTCACTGCGCGCCGGCCGAGTGCCCGGTTTATGGCATTTTCTGGTGTTTGCGGCTAACTGTAGCTCTGGGCAAGTGCGGCGGAGCTTTCCCGTGGGCTGTGTTTCCCGCGTTCAGTGCCGATCAAGGGAGAGAGTGAGCGAGCGAGCGCTTCGCAAAGTCGCCCCCTGCTGGGCAGCGAGGGCTGCAACCGGCGGCCTGCCTGCGTGCAAGAGCAACTCATACTTACCTGGCAGGGGAGATACCATGATCACGAAGGTGGTTCTCCCAGGGTGAGGCCCGTCCATTGCACTCCGGGCAGGTTGACCCCTGCGATTTCCCCAAATGCGGGAAACTCGACTGCATAATTTGTGGTAGTGGGGGACTGCGTTCGCGCTTTCCCCTGATGAGCACCGGTTAACGACAGAGCAGGCGTGCCGCTGAGGATCCCTTGCTGGCTGGGGACAGTGGGGAGAGCATGCGGGACTCGGTCCTTTATCTGCACTGCGACAGAGAAGGCTTTTTTCATCCTTCACAGGGGCTGGGTGTGGCTGCTTCTGTGACATCATCACTCTATGCAAATCCTCAGGGCTCACTGCGCGCCGGCCGAGTGCCCGGTTTATGGCATTTTCTGGTGTTTGCGGCTAACTGTAGCTCTGGGCAAGTGCGGCGGAGCTTTCCCGTGGGCTGTGTTTCCCGCGTTCAGTGCCGATCAAGGGAGAGAGTGAGCGAGCGAGCGCTTCGCAAAGTCGCCCCCTGCTGGGCAGTGAGGGCTGCAACCGGCGGCCTGCCTGCGTGCAAGAGCAACTTATACTTACCTGGCAGGGGAGATACCATGGTCACGAAGGTGGTTCTCCCAGGGTGAGGCCCGTCCATTGCACTCCGGGCAGGTTGACTCCTGCGATTTTCCCAAATGCGGGAAACTCGACTGCATAATTTGTGGTAGTGGGGGACTGCGTTCGCGCTTTCCCCTGATGAGCACCGGTTAACGACAGAGCAGGCGTGCCGCTGAGGATCCCTTGCTGGCTGGGGACAGTGGGGAGAGCATGCGGGACTCGGTCCTTTATCTGCACTGCGACAGAGAAGGCTTTTTTCATCCTTCACAGGGGCTGGGTGTGGCTGCTTCTGTGACATCATCACTCTATGCAAATCCTCAGGGCTCACTGCGCGCCGGCCGAGTGCCCGGTTTATGGCATTTTCTGGTGTTTGCGGCTAACTGTAGCTCTGGGCAAGTGCGGCGGAGCTTTCCCGTGGGCTGTGTTTCCCGCGTTCAGTGCCGATCAAGGGAGAGAGTGAGCGAGCGAGCGCTTCGCAAAGTCGCCCCCTGCTGGGCAGCGAGGGCTGCAACCGGCGGCCTGCCTGCGTGCAAGAGCAACTCATACTTACCTGGCAGGGGAGATACCATGATCACGAAGGTGGTTCTCCCAGGGTGAGGCCCGTCCATTGCACTCCGGGCAGGTTGACCCCTGCGATTTCCCCAAATGCGGGAAACTCGACTGCATAATTTGTGGTAGTGGGGGACTGCGTTCGCGCTTTCCCCTGATGAGCACCGGTTAACGACAGAGCAGGCGTGCCGCTGAGGATCCCTTGCTGGCTGGGGACAGTGGGGAGAGCATGCGGGACTCGGTCCTTTATCTGCACTGCGACAGAGAAGGCTTTTTTCATCCTTCACAGGGGCTGGGTGTGGCTGCTTCTGTGACATCATCACTCTATGCAAATCCTCAGGGCTCACTGCGCGCCGGCCGAGTGCCCGGTTTATGGCATTTTCTGGTGTTTGCGGCTAACTGTAGCTCTGGGCAAGTGCGGCGGAGCTTTCCCGTGGGCTGTGTTTCCCGCGTTCAGTGCCGATCAAGGGAGAGAGTGAGCGAGCGAGCGCTTCGCAAAGTCGCCCCCTGCTGGGCAGCGAGGGCTGCAACCGGCGGCCTGCCTGCGTGCAAGAGCAACTCATACTTACCTGGCAGGGGAGATACCATGATCACGAAGGTGGTTCTCCCAGGGTGAGGCCCGTCCATTGCACTCCGGGCAGGTTGACCCCTGCGATTTCCCCAAATGCGGGAAACTCGACTGCATAATTTGTGGTAGTGGGGGACTGCGTTCGCGCTTTCCCCTGATGAGCACCGGTTAACGACAGAGCAGGCGTGCCGCTGAGGATCCCTTGCTGGCTGGGGACAGTGGGGAGAGCATGCGGGACTCGGTCCTTTATCTGCACTGCGACAGAGAAGGCTTTTTTCATCCTTCACAGGGGCTGGGTGTGGCTGCTTCTGTGACATCATCACTCTATGCAAATCCTCAGGGCTCACTGCGCGCCGGCCGAGTGCCCGGTTTATGGCATTTTCTGGTGTTTGCGGCTAACTGTAGCTCTGGGCAAGTGCGGCGGAGCTTTCCCGTGGGCTGTGTTTCCCGCGTTCAGTGCCGATCAAGGGAGAGAGTGAGCGAGCGAGCGCTTCGCAAAGTCGCCCCCTGCTGGGCAGCGAGGGCTGCAACCGGCGGCCTGCCTGCGTGCAAGAGCAACTCATACTTACCTGGCAGGGGAGATACCATGATCACGAAGGTGGTTCTCCCAGGGTGAGGCCCGTCCATTGCACTCCGGGCAGGTTGACCCCTGCGATTTCCCCAAATGCGGGAAACTCGACTGCATAATTTGTGGTAGTGGGGGACTGCGTTCGCGCTTTCCCCTGATGAGCACCGGTTAACGACAGAGCAGGCGTGCCGCTGAGGATCCCTTGCTGGCTGGGGACAGTGGGGAGAGCATGCGGGACTCGGTCCTTTATCTGCACTGCGACAGAGAAGGCTTTTTTCATCCTTCACAGGGGCTGGGTGTGGCTGCTTCTGTGACATCATCACTCTATGCAAATCCTCAGGGCTCACTGCGCGCCGGCCGAGTGCCCGGTTTATGGCATTTTCTGGTGTTTGCGGCTAACTGTAGCTCTGGGCAAGTGCGGCGGAGCTTTCCCGTGGGCTGTGTTTCCCGCGTTCAGTGCCGATCAAGGGAGAGAGTGAGCGAGCGAGCGCTTCGCAAAGTCGCCCCCTGCTGGGCAGCGAGGGCTGCAACCGGCGGCCTGCCTGCGTGCAAGAGCAACTCATACTTACCTGGCAGGGGAGATACCATGATCACGAAGGTGGTTCTCCCAGGGTGAGGCCCGTCCATTGCACTCCGGGCAGGTTGACCCCTGCGATTTCCCCAAATGCGGGAAACTCGACTGCATAATTTGTGGTAGTGGGGGACTGCGTTCGCGCTTTCCCCTGATGAGCACCGGTTAACGACAGAGCAGGCGTGCTGCTGAGGATCCCTTGCTGGCTGGGGACAGTGGGGAGAGCATGCGGGACTCGGTCCTTTATCTGCACTGCGACAGAGAAGGCTTTTTTCATCCTTCACAGGGGCTGGGTGTGGCTGCTTCTGTGACATCATCACTCTATGCAAATCCTCAGGGCTCACTGCGCGCCGGCCGAGTGCCCGGTTTATGGCATTTTCTGGTGTTTGCGGCTAACTGTAGCTCTGGGCAAGTGCGGCGGAGCTTTCCCGTGGGCTGTGTTTCCCGCGTTCAGTGCCGATCAAGGGAGAGAGTGAGCGAGCGAGCGCTTCGCAAAGTCGCCCCCTGCTGGGCAGCGAGGGCTGCAACCGGCGGCCTGCCTGCGTGCAAGAGCAACTCATACTTACCTGGCAGGGGAGATACCATGATCACGAAGGTGGTTCTCCCAGGGTGAGGCCCGTCCATTGCACTCCGGGCAGGTTGACCCCTGCGATTTCCCCAAATGCGGGAAACTCGACTGCATAATTTGTGGTAGTGGGGGACTGCGTTCGCGCTTTCCCCTGATGAGCACCGGTTAACGACAGAGCAGGCGTGCCGCTGAGGATCCCTTGCTGGCTGGGGACAGTGGGGAGAGCATGCGGGACTCGGTCCTTTATCTGCACTGCGACAGAGAAGGCTTTTTTCATCCTTCACAGGGGCTGGGTGTGGCTGCTTCTGTGACATCATCACTCTATGCAAATCCTCAGGGCTCACTGCGCGCCGGCCGAGTGCCCGGTTTATGGCATTTTCTGGTGTTTGCGGCTAACTGTAGCTCTGGGCAAGTGCGGCGGAGCTTTCCCGTGGGCTGTGTTTCCCGCGTTCAGTGCCGATCAAGGGAGAGAGTGAGCGAGCGAGCGCTTCGCAAAGTCGCCCCCTGCTGGGCAGCGAGGGCTGCAACCGGTGGCCTGCCTGCGTGCAAGAGCAACTCATACTTACCTGGCAGGGGAGATACCATGATCACGAAGGTGGTTCTCCCAGGGTGAGGCCCGTCCATTGCACTCCGGGCAGGTTGACCCCTGCGATTTCCCCAAATGCGGGAAACTCGACTGCATAATTTGTGGTAGTGGGGGACTGCGTTCGCGCTTTCCCCTGATGAGCACCGGTTAACGACAGAGCAGGCGTGCCGCTGAGGATCCCTTGCTGGCTGGGGACAGTGGGGAGAGCATGCGGGACTCGGTCCTTTATCTGCACTGCGACAGAGAAGGCTTTTTTCATCCTTCACAGGGGCTGGGTGTGGCTGCTTCTGTGACATCATCACTCTATGCAAATCCTCAGGGCTCACTGCGCGCCGGCCGAGTGCCCGGTTTATGGCATTTTCTGGTGTTTGCGGCTAACTGTAGCTCTGGGCAAGTGCGGCGGAGCTTTCCCGTGGGCTGTGTTTCCCGCGTTCAGTGCCGATCAAGGGAGAGAGTGAGCGAGCGAGCGCTTCGCAAAGTCGCCCCCTGCTGGGCAGCGAGGGCTGCAACCGGCGGCCTGCCTGCGTGCAAGAGCAACTCATACTTACCTGGCAGGGGAGATACCATGATCACGAAGGTGGTTCTCCCAGGGTGAGGCCCGTCCATTGCACTCCGGGCAGGTTGACCCCTGCGATTTCCCCAAATGCGGGAAACTCGACTGCATAATTTGTGGTAGTGGGGGACTGCGTTCGCGCTTTCCCCTGATGAGCACCGGTTAACGACAGAGCAGGCGTGCCGCTGAGGATCCCTTGCTGGCTGGGGACAGTGGGGAGAGCATGCGGGACTCGGTCCTTTATCTGCACTGCGACAGAGAAGGCTTTTTTCATCCTTCACAGGGGCTGGGTGTGGCTGCTTCTGTGACATCATCACTCTATGCAAATCCTCAGGGCTCACTGCGCGCCGGCCGAGTGCCCGGTTTATGGCATTTTCTGGTGTTTGCGGCTAACTGTAGCTCTGGGCAAGTGCGGCGGAGCTTTCCCGTGGGCTGTGTTTCCCGCGTTCAGTGCCGATCAAGGGAGAGAGTGAGCGAGCGAGCGCTTCGCAAAGTCGCCCCCTGCTGGGCAGCGAGGGCTGCAACCGGCGGCCTGCCTGCGTGCAAGAGCAACTCATACTTACCTGGCAGGGGAGATACCATGATCACGAAGGTGGTTCTCCCAGGGTGAGGCCCGTCCATTGCACTCCGGGCAGGTTGACCCCTGCGATTTCCCCAAATGCGGGAAACTCGACTGCATAATTTGTGGTAGTGGGGGACTGCGTTCGCGCTTTCCCCTGATGAGCACCGGTTAACGACAGAGCAGGCGTGCCGCTGAGGATCCCTTGCTGGCTGGGGACAGTGGGGAGAGCATGCGGGACTCGGTCCTTTATCTGCACTGCGACAGAGAAGGCTTTTTTCATCCTTCACAGGGGCTGGGTGTGGCTGCTTCTGTGACATCATCACTCTATGCAAATCCTCAGGGCTCACTGCGCGCCGGCCGAGTGCCCGGTTTATGGCATTTTCTGGTGTTTGCGGCTAACTGTAGCTCTGGGCAAGTGCGGCGGAGCTTTCCCGTGGGCTGTGTTTCCCGCGTTCAGTGCCGATCAAGGGAGAGAGTGAGCGAGCGAGCGCTTCGCAAAGTCGCCCCCTGCTGGGCAGCGAGGGCTGCAACCGGCGGCCTGCCTGCGTGCAAGAGCAACTCATACTTACCTGGCAGGGGAGATACCATGATCACGAAGGTGGTTCTCCCAGGGTGAGGCCCGTCCATTGCACTCCGGGCAGGTTGACCCCTGCGATTTCCCCAAATGCGGGAAACTCGACTGCATAATTTGTGGTAGTGGGGGACTGCGTTCGCGCTTTCCTCTGATGAGCACCGGTTAACGACAGAGCAGGCGTGCCGCTGAGGATCCCTTGCTGGCTGGGGACAGTGGGGAGAGCATGCGGGACTCGGTCCTTTATCTGCACTGCGACAGAGAAGGCTTTTTTCATCCTTCACAGGGGCTGGGTGTGGCTGCTTCTGTGACATCATCACTCTATGCAAATCCTCAGGGCTCACTGCGCGCCGGCCGAGTGCCCGGTTTATGGCATTTTCTGGTGTTTGCGGCTAACTGTAGCTCTGGGCAAGTGCGGCGGAGCTTTCCCGTGGGCTGTGTTTCCCGCGTTCAGTGCCGATCAAGGGAGAGAGTGAGCGAGCGAGCGCTTCGCAAAGTCGCCCCCTGCTGGGCAGCGAGGGCTGCAACCGGCGGCCTGCCTGCGTGCAAGAGCAACTCATACTTACCTGGCAGGGGAGATACCATGATCACGAAGGTGGTTCTCCCAGGGTGAGGCCCGTCCATTGCACTCCGGGCAGGTTGACCCCTGCGATTTCCCCAAATGCGGGAAACTCGACTGCATAATTTGTGGTAGTGGGGGACTGCGTTCGCGCTTTCCCCTGATGAGCACCGGTTAACGACAGAGCAGGCGTGCCGCTGAGGATCCCTTGCTGGCTGGGGACAGTGGGGAGAGCATGCGGGACTCGGTCCTTTATCTGCACTGCGACAGAGAAGGCTTTTTTCATCCTTCACAGGGGCTGGGTGTGGCTGCTTCTGTGACATCATCACTCTATGCAAATCCTCAGGGCTCACTGCGCGCCGGCCGAGTGCCCGGTTTATGGCATTTTCTGGTGTTTGCGGCTAACTGTAGCTCTGGGCAAGTGCGGCGGAGCTTTCCCGTGGGCTGTGTTTCCCGCGTTCAGTGCCGATCAAGGGAGAGAGTGAGCGAGCGAGCGCTTCGCAAAGTCGCCCCCTGCTGGGCAGCGAGGGCTGCAACCGGCGGCCTGCCTGCGTGCAAGAGCAACTCATACTTACCTGGCAGGGGAGATACCATGATCACGAAGGTGGTTCTCCCAGGGTGAGGCCCGTCCATTGCACTCCGGGCAGGTTGACCCCTGCGATTTCCCCAAATGCGGGAAACTCGACTGCATAATTTGTGGTAGTGGGGGACTGCGTTCGCGCTTTCCCCTGATGAGCACCGGTTAACGACAGAGCAGGCGTGCCGCTGAGGATCCCTTGCTGGCTGGGGACAGTGGGGAGAGCATGCGGGACTCGGTCCTTTATCTGCACTGCGACAGAGAAGGCTTTTTTCATCCTTCACAGGGGCTGGGTGTGGCTGCTTCTGTGACATCATCACTCTATGCAAATCCTCAGGGCTCACTGCGCGCCGGCCGAGTGCCCGGTTTATGGCATTTTCTGGTGTTTGCGGCTAACTGTAGCTCTGGGCAAGTGCGGCGGAGCTTTCCCGTGGGCTGTGTTTCCCGCGTTCAGTGCCGATCAAGGGAGAGAGTGAGCGAGCGAGCGCTTCGCAAAGTCGCCCCCTGCTGGGCAGCGAGGGCTGCAACCGGCGGCCTGCCTGCGTGCAAGAGCAACTCATACTTACCTGGCAGGGGAGATACCATGATCACGAAGGTGGTTCTCCCAGGGTGAGGCCCGTCCATTGCACTCCGGGCAGGTTGACCCCTGCGATTTCCCCAAATGCGGGAAACTCGACTGCATAATTTGTGGTAGTGGGGGACTGCGTTCGCGCTTTCCCCTGATGAGCACCGGTTAACGACAGAGCAGGCGTGCCGCTGAGGATCCCTTGCTGGCTGGGGACAGTGGGGAGAGCATGCGGGACTCGGTCCTTTATCTGCACTGCGACAGAGAAGGCTTTTTTCATCCTTCACAGGGGCTGGGTGTGGCTGCTTCTGTGACATCATCACTCTATGCAAATCCTCAGGGCTCACTGCGCGCCGGCCGAGTGCCCGGTTTATGGCATTTTCTGGTGTTTGCGGCTAACTGTAGCTCTGGGCAAGTGCGGCGGAGCTTTCCCGTGGGCTGTGTTTCCCGCGTTCAGTGCCGATCAAGGGAGAGAGTGAGCGAGCGAGCGCTTCGCAAAGTCGCCCCCTGCTGGGCAGCGAGGGCTGCAACCGGCGGCCTGCCTGCGTGCAAGAGCAACTCATACTTACCTGGCAGGGGAGATACCATGATCACGAAGGTGGTTCTCCCAGGGTGAGGCCCGTCCATTGCACTCCGGGCAGGTTGACCCCTGCGATTTCCCCAAATGCGGGAAACTCGACTGCATAATTTGTGGTAGTGGGGGACTGCGTTCGCGCTTTCCCCTGATGAGCACCGGTTAACGACAGAGCAGGCGTGCCGCTGAGGATCCCTTGCTGGCTGGGGACAGTGGGGAGAGCATGCGGGACTCGGTCCTTTATCTGCACTGCGACAGAGAAGGCTTTTTTCATCCTTCACAGGGGCTGGGTGTGGCTGCTTCTGTGACATCATCACTCTATGCAAATCCTCAGGGCTCACTGCGCGCCGGCCGAGTGCCCGGTTTATGGCATTTTCTGGTGTTTGCGGCTAACTGTAGCTCTGGGCAAGTGCGGCGGAGCTTTCCCGTGGGCTGTGTTTCCCGCGTTCAGTGCCGATCAAGGGAGAGAGTGAGCGAGTGAGCGCTTCGCAAAGTCGCCCCCTGCTGGGCAGCGAGGGCTGCAACCGGCGGCCTGCCTGCGTGCAAGAGCAACTCATACTTACCTGGCAGGGGAGATACCATGATCACGAAGGTGGTTCTCCCAGGGTGAGGCCCGTCCATTGCACTCCGGGCAGGTTGACCCCTGCGATTTCCCCAAATGCGGGAAACTCGACTGCATAATTTGTGGTAGTGGGGGACTGCGTTCGCGCTTTCCCCTGATGAGCACCGGTTAACGACAGAGCAGGCGTGCCGCTGAGGATCCCTTGCTGGCTGGGGACAGTGGGGAGAGCATGCGGGACTCGGTCCTTTATCTGCACTGCGACAGAGAAGGCTTTTTTCATCCTTCACAGGGGCTGGGTGTGGCTGCTTCTGTGACATCATCACTCTATGCAAATCCTCAGGGCTCACTGCGCGCCGGCCGAGTGCCCGGTTTATGGCATTTTCTGGTGTTTGCGGCTAACTGTAGCTCTGGGCAAGTGCGGCGGAGCTTTCCCGTGGGCTGTGTTTCCCGCGTTCAGTGCCGATCAAGGGAGAGAGTGAGCGAGCGAGCGCTTCGCAAAGTCGCCCCCTGCTGGGCAGCGAGGGCTGCAACCGGCGGCCTGCCTGCGTGCAAGAGCAACTCATACTTACCTGGCAGGGGAGATACCATGATCACGAAGGTGGTTCTCCCAGGGTGAGGCCCGTCCATTGCACTCCGGGCAGGTTGACCCCTGCGATTTCCCCAAATGCGGGAAACTCGACTGCATAATTTGTGGTAGTGGGGGACTGCGTTCGCGCTTTCCCCTGATGAGCACCGGTTAACGACAGAGCAGGCGTGCCGCTGAGGATCCCTTGCTGGCTGGGGACAGTGGGGAGAGCATGCGGGACTCGGTCCTTTATCTGCACTGCGACAGAGAAGGCTTTTTTCATCCTTCACAGGGGCTGGGTGTGGCTGCTTCTGTGACATCATCACTCTATGCAAATCCTCAGGGCTCACTGCGCGCCGGCCGAGTGCCCGGTTTATGGCATTTTCTGGTGTTTGCGGCTAACTGTAGCTCTGGGCAAGTGCGGCGGAGCTTTCCCGTGGGCTGTGTTTCCCGCGTTCAGTGCCGATCAAGGGAGAGAGTGAGCGAGCGAGCGCTTCGCAAAGTCGCCCCCTGCTGGGCAGCGAGGGCTGCAACCGGCGGCCTGCCTGCGTGCAAGAGCAACTCATACTTACCTGGCAGGGGAGATACCATGATCACGAAGGTGGTTCTCCCAGGGTGAGGCCCGTCCATTGCACTCCGGGCAGGTTGACCCCTGCGATTTCCCCAAATGCGGGAAACTCGACTGCATAATTTGTGGTAGTGGGGGACTGCGTTCGCGCTTTCCCCTGATGAGCACCGGTTAACGACAGAGCAGGCGTGCCGCTGAGGATCCCTTGCTGGCTGGGGACAGTGGGGAGAGCATGCGGGACTCGGTCCTTTATCTGCACTGCGACAGAGAAGGCTTTTTTCATCCTTCACAGGGGCTGGGTGTGGCTGCTTCTGTGACATCATCACTCTATGCAAATCCTCAGGGCTCACTGCGCGCCGGCCGAGTGCCCGGTTTATGGCATTTTCTGGTGTTTGCGGCTAACTGTAGCTCTGGGCAAGTGCGGCGGAGCTTTCCCGTGGGCTGTGTTTCCCGCGTTCAGTGCCGATCAAGGGAGAGAGTGAGCGAGCGAGCGCTTCGCAAAGTCGCCCCCTGCTGGGCAGCGAGGGCTGCAACCGGCGGCCTGCCTGCGTGCAAGAGCAACTCATACTTACCTGGCAGGGGAGATACCATGATCACGAAGGTGGTTCTCCCAGGGTGAGGCCCGTCCATTGCACTCCGGGCAGGTTGACCCCTGCGATTTCCCCAAATGCGGGAAACTCGACTGCATAATTTGTGGTAGTGGGGGACTGCGTTCGCGCTTTCCCCTGATGAGCACCGGTTAACGACAGAGCAGGCGTGCCGCTGAGGATCCCTTGCTGGCTGGGGACAGTGGGGAGAGCATGCGGGACTCGGTCCTTTATCTGCACTGCGACAGAGAAGGCTTTTTTCATCCTTCACAGGGGCTGGGTGTGGCTGCTTCTGTGACATCATCACTCTATGCAAATCCTCAGGGCTCACTGCGCGCCGGCCGAGTGCCCGGTTTATGGCATTTTCTGGTGTTTGCGGCTAACTGTAGCTCTGGGCAAGTGCGGCGGAGCTTTCCCGTGGGCTGTGTTTCCCGCGTTCAGTGCCGATCAAGGGAGAGAGTGAGCGAGCGAGCGCTTCGCAAAGTCGCCCCCTGCTGGGCAGCGAGGGCTGCAACCGGCGGCCTGCCTGCGTGCAAGAGCAACTCATACTTACCTGGCAGGGGAGATACCATGATCACGAAGGTGGTTCTCCCAGGGTGAGGCCCGTCCATTGCACTCCGGGCAGGTTGACCCCTGCGATTTCCCCAAATGCGGGAAACTCGACTGCATAATTTGTGGTAGTGGGGGACTGCGTTCGCGCTTTCCCCTGATGAGCACCGGTTAACGACAGAGCAGGCGTGCCGCTGAGGATCCCTTGCTGGCTGGGGACAGTGGGGAGAGCATGCGGGACTCGGTCCTTTATCTGCACTGCGACAGAGAAGGCTTTTTTCATCCTTCACAGGGGCTGGGTGTGGCTGCTTCTGTGACATCATCACTCTATGCAAATCCTCAGGGCTCACTGCGCGCCGGCCGAGTGCCCGGTTTATGGCATTTTCTGGTGTTTGCGGCTAACTGTAGCTCTGGGCAAGTGCGGCGGAGCTTTCCCGTGGGCTGTGTTTCCCGCGTTCAGTGCCGATCAAGGGAGAGAGTGAGCGAGCGAGCGCTTCGCAAAGTCGCCCCCTGCTGGGCAGCGAGGGCTGCAACCGGCGGCCTGCCTGCGTGCAAGAGCAACTCATACTTACCTGGCAGGGGAGATACCATGATCACGAAGGTGGTTCTCCCAGGGTGAGGCCCGTCCATTGCACTCCGGGCAGGTTGACCCCTGCGATTTCCCCAAATGCGGGAAACTCGACTGCATAATTTGTGGTAGTGGGGGGACTGCGTTCGCGCTTTCCCCTGATGAGCACCGGTTAACGACAGAGCAGGCGTGCCGCTGAGGATCCCTTGCTGGCTGGGGACAGTGGGGAGAGCATGCGGGACTCGGTCCTTTATCTGCACTGCGACAGAGAAGGCTTTTTTCATCCTTCACAGGGGCTGGGTGTGGCTGCTTCTGTGACATCATCACTCTATGCAAATCCTCAGGGCTCACTGCGCGCCGGCCGAGTGCCCGGTTTATGGCATTTTCTGGTGTTTGCGGCTAACTGTAGCTCTGGGCAAGTGCGGCGGAGCTTTCCCGTGGGCTGTGTTTCCCGCGTTCAGTGCCGATCAAGGGAGAGAGTGAGCGAGCGAGCGCTTCGCAAAGTCGCCCCCTGCTGGGCAGCGAGGGCTGCAACCGGCGGCCTGCCTGCGTGCAAGAGCAACTCATACTTACCTGGCAGGGGAGATACCATGATCACGAAGGTGGTTCTCCCAGGGTGAGGCCCGTCCATTGCACTCCGGGCAGGTTGACCCCTGCGATTTCCCCAAATGCGGGAAACTCGACTGCATAATTTGTGGTAGTGGGGGACTGCGTTCGCGCTTTCCCCTGATGAGCACCGGTTAACGACAGAGCAGGCGTGCCGCTGAGGATCCCTTGCTGGCTGGGGACAGTGGGGAGAGCATGCGGGACTCGGTCCTTTATCTGCACTGCGACAGAGAAGGCTTTTTTCATCCTTCACAGGGGCTGGGTGTGGCTGCTTCTGTGACATCATCACTCTATGCAAATCCTCAGGGCTCACTGCGCGCCGGCCGAGTGCCCGGTTTATGGCATTTTCTGGTGTTTGCGGCTAACTGTAGCTCTGGGCAAGTGCGGCGGAGCTTTCCCGTGGGCTGTGTTTCCCGCGTTCAGTGCCGATCAAGGGAGAGAGTGAGCGAGCGAGCGCTTCGCAAAGTCGCCCCCTGCTGGGCAGCGAGGGCTGCAACCGGCGGCCTGCCTGCGTGCAAGAGCAACTCATACTTACCTGGCAGGGGAGATACCATGATCACGAAGGTGGTTCTCCCAGGGTGAGGCCCGTCCATTGCACTCCGGGCAGGTTGACCCCTGCGATTTCCCCAAATGCGGGAAACTCGACTGCATAATTTGTGGTAGTGGGGGACTGCGTTCGCGCTTTCCCCTGATGAGCACCGGTTAACGACAGAGCAGGCGTGCCGCTGAGGATCCCTTGCTGGCTGGGGACAGTGGGGAGAGCATGCGGGACTCGGTCCTTTATCTGCACTGCGACAGAGAAGGCTTTTTTCATCCTTCACAGGGGCTGGGTGTGGCTGCTTCTGTGACATCATCACTCTATGCAAATCCTCAGGGCTCACTGCGCGCCGGCCGAGTGCCCGGTTTATGGCATTTTCTGGTGTTTGCGGCTAACTGTAGCTCTGGGCAAGTGCGGCGGAGCTTTCCCGCGGGAAGCGTTCAGTGCCGATCAAGGGAGAGAGTGAGCGAGCGAGCGCTTCGCAAAGTCGCCCCCTGCTGGGCAGCGAGGGCTGCAACCGGCGGCCTGCCTGCGTGCAAGAGCAACTCATACTTACCTGGCAGGGGAGATACCATGATCACGAAGGTGGTTCTCCCAGGGTGAGGCCCGTCCATTGCACTCCGGGCAGGTTGACCCCTGCGATTTCCCCAAATGCGGGAAACTCGACTGCATAATTTGTGGTAGTGGGGGACTGCGTTCGCGCTTTCCCCTGATGAGCACCGGTTAACGACAGAGCAGGCGTGCCGCTGAGGATCCCTTGCTGGCTGGGGACAGTGGGGAGAGCATGCGGGACTCGGTCCTTTATCTGCACTGCGACAGAGAAGGCTTTTTTCATCCTTCACAGGGGCTGGGTGTGGCTGCTTCTGTGACATCATCACTCTATGCAAATCCTCAGGGCTCACTGCGCGCCGGCCGAGTGCCCGGTTTATGGCATTTTCTGGTGTTTGCGGCTAACTGTAGCTCTGGGCAAGTGCGGCGGAGCTTTCCCGTGGGCTGTGTTTCCCGCGTTCAGTGCCGATCAAGGGAGAGAGTGAGCGAGCGAGCGCTTCGCAAAGTCGCCCCCTGCTGGGCAGCGAGGGCTGCAACCGGCGGCCTGCCTGCGTGCAAGAGCAACTCATACTTACCTGGCAGGGGAGATACCATGATCACGAAGGTGGTTCTCCCAGGGTGAGGCCCGTCCATTGCACTCCGGGCAGGTTGACCCCTGCGATTTCCCCAAATGCGGGAAACTCGACTGCATAATTTGTGGTAGTGGGGGACTGCGTTCGCGCTTTCCCCTGATGAGCACCGGTTAACGACAGAGCAGGCGTGCCGCTGAGGATCCCTTGCTGGCTGGGGACAGTGGGGAGAGCATGCGGGACTCGGTCCTTTATCTGCACTGCGACAGAGAAGGCTTTTTTCATCCTTCACAGGGGCTGGGTGTGGCTGCTTCTGTGACATCATCACTCTATGCAAATCCTCAGGGCTCACTGCGCGCCGGCCGAGTGCCCGGTTTATGGCATTTTCTGGTGTTTGCGGCTAACTGTAGCTCTGGGCAAGTGCGGCGGAGCTTTCCCGTGGGCTGTGTTTCCCGCGTTCAGTGCCGATCAAGGGAGAGAGTGAGCGAGCGAGCGCTTCGCAAAGTCGCCCCCTGCTGGGCAGCGAGGGCTGCAACCGGCGGCCTGCCTGCGTGCAAGAGCAACTCATACTTACCTGGCAGGGGAGATACCATGATCACGAAGGTGGTTCTCCCAGGGTGAGGCCCGTCCATTGCACTCCGGGCAGGTTGACCCCTGCGATTTCCCCAAATGCGGGAAACTCGACTGCATAATTTGTGGTAGTGGGGGACTGCGTTCGCGCTTTCCCCTGATGAGCACCGGTTAACGACAGAGCAGGCGTGCCGCTGAGGATCCCTTGCTGGCTGGGGACAGTGGGGAGAGCATGCGGGACTCGGTCCTTTATCTGCACTGCGACAGAGAAGGCTTTTTTCATCCTTCACAGGGGCTGGGTGTGGCTGCTTCTGTGACATCATCACTCTATGCAAATCCTCAGGGCTCACTGCGCGCCGGCCGAGTGCCCGGTTTATGGCATTTTCTGGTGTTTGCGGCTAACTGTAGCTCTGGGCAAGTGCGGCGGAGCTTTCCCGTGGGCTGTGTTTCCCGCGTTCAGTGCCGATCAAGGGAGAGAGTGAGCGAGCGAGCGCTTCGCAAAGTCGCCCCCTGCTGGGCAGCGAGGGCTGCAACCGGCGGCCTGCCTGCGTGCAAGAGCAACTCATACTTACCTGGCAGGGGAGATACCATGATCACGAAGGTGGTTCTCCCAGGGTGAGGCCCGTCCATTGCACTCCGGGCAGGTTGACCCCTGCGATTTCCCCAAATGCGGGAAACTCGACTGCATAATTTGTGGTAGTGGGGGACTGCGTTCGCGCTTTCCCCTGATGAGCACCGGTTAACGACAGAGCAGGCGTGCCGCTGAGGATCCCTTGCTGGCTGGGGACAGTGGGGAGAGCATGCGGGACTCGGTCCTTTATCTGCACTGCGACAGAGAAGGCTTTTTTCATCCTTCACAGGGGCTGGGTGTGGCTGCTTCTGTGACATCATCACTCTATGCAAATCCTCAGGGCTCACTGCGCGCCGGCCGAGTGCCCGGTTTATGGCATTTTCTGGTGTTTGCGGCTAACTGTAGCTCTGGGCAAGTGCGGCGGAGCTTTCCCGTGGGCTGTGTTTCCCGCGTTCAGTGCCGATCAAGGGAGAGAGTGAGCGAGCGAGCGCTTCGCAAAGTCGCCCCCTGCTGGGCAGCGAGGGCTGCAACCGGCGGCCTGCCTGCGTGCAAGAGCAACTCATACTTACCTGGCAGGGGAGATACCATGATCACGAAGGTGGTTCTCCCAGGGTGAGGCCCGTCCATTGCACTCCGGGCAGGTTGACCCCTGCGATTTCCCCAAATGCGGGAAACTCGACTGCATAATTTGTGGTAGTGGGGGACTGCGTTCGCGCTTTCCCCTGATGAGCACCGGTTAACGACAGAGCAGGCGTGCCGCTGAGGATCCCTTGCTGGCTGGGGACAGTGGGGAGAGCATGCGGGACTCGGTCCTTTATCTGCACTGCGACAGAGAAGGCTTTTTTCATCCTTCACAGGGGCTGGGTGTGGCTGCTTCTGTGACATCATCACTCTATGCAAATCCTCAGGGCTCACTGCGCGCCGGCCGAGTGCCCGGTTTATGGCATTTTCTGGTGTTTGCGGCTAACTGTAGCTCTGGGCAAGTGCGGCGGAGCTTTCCCGTGGGCTGTGTTTCCCGCGTTCAGTGCCGATCAAGGGAGAGAGTGAGCGAGCGAGCGCTTCGCAAAGTCGCCCCCTGCTGGGCAGCGAGGGCTGCAACCGGCGGCCTGCCTGCGTGCAAGAGCAACTCATACTTACCTGGCAGGGGAGATACCATGATCACGAAGGTGGTTCTCCCAGGGTGAGGCCCGTCCATTGCACTCCGGGCAGGTTGACCCCTGCGATTTCCCCAAATGCGGGAAACTCGACTGCATAATTTGTGGTAGTGGGGGACTGCGTTCGCGCTTTCCCCTGATGAGCACCGGTTAACGACAGAGCAGGCGTGCCGCTGAGGATCCCTTGCTGGCTGGGGACAGTGGGGAGAGCATGCGGGACTCGGTCCTTTATCTGCACTGCGACAGAGAAGGCTTTTTTCATCCTTCACAGGGGCTGGGTGTGGCTGCTTCTGTGACATCATCACTCTATGCAAATCCTCAGGGCTCACTGCGCGCCGGCCGAGTGCCCGGTTTATGGCATTTTCTGGTGTTTGCGGCTAACTGTAGCTCTGGGCAAGTGCGGCGGAGCTTTCCCGTGGGCTGTGTTTCCCGCGTTCAGTGCCGATCAAGGGAGAGAGTGAGCGAGCGAGCGCTTCGCAAAGTCGCCCCCTGCTGGGCAGCGAGGGCTGCAACCGGCGGCCTGCCTGCGTGCAAGAGCAACTCATACTTACCTGGCAGGGGAGATACCATGATCACGAAGGTGGTTCTCCCAGGGTGAGGCCCGTCCATTGCACTCCGGGCAGGTTGACCCCTGCGATTTCCCCAAATGCGGGAAACTCGACTGCATAATTTGTGGTAGTGGGGGACTGCGTTCGCGCTTTCCCCTGATGAGCACCGGTTAACGACAGAGCAGGCGTGCCGCTGAGGAACCCTTGCTGGCTGGGGACAGTGGGGAGAGCATGCGGGACTCGGTCCTTTATCTGCACTGCGACAGAGAAGGCTTTTTTCATCCTTCACAGGGGCTGGGTGTGGCTGCTTCTGTGACATCATCACTCTATGCAAATCCTCAGGGCTCACTGCGCGCCGGCCGAGTGCCCGGTTTATGGCATTTTCTGGTGTTTGCGGCTAACTGTAGCTCTGGGCAAGTGCGGCGGAGCTTTCCCGTGGGCTGTGTTTCCCGCGTTCAGTGCCGATCAAGGGAGAGAGTGAGCGAGCGAGCGCTTCGCAAAGTCGCCCCCTGCTGGGCAGCGAGGGCTGCAACCGGCGGCCTGCCTGCGTGCAAGAGCAACTCATACTTACCTGGCAGGGGAGATACCATGATCACGAAGGTGGTTCTCCCAGGGTGAGGCCCGTCCATTGCACTCCGGGCAGGTTGACCCCTGCGATTTCCCCAAATGCGGGAAACTCGACTGCATAATTTGTGGTAGTGGGGGACTGCGTTCGCGCTTTCCCCTGATGAGCACCGGTTAACGACAGAGCAGGCGTGCCGCTGAGGATCCCTTGCTGGCTGGGGACAGTGGGGAGAGCATGCGGGACTCGGTCCTTTATCTGCACTGCGACAGAGAAGGCTTTTTTCATCCTTCACAGGGGCTGGGTGTGGCTGCTTCTGTGACATCATCACTCTATGCAAATCCTCAGGGCTCACTGCGCGCCGGCCGAGTGCCCGGTTTATGGCATTTTCTGGTGTTTGCGGCTAACTGTAGCTCTGGGCAAGTGCGGCGGAGCTTTCCCGTGGGCTGTGTTTCCCGCGTTCAGTGCCGATCAAGGGAGAGAGTGAGCGAGCGAGCGCTTCGCAAAGTCGCCCCCTGCTGGGCAGCGAGGGCTGCAACCGGCGGCCTGCCTGCGTGCAAGAGCAACTCATACTTACCTGGCAGGGGAGATACCATGGTCACGAAGGTGGTTCTCCCAGGGTGAGGCCCGTCCATTGCACTCCGGGCAGGTTGACCCCTGCGATTTCCCCAAATGCGGGAAACTCGACTGCATAATTTGTGGTAGTGGGGGACTGCGTTCGCGCTTTCCCCTGATGAGCACCGGTTAACGACAGAGAAGGCTAAGAATTATTATTCTTATTATTATTCTTATTCTTATTATTATTCTTATTATTATTATTATTATTATTATTCTTATCTTCTAAATTTTCAAAATGATCAGCGGTTATTAACTTACTACAACAATCCAGAAAGTTTATTACCATAAGGTTCAGCTCAACCTGGAAAATGGATTAAAACTTCCCTACAGCGATTCCAGGGGGTAGATCCAATATGTCAAGAACTAGTTAGTATTGCAATTGAGTTGATCTGTAAAGTATGAGTCCTAACTCTCAATATATAACTATTAAATAAGTAGCAGTTTAAACTAAATTAAACTAAACTATAAAACAATAGTCCCATATATTCAGAGCAGAAGAGTACATTTAAAAAAAATATATATCTAAGTTGACTTTCTACAGGGCCAGGTATTATGACACCAAGTGAAAGAGTCTTGTCAGTATTAATCTATCAAAAAACCAGAAGTTTAGTATCTGAATACACTTTAGGCCAAAGACTAGATGTACCCAGGAAAGATCGTAAATTACCACATCTTATGGAACAGGATTTTTTGGCTAAAAGATTAGATTCAACTTTTTTCAATATCTCTTTGAGAGTGGGAATGATTGGTGATTTCCAGTTTACTATAATTAGATTTCTGATGGCGATGATAATGTGATTTATAATTAATCTCTCCCGGGGAGGTAAATCCATCATTCCTAAATGAAAAAGAGCCATCTCAGGTGGGATCTTTTGAAGTGACATAGGAAGTCTTTTTAAGAATCCATCTATATCATCCCATAAATTTTGTAATTTAGGACAACTCTAAAAAATGTGATGAGAACCAATTTAGTTGCATCCTCTCAACATAAGGGCAATGCTTTCAGATCAAATTTAGAAATCTTTTCGGGGGTCATATACCATATTTTTAATTACATTTTCTTGATGGGATACACAATGAGATGATTTCTTCATCGAACTAAGAGCTATTTCCCAATCTTCCTTACTCACTTCCGTCTGAAGAATTTCTTGCCATTTGTCCAATTGCCATTTTGGAGGGTCTTCTTTTAGGTCTAATAGAGATAGTATATATATATATATATATATATATATATATATATATATATATATATATATATATATATATATATATACACTAAGTCTTCAAAAGATTTAGGCCCAGAATCTGTTGATCCACTGGCTCAGGTCAATATTTTTAATTACTGCATATAAGGCTTTTATTGATGTACATGTGTCTATAGTCACTATCTATTTTTTGCATAATTTTATCATCTGTTTACATATTTTTAATGTGTTGGCTGTTAAAGGATGTTTGATATTTTGTTGCACGTTTTATATCAGTCTAGATTCCATGAAAGTTCTATATGATCGATAAGATAATTGTTCTTCTTCAATGCAAACCCATTGTTTGGATGTATCATTTCTCCAGACTGATCTGGACTGTTCAAGAATTATAGCCTTATAATACTTTTCCAGATTAGGAACACCTAGGCCAAGGTTAGACACATGGGTAGTCAGAATTTTATTCGAGAATCTAGAACGTTTATTCCTTAAAATAAATTTGTTTAAAAGTTTCTGAAGGGTTAAAAAATTTTTTTTGGGTAGTCTTATTGGGACATTTCTGAATAAATATAAAAGCAGGGGAAGTAACCATTTTAACCACTTGCCAACCGCCTACTTCATATTGGCGGCGGCAAAGTGGCAGCCCCAGGACCACGTAACGCAGAATGGCGTCAGGTCCTGGGGCACTCTTTGGCCGGGGATCGCGCGCTGGGATGCGCGCGCATCCGCCGGCAATAGGCTCCGCCCACCTGCTACGTCAACCCGCCGGCCAATCGGAAGCGCCGGCGGGTTGTTAACCCGACGATCGCCGGATAGGAAGCGTATAATACGCTTTGTAATGTTTACAAAGTGTATTATACAGGCTGCCTCCTGCCCTGGTGGTCCCAGTGTCCGAGGGACCACCAGGGCAGGCTGCAGCCACCCTAGTCTGCACCCAAACACACTGATCTGCCCCCCCTGCCCCCTGATCGCCCACAGTACCCCTCAGACCCCCCCTGCCCACCCCCCAGACCACCGTTTGCACACAATCACCCCCCTAATCACCCATCAATCATTCCCTGTCACTATCTGTCAACGCTATTTTTTTTTTAGTCCCTAAACTGCCCCCTGCTCCCTCCTGATCACCCCCCACCCCTCAGATTCTCCCCAGACCCTCCCCCCCCCCCTGTGTACTGTATGCATCTATCCCCCCTGATCACCTGTCAATCACCCGTCAATCACCTGTCAATCACCCCCTGTCACTGCCACCCATCAATCATCCCCTAACCTGCCCCTTGCGGGCAATCTGATCACCCACCCACACCAATAGATCGCCCGCAGATCAGACATCAGATCACCTCCCAAATCCATCGTTTACATCTATTCTCTCCTCTAAACACCCACTAATTACCCATCAATCACCCATCAATCACCCCCTATCACCACCTGTCACTGTTACCCATCAGATTAGACCCTTGCGGGCACCCAATCACCCGCCCACACGCTCAGATTGCCCTCAAACCCCCCCCCCCTTATCGATTCGCCAGTGCATTATTTACATCCGTTCTTCCCTGTAATAACCCACTGATCACCTGTCAATCACCCCCTGTCACTGCCACCCATCAATCACCCCCTGTCACTGCCACCCATCAATCAGCCCCTAACCTGCCCCTTGCGGGCAATCTGATCACCCACCCACACCAATAGATCGCCCGCAGATCCGACATCAGATCACCTCCCAAATCCATTGTTTCTATCTATTCTCTCCTCTAAACACCCACTAATTACCCATCAATCACCCATCAATCACCCCCCATCACCACCTGTCACTGTTACCCATCAGATTAGACCCTTGCGGGCACCCAATCACCCGCCCACACGCTCAGATTGCCCTCAAACCCCCCTCTTATCGATTCGCCAGTGCATTATTTACATCCGTTCTTCCCTGTAATAACCCACTGATCACCTGTCAATCACCCCCTGTCACTGCCACCCATCAATCACCCCCTGTCACTGCCACCCATCAATCAGCCCCTAACCTGCCCCTTGCGGGCAATCTGATCACCCACCCACACCAATAGATCGCCCGCAGATCCGACATCAGATCACCTCCCAAGTGCAGTGTTTACATCTCTTCTCTCCTCTAAACACCCACTAATTACCCATCAATCACCCCCTATCACCACCTGTCACTGTTACCCATCAGATTAGACCCTAATCTGCCCCTTGCGGGCACCCAATCACCTGCCCACACCTCGCTAGTGCATTGCTTGCATCTATTTCCCCCCTCTAATCACACCTTGAGACACCCATAAATCACCTCCTGTCACCCCCTAGCACACCTACCCATCAGATCAGGCCCCAATTTGCCCCGTGTGGGCTCCTGATCACTCGGCCAAACCCTCAGACCCCCTTCCGATCACCTCCCCAGTGCATTGATTGCATCTATTTTCCCCTCTAACCGCCCCCTGAGACACCCATCAATCACCTCCTGTCACCCCCCTAGCACTCCTATCCATCAGATCAGGCCCAATACATCCTGTCATCTAAGAGGCCACCCTGCTTATGACCGTTTCCACAAAATTTGCCCCCTCATAGACCACCTGTCATCAAAATTTGCAGATGCTTATACCCCTGAACAGTCATTTTGAAAAATTTGGTTTCCAGACTACTCACAGTTTTGGGCCCGTAAAATGCCAGGGCAGTATAGGAACCCCACAAGTGACCCCATTTTAGAAAGAAGACACCCCAAGGTATTCTGTTAGGTGTATGATGAGTTCATAGAAGATTTTATTTTTTGTCAAAAGTTAGCGGAAATTGGATTTTTATTGTTTTTTTCACAAAGTGTCATTTTTCACTAACTTGTGACAAAAAATAAAATCTTCTATGAACTCACCATACCCCTAACGGAATACCTTGGGGTGTCTTCTTTCTAAAATGGGGTCACTTGTGGGGTTCCTATACTGCCCTGGCATTTTAGGGGCCCTAAACCGTGGGGAGTAGTCTAGAAAACAAATGCCTCAAAATGACCTGTGAATAGGACGTTGGGCCCCTTAGCGCACCTAGGCTGCAAAAAAGTGTCACACATGTAGTATCGCCATACTCAGGAGAAGTAGTATAATGTGTTTTGTGGTGTATTTTTACACATACCCATGCTGGGTGGGAGAAATCTCTCTGTAAATGGACAATTGTGTGTAAAAAAAAATCAAAAATGTGTCATTTACAGAGATATTTCTCCCACCCAGCATGGTTATATGTAAAAATACACCACAAAACACATTATACTACTTCTTCTGAGTACGGCGATACCACATGTGTGACACTTTTTTGCAGCCTAACTGTGCTAAGGGGCCCAAAGTCCAATGAGTACCTTTAGGATTTCACAGGTCATTTTGAGACATTTGGGTTCAAGACTACTCCTCACTGTTTAGGGCCCCTAAAATGCCAGGGCAGTATTGGAACCCCACAAATGACCCCATTCTAGAAAGAAGACACCCCAAGGTATTCCGTTAGGAGTATGGTGAGTTCATAGAAGATTTTATTTTTTGTCACAAGTTAGCGGAAATTGATATGTATTGTTTTTTTTTTTTTCACAAAGTGTCATTTTCCGCTAACTTGTGACAAAAAAAAAAATCTTCTATGAACTCACCATACCCCTAACGGAATACCTTGGGGTGTCTTCTTTCTAAAATGGGGTCACTTGTGGGGTTCCTATACTGCCCTGGCATTTTAGGGGCCCTAAACCGTGAGGAGTAGTCTAGAATCCAAATGCCTCAAAATGACCTGTGAATAGGACGTTAGGCCCCTTTGCGCACCTAGGTTGCAAAAAAGTGTCACACATGTGGTATCGCCGTACTCAGAAGAAGTAGTATAATGTGTTTTGGGGTGTATTTTTATACATACCCATGCTGGGTGGGAGAAATCTCTCTGTAAATGGACAATTGTGTGTAAAAAAAAATCAAATAATTGTCATTTACAGAGATATTTCTCCCACCTAGCATCTGTATGTGTAAAAATACACCCCAAAACACATTATACTACTTCTGAGTACGGCGGTACCACATGTGTGGCACTTTTTTGCACCCTAAGTGCGCTAAGGGGCCCAAAGTCCAATGAGTACCTTTAGGATTTCACAGGTCATTTTGCGACATTTGGTTTCAAGACTACTCCTTACGGTTTAGGGCCCCTAAAATGCCAGGGCAGTATTGGAACCCCACAAATGACCCCATTCTAGAAAGAAGACACCCCAAGGTATTCCGTTAGGAGTATGGTGAGTTCATAGAAGATTTTATTTTTGTCACAAGTTAGCGGAAAATGACACTTTGTGAAAAAAAACAATTAAAATCAATTTCCGCTAACTTGTGACAAAAAAAAAATCTTCTATGAACTCACCATACTCCTAATGGAATACCTTGGGGTGTCTTCTTTCTAAAATGGGGTAATTTGTGGGATTCCTATACTGTCCTGACATTTTAGGGGCCCTAAATTGTGAGGAGCAGTCTTGAAACGAAATTTCTCAAAATGACCTGTGAAATCCTAAAGGTACTCATTGGACTTTGGGCCCCTTAGCGCAGTTAGGGTGCAAAAAAGTGCCACACATGTGGTATCGCCGTACTCAGGAGAAGTAGTATAATGTGTTTGGGGTGTATTATTCCACATACCCATGCTGAGTGGGAGAAATATCTCTATAAATTGACAATTGTGTGTAAAAAAAATAAAAAAATTGTCATTTACGGAGATATTTCTCCCACCCAGCATGGGTATGTGTAAAAATACACCCCAAAACACATTATACTACTTCTCCTGAGTACGACAATACCACATGTGTGGCACTTTTTTGCAGCCTAACTGCGCTAAGGGGCCCAAAGTCCAATGAGCATCTTTAGGCTTTACAGGGGTGCTTACAATTAGGCACCCCCCAAAATGCCAGGACAGTGAACACACCCCACAAATGACCCCATTTTGGAAAGTAGACACTTCAAGGTATTCAGAGAGGAGCATAGTGAGTCCGTGGCAGATTTCATTTTTTTTTTGTCGCAAGTTAGAAGAAATGGAAACTTTTTTTTTTTTTGCTTAAGTGTCATTTTCCGCTAACTTGTGACAAAAAATAAAATCTTCTATGAACTCACCATGCCTCTCACTGAATACTTTGGGATGTCTTCTTTCCAAAATGGGGTCATTTGGGGGGTATTTGTACTATCCTGGAATTTTAGCCCCTCATGAAACCTGACAGGTGCGCAGAAAAGTCAGAGATGCTTGAAAATGGGAAAATTCACTTTTGGCACCATAAACGCTATAACTTTTACCCAATCCAATAAACATACACTTAATGGGTTTTTTTTTTATCAAAGACATGTAGCAGAATAACTTTCGCGCTCAAATGTATAGGAAATTTTACTTTATTTGAAAAATGTCAGCACAGAAAGTTAAAAAAGTCATTTTTTTGACAAAATTCATGTCTTTTTTGATGAATATAATAAAAAGTAAAACTCGCAGTAGCAATCAAATAGCACCGAAAGAAAGCTGTATTAGTGACAAGAAAAGGAGGTAAAATTCATTTAGGTGGTAGGTTGTATGACTGAGCAATAAACCGTGAAAGCTGCAGTGGTCCGAATGGAAAAAAAGGCTCTGGTCCTTAAGGGGTTTTATGACTGCAGTCCTTAAGTGGTTAAATGCTGCAGACCTACCTAACCAGGAAAATTCTAGTGTAGCTAAAGCTTCAAGATGTGTTTTTAATTTAGATAGCCAGGGGTCATAATTTTCTTTATAAAGTTGGACGATTGAGGGGGTTAATTATATGCCTGAATATTTAACGGATTTAGAAGACCAGGAATATCGGGAAGAGCTCCTGAGAGAATCTATAGTTGATTGAGATACATAACAGGGAAGTATTACAGTTTTAGTTTGATTTAATTTATAAAAGGAGATTTTTGAAAAATAATCTAATTCTTTACTACAATTTGGCAGTAATATACTAACCTTCTGTAAGTAAAAAAAGATGTCATCTGCATATAATCCTAATTTCGTGCTAGATTTTTCTAATTGAATACCATGAATAGTTGGGTTATTTCGAATTTTTTGAGCTAAAGGTTCAATTGATAACACAAAAACCAATGGGGAAAGTGGGCAGCCCTGACAAGTACCATTCTTGATATTAAAGGAAGAAGACAATGATCCAGAAGATGAAACTTTGGCAGATGGTTTGGTGTAAAGTGCCATAATTGCTTGATGTAGAAAACCAGTAAAGCCAAATTTATTCAAAACCCTTAGACATATATAACCAATTGACTCTGTCGAACACCTTCTCCGGTTCATTGAGAACATGGTTGTTGTTAAATAATAAAATTATTCCTCAAAAATACAACTTGCCTAATAATTCTGCACTCCCTGTATAAGTTCTCATAATAGGAAGCGAATGCTTCAACTACGGTATATCTTTTGGGTGGTGTACTTCAATAGGTGGTGTACTTCAATATTCGTTTTGGGGTGTTTTAATTTTATTATTCTCTGGGATATTCTTCTTCCTTTTATCTTTTGGGCCATTGCTTTACCTGCTTTGTTTTTCTCATGGTACCATGTTTCCTTCAGAATTGATTGCCACTTATATTGAGAATATAAGCATTCAGCCAATTCTTGTCTAATTTCTTCCAGTTGTGGAATTAGTCCCGATTTGGACTTGCTCTTCTTCAACAAGAAAATCGTGTTTTTTCCCTATTTTTTTTTCTTTTGTATAGCAGCTTGTTTCATAAATGCGCCTCGGATGTAGGCCTTATGTGTATTCCAAATTGTCACTTTGGAAACATCTTCTGCATTATTAAATCAAAACAAAATATTGTAAGTCTCGCTTAATAAAAGGGAATGAATGCTCAGACTGTAGAGTGTATTTGTTCATTTTCCAATTAATAGGATCTGGGGAGGAATTGTGTAGGTTAAATTTCACTATCATGGGACAGTGGTCAGACCAAATTCTAGAGCGTATTTCCATTTTTGAGACTAGTGGTAGAGAAAATCTGTCCGTAAGACAAAAATCGATTCTGGTAAATGATTTATGTTTAGATGAATAATAAGTATATTGTTTATCCTTAGGATGGTGACATCTCCATGTATCATATAATTCTGATTTTAATAAAGTGGACTGAATAAGGGATGGGACTTTTCTACGGTTTGAGGTACAGTCTATTTTGGGATCATTGCATTGCATTCAGATCACCGGCTATGAATATCCTTTAGTAATGTTGGAAATTTTTTTCAGTTTTTTGTTTAACCACTTAATGGCTCCAGGAGTTTTTTAGAAGTCTGACAGTGCCGCTGCCGCTGTGGGCGTGCGTGCACTCTCCCGCCGGTTCACGTGTGCGCTCCCGCCGGTTCACGTGCATCCCCGTGCACCTGAAAAAAAAACACCCCCAAAAAATATACACCTTTATTTCCAAATGATGTTTTGTCACCATACTTTGTACTAGGGACATAATTAAAATCTTGTGATAACCAGGACAAATAGGCAGATAAAATATGTGGGTTTTATGCACAGTAGCAGTGTTTATATTAAAACCATAGGGGAGGAAATTGGAGAAATAGTGTATTTTTTTTCATTTTTTTCCTTGTATTTCCATTTAAAATGCATAGAAAATAAAGTAATTACTGAAAACAAATATCAACCCCAAAAAGCACAATTGGTGGTGAAAAAACAAGATATAGATCTTTTCATTGTGATTAGTAGTGCTTAAGCTATTGGCAAATGAAAGGGATGAGCACTGAAAGGTTAAAATCACTCTTGTCCGTTAGGGTAAAAACCGCCTTGGGTTGAAGTGGTTAAAAAAATAACCTGATGAAGATTAGGTGAGTATATGTTAGCAAATGTAAACAATTGAGAATTTATTGTACTAGATATGATTACCATCCTTGCTACTGAAAGTATTCTCCACCACCAGTCCCAAAGAGTCTTTCACTGCAATAAATACACCACATTTTTTTCTTTTTTGGTAAATTAGAGTGGAATATTTTTGAGAATTGATGTATTTTCAATTTCTTGGCTCCTCCGTCATTTAAATGTGTCTCCTGTATACACAATATATCTGCGGATTCCTCCTTTATTAATTTCTGCAATAAATACCTCTTCCTGTATGAGTTTAACCCTCTCATGTTTAGTGTCCCTAATTTAAGTTCCTGTTTCATGGTAAATTGCCAACCTGCTGTAAAAACATAACAAATATAACAGCCCCACAGATGTCAACCTCAAAACTCACAAACCAGCATGAGCTTTCATTCCAATGTCCATGATTCTCTGCTCTGCATGAAAAAAGAGATATATGGGACAACATATATACTGTACATAGATGAAAGATAGAAAAAACAAAGAAAAGCACAAAATGAAAGCCACAAGATTTGCTGGCATCAAAAAACAATAAAAAATTGGTGAAAAAGTTACGTTCAATAAACAAATTAGTGGCCAGCCGGCCATAGTCCACCGATGTGTACTTAAAGTGGGACAGTTCTCCTAAGAAGATATTATCATACCTAGGTGAAAAGTCTAATTGGGGGCAAAAAAGTTTGTGGCAAAGGCACCTTGTGCTTGTTCAAGTACCTCCAGAAGCCTCTAAAAACTTTCTCTTCTTCAGTTTGTGGGTGAGAACAGTCCATGGGGAGCTGCTTAGCTAAGAGTGGAGATGGTGTTGGAAACTGCTTACCATCCCTCAAGTCTCTGGGCATAAAGATGGGAATGTTCCATTTTTCAAGTAGTTCCTTACCCTCTCTGGAAGACTTGATGACATGCAGTACCCCTTGATCATGGATTATCATCTTGGGAGGGAATCCCCACGAGTATGCAATGTTCTTGTATCTTAGGGTTGCTGCTACCTGTGAGAACTCCTTTCAGAGTTGCCTGTGAAAGGTCTTGGTATAGGATCAGATTTTGGAAGGGATCTGGCAGCTTTTTCCCTTTTCTTGTGGATGCAAGCAGCAGCTCCTTTACATGAAAGAAGTGTATCCTAGTAATTACATCTCTAGCAAATGTTGAGCTATATGGCTAGCCTTAGGAAGCCTGTGTGCCCTGTCCACTATGAGCTCATTCTCTGTCAGTGAAGGGATAGTAGATTTAAGCAGATCTTTCACAAAACCTTTTAACTCATCTGTAGTAACTGATTCAGGCACTCCTCTAATCTTCACATTATTCCTCCTATTCCGATCTTCTACATCAGCCATCTTTTCTTTCATCCACTTTACCTCACTCATAAGTTCCTTGTGAGTCCACAAGCTCATTCTCTGCAGCAGTCATCTCTGCTAACTTGTTCTCAAGCCTGGTGACCCTCTGATCCGTCTCCCTTGCAAACTGCGTCATGTTCCCCGCAAGACACTTCATATCCATTCTGATCTCCGCCATATTGTCTTGTATGACGCATCTAAAGGAGATCATGAAGTCTTTAAAAAACTGTTGCGACATGGGCTGATCTGTGGCCGGGAAGCTCATCAGGGGATCTGGGGAAGCGCTCACTGGGGATGCCTGAGATGAGGGTTGTGGATTTTGTCCTACCTGGGACTCCTGAAGCTCCTGCCGGTCTGATGGAGGTTTAGGTCCCATAGGCTTCAGAGGGCTGCGATCCCTCAGGTTGTCCTCCTCACGGTCTTCCTGCAAGTCCACTGGGTTAGCTCTGCAGTGTGGAGTATATAAAGGAGCAAATCTGTTCCTCTGAGCTAGTGGAGGAGTACGGTAGATAGACTAACTTGAGCCCTCCGGGCTTCTATGCTGCTGATGGTGGGCGCCATCTTGTCCTTCTTCCTCATAAAAGTCTGCCAGCTTTCTGGGCATGGGAGAAGTGTTTTTCTTCCTATTATTCCCTTTCCTTCACTCCATGATGTTTAGTGGATGTTCTCCCACGATTTCACCACAGATAGGGACTTCCTAGGCTGCTTTTAGTAGCTTAAATAGATGCCTTCAGCAGAGAGCTACAGGCTCAAGCTGCCATTCAGCTCTGCTGCCAGACCACGCCCCCTTGCTATCTAAATTGCTTACAATCCCGAACAAGTTTTTGATAAAACTCAATTTGAATCTTTATAATAAAGGAGGCATTTGTTTTTGGTATAATTTAATATCTACCTCTTGTGGAAACTTTGAAAAATATGCAGTTGTATGGAGTAAAGATCTTTCTTCTGCTATTTGTAGCGATCAGATTTCTCAAGCAATTAAATCAATAAAGAATTTATCCCACTGTGTTTTTCATGTAGATACTGTATATAAAATTACCATGGCATAGTATTTGACACCTTGACGTCTTGCAAGCTTTTCTCATGATGTCTTTTGGAGACAAATCTTCTGTATTATACAGAAATTTACTCATTTCCATTCTCCTCCTAATCCAGCTTTAGCCCTTCTTCACATTGGCCTAAATGATTATCCTCATCATGTTAGGCCTACAGTTTATGCATATTCTGTGTGCTTCTAGACATCTAGTTTTTTTTAGTTGGAGATCTGCTGATATTCCTTCCATGCATCAATTTTAAAATGTATTACATAAAAATGTATTTCTAGCAAAAGCCATATTATCAAGAGTTTGTCCTGGGGTTTCTGAGGATCTATACTCTTGACTGGTCTCTGATTGGTTCTTAAATCTACTAATTGACTCATAGAAATGTAACCTATTTTAACTGATGGATTTGTATGATTTATTTTGACCCATAACTGTTGATGAATTCTTTGCTAGGTGTATAATTATGTATTACATACTATGTTCTTGCCTTGATATAGCTATTTTAACCGGCATAACTCTTGTTATATACCTGTATTTTTAGGAAGTTTTATTTTATCTGATTTATTATACTAAAAGAAATAATTTCTTTATCTTTGTGTGATCTGTACCATCCTAATCAACTTCAAGGTCTACTTAATTGAGATGTAGTTTTTGTTTATGATGTTATGAAAACTGTTATTGTATTATTATTGTATTCTCTCAATAAAAAAATACTATAAAAAAAATATTTCATTACCCATTTTTGCTGGTGAAAGATTAAGGCTAAAGCGAGTGTAAATGCAAAAAAAAAAAAAAAAGTCAGATACTTACCTATGGACAAGGAAGGCTCTGGATCCTATGGAGCCTTCCTTGCCTTCTCTTGCTACTGTCGATTTAGTGCTGTCACTCCCGTTGTGTGTACTTAAATGATTGGTTGAATACCCGCCTGTGAGCTCATGGGAGGCTTTTGAAGCACTTGCATTCCCAGAGTGCTTCAGAAGACAGGCAGCTCCGTACTGAACATGTGACATCACAGGGGTGACAATGCTGGAACGAGGGGTACATGAGAGGATATGGAAGGCTCCATAGGATCCAGAGCATTCCTTGTCCATAGGCAAGATAGATAATGTGGATGGAAATGCTGCTTGCTTTTTGGCAATTGGGAAACAGCTGTTATTTCCCACAATGCAACAAGGCTCCCACAGTGTGATGTCCGCACCATGGTCCTGACATCACACTGTGGAAGGGGTTTCACCACAATATCAGCCATACCAGAGCCCCCTGATGATTTGAGAAAAGGTAAAGATTTCTCATGGGAAAGGGGGTATCAGATACTGATTGGGATGAAGTTCAATACTTTGAATGAAGTTTCACTTTAAAGAGAAACCGTAACAAAGAGAAAAACTGGCTCCGAGCAGCAACTACTTACATCCAGGCGCTGCCATCAACGCATCCTCTCCCTCCCAGCAGCATTCTGGCGCCCATGCGCCGCTCCCAGAAAAATATATTGAGTCAGGCCCTGCTTCACATTCAATAAACAACTTTATTCAAAAAGGTGAACAACACTGTATTGACACTGCGTGCCTCTTTAAAACCATAAAAACACTCACTGCAGATGTTAAACACGCAGCCGGCTGGGCTCACACGTACAGCAAACTTATCACACCAATCACACCTGGGATCCCATCACACTCCTGTTGGACTATAGATACTGACTGTTTAACGAAGCACAATAAGCACAAGCATAGTCCCAAGACTGGTTCTTCGCAAAAGCACAAGGACAAAACAGAGGGCAGAAAGCTACTTCACAGATCCACAGCTCTAGGAGCATATGCACATGCAGTTAGTATAAACCGGCTGCCTCACTGAGGCTCTCACCACTCAGTCGACCAGTTAATAAACATCACTATTCCAGCTGCTGTGGGGTAGAAGGTTGCTTGGTAGATGGCCTCCCCTGCTGCAGACAGTTCATATGTCCAGGATAATGGAATCCCTCAGGTGTCCAATGGAGGACGTGTGCACACGTGTGTAGCCTGCCGGTGATGTAACCAGCCACTCAGCCCTTCATGGGTGATGCCTTCCGCAAAGGTCAGCCGGCGCCAGGCTCCTTCGTAGGCTTGAAGCAGGGTCAGTGGCTGTGCTGCGCTTGGTGGGCAGTGAGGACGCCTTCACCACGCGTATCGGCCGCTTCCGGCCGTAATCATGTGATCTGGAGGCTGGGTTCTGAGCCTGACGTTTTTATAGCGTCATCGTCCATGCGGCCAAACATCCGCGTCTCTATTGCCATCATGCGGATATTTAGGTTTTGGTCATACGTGTGGACGAGGATAAATTTTCGCATTGACTAAGGCACCATCTTGTGGATGTTTCACAAATTGCATCTCCAGTAGTTAATGTACCATCACTTCTCATAGGCCAGAAGTTCTCAAACTGGGTGCCGCGGCACCCTGGTGCGCCGTGAACTCATCACAGGGGTGCCGCAGCTGCCCTCCCAGTACTGTTCTAATCTTCTGCAATCTGCAGTACTTCAAAGTCCTGCTCTGCATTGTACTATCACAGACGCAGGCTGGCTGTGTCTGCGTGCAGAGCTAGCGAGAGAGGATCCCTACCCCGCCCCCTGTACTTTGTTTGCACAGTGGAAGGCAAGGGGGAGAGGATTAATCTACATTGCCTGGCTATCCGAGTAGCCCCGCCTCCCCACGGAGAACAGCTAGTGGTGCGAGGCGGGAGTGTACGAATTGGAATAGAGAGGATCTTCACCAGGCTAGGGACTGCAGAGACAAAGCATGTGCAACGTACAATGTGTGTGACAAGTGAGATAATGCCTTCTCCTTACTGTCAGCCCACGCTGTCTGCCCTCCCCCCCCACGTCCTCAGTACAACACAATTTCTGCCTGCTGCTCTGCTCCTAGCACCCTCACACTCTGCTCCACTCTGCTCCTAGCACCCTCACAATCTGCTCCTAGCAACCCTCACCCTGCTCCTAGCACTCTCACACTCTGCTCCTAGCACCCTCACAATCTGCTCCTAGCAACCCTCACCCTGCTCCTAGCACCCTCACACTCTGCTCCACTCTGCTCCTAGCACCCTCACACTCTGCTCCTAGCACCCTCACACTCTGCTCCACTCTGCTCCTAGCACCCTCACACTCTGCTCCACTCTGCTCCTAGCACCCTCACCCTGCTCCTAGCACCCTCACACTCTGCTCCACTCTGCTCCTAGCACCCTCACACTCTGCTCCTAGCACCCTCACACTCTGCTCCTAGCACCCTCACACTCTGCTCCACTCTGCTCCTAGCACCCTCACACTCTGCTCCACTCTGCTCCTAGCACCCTCACACTCTGCTCCACTCTGCTCCTAGCACCCTCACAATCTGCTCCTAGCAATCCTCACCCTGCTCCTAGCACCCTCACACTCTGCTCCTAGCACCCTCACACTCTGCTCCTAGCACCCTCACACTCTGCTCCACGCACCCTCACCCTGCTCCTAGCACCCTCACACTCTGCTCCTAGCACCCTCACACTCTGCTCCTAGCACCCTCACACTCTGCTCCTAGCACCCTCACACTCTGCTTCACTCTGCTCCTAGCACCCTCACACTCTGCTCCTAGCACCCCTCACCCTGCTCCTAGCACCCTCACACTCTGCTCCACTCTGCTCCTAGCACCCTCACAATCTGCTCCTAGCACCCCTCACTCTGCTCCTAGCACCCTCACACTCTGCTCCCAGCACCCTCACACTCTGCTCCACTCTGCTCCTAGCACCCTCGCACTCTGCTCCTAGCACCCCTCACCCTGCTCCTAGCACCCTCACACTCTGCTCCACTCTGCTCCTAGCACCCTCACACTCTGCACCTAGCACCCTCACACTCTGCTCCTAGCACCCTCACACTCTGCTCCAAGCACCCCTCACCCTGCTCCTAGCACCCCTCACCCTGCTCCTAGCACCCTCACACTCTGCTCCTAGCACCCTCACACTCTGCTCCTAGCACCCTCACACTCTGCTCCTAGCACCCTCACACTCTGCTCCTAGCACCCTCACACTCTGCTTCACTCTGCTACTAGCACCCTCACACTCTGCTCCTAGCACCCCTCACCCTGCTCCTAGCACCCTCACACTCTGCTCCACTCTGCTCCTAGCACCCTCACTCTGCTCCTAGCACCCTCACACTCTGCTCCTAGCACCCTCACACTCTGCTCCTAGCACCCTCACACTCTGCTCCTAGCACCCTCACACTCTGCTCCTAGCACCCTCACACTCTGCTCCTAGCACCCTCACACTCTGCTCCTAGCACCCTCACACTCTGCTCCTAGCACCCCTCACCCTGCTCCTAGCACCCCTCACCCTGCTCCTAGCACCCCTCACACTCTGCTCCTAGCACACTCTGCTCCACGCACCCTCACACTCTGCTCCACTCTGCTCTTAGCACCCTCACACTCTGCTCCTAGCACCCCTCACCCTGCTCCCAGCACCCTCACACTCTGCTCCACTCTGCTCCTAGCACCCTCACAATCTGCTCCTAGCAATCCTCACCCTGCTCCTAGCACCCTCACACTCTGCTCCTAGCACCCTCACACTCTGCTCCTAGCACCCTCACACTCTGCTCCTAGCACCCTCACACTCTGCTCCACGCACCCTCACCCTGCTCCTAGCACCCTCACACTCTGCTCCTAGCACCCTCACACTCTGCTCCTAGCACCCTCACACTCTGCTCCTAGCACCCTCACACTCTGCTTCACTCTGCTCCTAGCACCCTCACACTCTGCTCCTAGCACCCCTCACCCTGCTCCTAGCACCCTCACACTCTGCTCCACTCTGCTCCTAGCACCCTCACAATCTGCTCCTAGCACCCCTCACTCTGCTCCTAGCACCCTCACACTCTGCTCCCAGCACCCTCACACTCTGCTCCACTCTGCTCCTAGCACCCTCGCACTCTGCTCCTAGCACCCCTCACCCTGCTCCTAGCACCCTCACACTCTGCTCCACTCTGCTCCTAGCACCCTCACACTCTGCACCTAGCACCCTCACACTCTGCTCCTAGCACCCTCACACTCTGCTCCTAGCACCCTCACACTCTGCTCCTAGCACCCCTCACCCTGCTCCTAGCACCCCTCACCCTGCTCCTAGCACCCTCACACTCTGCTCCTAGCACCCTCACACTCTGCTCCTAGCACCCTCACACTCTGCTCCTAGCACCCTCACACTCTGCTCCTAGCACCCTCACACTCTGCTCCTAGCACCCTCACACTCTGCTTCACTCTGCTCCTAGCACCCTCACACTCTGCTCCTAGCACCCCTCACCCTGCTCCTAGCACCCTCACACTCTGCTCCACTCTGCTCCTAGCACCCTCACTCTGCTCCTAGCACCCTCACACTCTGCTCCTAGCACCCTCACACTCTGCTCCTAGCACCCTCACACTCTGCTCCACTCTGCTCCTAGCACCCTCGCACTCTGCTCCTAGCACCCCTCACCCTGCTCCTAGCACCCTCACACTCTGCTCCTAGCACCCTCACACTCTGCTCCTAGCACCCTCACACTCTGCTCCTAGCACCCTCACACTCTGCTCCTAGCACCCTCACACTCTGCTCCTAGCACCCCTCACCCTGCTCCTAGCACCCCTCACCCTGCTCCTAGCACCCCTCACACTCTGCTCCTAGCACACTCTGCTCCACGCACCCTCACACTCTGCTTCACTCTGCTCTTAGCACCCTCACACTCTGCTCCTAGCACCCCTCACCCTGCTCCCAGCACCCTCACACTCTGCTCCTAGCACCCTCACACTCTGCTCCTAGCACCCTCACACTCTGCTCCTAGCACCCTCACACTCTGCTCCTAGCACCCCTCACCCTGCTCTTAGCACCCTCACACTCTGCTCCACTCTGCTCCTAGCACCCTTACACTCTGCTCCACTCTGCTCCTAGCACCCCTCACCCTGCTCCTAGCACCCTCACACTCTGCTCCTAGCACCCTCACACTCTGCTCCACTCTGCTCCTAGCACCCCTCACCCTGCTCCTAGCACCCTCACACTCTGCTCCTAGCACCCTCACACTCTGCTCCACTCTGCTCTTAGCACCCCTCACCCTGCTCCTAGCACCCTCACACTCTGCTCCTAGCACACCCTCACACTCTGCTCCAAGCACCCCTCACCCTGCTCTTAGCACCCTCACACTCTGCTCCTAGCACCCTCACACTCTGCTCCAAGCACCCCTCACCCTGCTCTTAGCACCCTCACACTCTGCTCCACTCTGCTCCTAGCACCCTTACACTCTGCTCCAAGCACCCCTCACCCTGCTCTTAGCACCCTCACACTCTGCTCCTAGCACACTCACACTCTGCTCCTAGCACACTCACACTCTGCTCCTATCACACTCTGCTCCAAGCACCCCTCACCCTGCTCTTAGCACCCTCACACTCTGCTCCACTCTGCTCCTAGCACCCCTCACCCTGCTCCTAGCACCCTCACACTCTGCTCCTAGCACCCCTCACCCTGCTCCTAGCACCCTCACACTCTGCTCCTAGCACCCTCACACTCTGCTCCACTCTGCTCCAAGCACCCCTCACCCTGCTCTTAGCACCCTCACACTCTGCTCCAAGCACCCCTCACCCTGCTCTTAGCACCCTCACACTCTGCTCCACTCTGCTCCTAGCACCCTTACACTCTGCTCCAAGCACCCCTCACCCTGCTCCCAGCACCCTCACACTCTGCTCCACTCTGCTCCTAGCACCCTCACACTCTGCTCCACTCTGCTCCTAGCACCCTCACACTCTGCTCCTAGCACCCTCACCCTGCTCCTAGCACCCTCACACTCTGCTCCACTCTGCTCCTAGCACCCTCACACTCTGCTCCTAGCACCCTCACACTCTGCTCCACTCTGCTCCTAGCACCCTCACACTCTGCTCCACTCTGCTCCTAGCACCCTCACACTCTGCTCCACTCTGCTCCTAGCACCCTCACACTCTGCTCCACTCTGCTCCTAGCACCCTCACAATCTGCTCCTAGCAATCCTCACCCTGCTCCTAGCACCCTCACACTCTGCTCCTAGCACCCTCACACTCTGCTCCTAGCACCCTCACACTCTGCTCCTAGCACCCTCACCCTGCTCCTAGCACCCTCACACTCTGCTCCTAGCACCCTCACACTCTGCTCCTAGCACCCTCACACTCTGCTCCTAGCACCCTCACACTCTGCTCCTAGCACCCTCACACTCTGCTCCTAGCACCCTCACACTCTGCTTCACTCTGCTCCTAGCACCCTCACACTCTGCTCCTAGCACCCCTCACCCTGCTCCTAGCACCCTCACACTCTGCTCCACTCTGCTCCTAGCACCCTCACAATCTGCTCCTAGCACCCCTCACTCTGCTCCTAGCACCCTCACACTCTGCTCCCAGCACCCTCACACTCTGCTCCACTCTGCTCCTAGCACCCTCGCACTCTGCTCCTAGCACCCCTCACCCTGCTCCTAGCACCCTCACACTCTGCTCCACTCTGCTCCTAGCACCCTCACACTCTGCACCTAGCACCCTCACACTCTGCTCCTAGCACCCTCACACTCTGCTCCAAGCACCCCTCACCCTGCTCCTAGCACCCCTCACCCTGCTCCTAGCACCCTCACACTCTGCTCCTAGCACCCTCACACTCTGCTCCTAGCACCCTCACACTCTGCTCCTAGCACCCTCACACTCTGCTTCACTCTGCTCCTAGCACCCTCACACTCTGCTCCTAGCACCCCTCACCCTGCTCCTAGCACCCTCACACTCTGCTCCACTCTGCTCCTAGCACCCTCACTCTGCTCCTAGCACCCTCACACTCTGCTCCTAGCACCCTCACACTCTGCTCCTAGCACCCTCACACTGCTCCTAGCACCCTCACACTCTGCACCTAGCACCCTCACACTCTGCTCCTAGCACCCTCACACTCTGCTCCTAGCACCCTCACACTCTGCTCCTAGCACCCCTCACCCTGCTCCTAGCACCCCTCACCCTGCTCCTAGCACCCCTCACACTCTGCTCCTAGCACACTCTGCTCCACGCACCCTCACACTCTGCTCCACTCTGCTCTTAGCACCCTCACACTCTGCTCCTAGCACCCCTCACCCTGCTCCCAGCACCCTCACACTCTGCTCCTAGCACCCTCACAATCTGCTCCTAGCAATCCTCACCCTGCTCCTAGCACCCTCACACTCTGCTCCTAGCACCCTCACACTCTGCTCCTAGCACCCTCACACTCTGCTCCTAGCACCCTCACCCTGCTCCTAGCACCCTCACACTCTGCTCCTAGCACCCTCACACTCTGCTCCTAGCACCCTCACACTCTGCTCCTAGCACCCTCACACTCTGCTTCACTCTGCTCCTAGCACCCTCACACTCTGCTCCTAGCACCCCTCACCCTGCTCCTAGCACCCTCACACTCTGCTCCACTCTGCTCCTAGCACCCTCACAATCTGCTCCTAGCACCCCTCACTCTGCTCCTAGCACCCTCACACTCTGCTCCCAGCACCCTCACACTCTGCTCCACTCTGCTCCTAGCACCCTCGCACTCTGCTCCTAGCACCCCTCACCCTGCTCCTAGCACCCTCACACTCTGCTCCACTCTGCTCCTAGCACCCTCACACTCTGCACCTAGCACCCTCACACTCTGCTCCTAGCACCCTCACACTCTGCTCCTAGCACCCTCACACTCTGCTCCAAGCACCCCTCACCCTGCTCCTAGCACCCCTCACCCTGCTCCTAGCACCCTCACACTCTGCTCCTAGCACCCTCACACTCTGCTCCTAGCACCCTCACACTCTGCTCCTAGCACCCTCACACTCTGCTTCACTCTGCTCCTAGCACCCTCACACTCTGCTCCTAGCACCCCTCACCCTGCTCCTAGCACCCTCACACTCTGCTCCACTCTGCTCCTAGCACCCTCACTCTGCTCCTAGCACCCTCACACTCTGCTCCTAGCACCCTCACACTCTGCTCCTAGCACCCTCACACTCTGCTCCACTCTGCTCCTAGCACCCTCGCACTCTGCTCCTAGCACCCCTCACCCTGCTCCTAGCACCCTCACACTCTGCTCCTAGCACCCTCACACTCTGCTCCTAGCACCCTCACACTCTGCTCCTAGCACCCCTCACCCTGCTCCTAGCACCCCTCACCCTGCTCCTAGCACCCCTCACACTCTGCTCCTAGCACACTCTGCTCCACGCACCCTCACACTCTGCTCCACTCTGCTCTTAGCACCCTCACACTCTGCTCCTAGCACCCCTCACCCTGCTCCCAGCACCCTCACACTCTGCTCCTAGCACCCTCACACTCTGCTCCTAGCACCCTCACACTCTGCTCCTAGCACCCTCACACTCTGCTCCTAGCACCCTCACACTCTGCTCCTAGCACCCTCACACTCTGCTCCTAGCACCCCTCACCCTGCTCTTAGCACCCTCACACTCTGCTCCACTCTGCTCCTAGCACCCTCACACTCTGCTCCACTCTGCTCCTAGCACCCCTCACCCTGCTCCTAGCACCCTCACACTCTGCTCCTAGCACCCTCACACTCTGCTCCACTCTGCTCCTAGCACCCCTCACCCTGCTCCTAGCACCCTCACACTCTGCTCCTAGCACCCTCACACTCTGCTCCACTCTGCTCCTAGCACCCCTCACCCTGCTCCTAGCACCCTCACACTCTGCTCCTAGCACACCCTCACACTCTGCTCCAAGCACCCCTCACCCTGCTCTTAGCACCCTCACACTCTGCTCCTAGCACCCTCACACTCTGCTCCTAGCACCCTCACACTCTGCTCCAAGCACCCCTCACCCTGCTCTTAGCACCCTCACACTCTGCTCCACTCTGCTCCTAGCACCCTTACACTCTGCTCCAAGCACCCCTCACCCTGCTCTTAGCACCCTCACACTCTGCTCCTAGCACACTCACACTCTGCTCCTAGCACACTCACACTCTGCTCCTAGCACCCTCACACTCTGCTCCTAGCACCCTCACACTCTGCTCCTAGCACCCTCACACTCTGCTCCTAGCACCCTCACACTCTGCTCCTAGCACACTCACACTCTGCTCCAAGCACCCCTCACCCTGCTCTTAGCACCCTCACACTCTGCTCCACTCTGCTCCTAGCACCTCTCACCCTGCTCCTAGCACCCTCACACTCTGCTCCTAGCACCCCTCACCCTGCTCCTAGCACCCTCACACTCTGCTCCTAGCACCCTCACACTCTGCTCCACTCTGCTCCAAGCACCCCTCACCCTGCTCTTAGCACCCTCACACTCTGCTCCTAGCACCCTCACACTCTGCTCCAAGCACCCCTCACCCTGCTCTTAGCACCCTCACACTCTGCTCCACTCTGCTCCTAGCACCCTTACACTCTGCTCCAAGCACCCCTCACCCTGCTCCCAGCACCCTCACACTCTGCTCCACTCTGCTCCTAGCACCCTCACACTCAGCTCCTAGCACCCTCACACTCTGCTCCTAGCACCCTCACACTCTGCTCCTAGCACCCCTCACCCTGCTCTTAGCACCCTCACACTCTGCTCCACTCTGCTCCTAGCACCCTCACACTCTGCTCCACTCTGCTCCTAGCACCCCTCACCCTGCTCCTAGCACCCTCACACTCTGCTCCTAGCACCCTCACACTCTGCTCCACTCTGCTCCTAGCACCCCTCACCCTGCTCCTAGCACCCTCACACTCTGCTCCTAGCACCCTCACACTCTGCTCCACTCTGCTCCTAGCACCCCTCACCCTGCTCCTAGCACCCTCACACTCTGCTCCTAGCACACCCTCACACTCTGCTCCAAGCACCCCTCACCCTGCTCTTAGCACCCTCACACTCTGCTCCTAGCACCCTCACACTCTGCTCCTAGCACCCCTCACCCTGCTCTTAGCACCCTCACACTCTGCTCCACTCTGCTCCTAGCACCCTTACACTCTGCTCCAAGCACCCCTCACCCTGCTCTTAGCACCCTCACACTCTGCTCCTAGCACACTCACACTCTGCTCCTAGCACACTCACACTCTGCTCCTAGCACACTCACACTCTGCTCCTAGCACCCTCACACTCTGCTCCTAGCACCCTCACACTCTGCTCCTAGCACACTCACACTCTGCTCCAAGCACCCCTCACCCTGCTCTTAGCACCCTCACACTCTGCTCCACTCTGCTCCTAGCACCCCTCACCCTGCTCCTAGCACCCTCACACTCTGCTCCTAGCACCCCTCACCCTGCTCCTAGCACCCTCACACTCTGCTCCTAGCACCCTCACACTCTGCTCCAAGCACCCCTCACCCTGCTCTTAGCACCCTCACACTCTGCTCCTAGCACCCTCACACTCTGCTCCAAGCACCCCTCACCCTGCTCTTAGCACCCTCACACTCTGCTCCACTCTGCTCCTAGCACCCTTACACTCTGCTCCAAGCACCCCTCACCCTGCTCTTAGCACCCTCACACTCTGCTCCTAGCACCCTCACACTCTGCTCCTAGCACCCTCACACTCTGCTCCTAGCACCCTCACACTCTGCTCCTAGCACCCTCACACTCTGCTCCTAGCACCCTCACACTCTGCTCCAAGCACCCCTCACCCTGCTCCTAGCACCCCTCACCCTGCTCCTAGCACCCCTCACCCTGCTCCTAGCACCCTCACACTCTGCTCCACTCTGCTCCTAGCACCCTCACACTCTGCTCCTAGCACCCCTCACCCTGCTCCTAGCACCCTCACACTCTGCCCTCACACTCTGCTCCTAGCACCCTCACACTCTGCTCCTAGCACCCTCACACTCTGCTCCTAGCACTCCTCACTCTGCTCCTAGCACCCCTCACACTCTGCTCCTAGCACCCCTCACTCTGCTCCTAGCACCCTCACACTCTGCTCCACTCTGCTCCTAGCACCCCTCACCCTGCTCTTTTCTCACCAGCACCCTCAGTGCATTTCTTAGAGGGGAACTCCTATGTATGTTTGAGGAACTATACCTCATTATTTTTGGTATTTGAAAGGGGAAATGCTGCATAATTTTATCTATGAATTTAGGGGATAGTCTGCCTTATTATGCTTGGGGATTTAAGGCAGGACTCTCCCCTCTAATTCATCAAACATGATTACTCAGAGACCCTTCCATAAATCCCTAAGCATAATAAGGCAGAGTCCTCCTTTAACTTGCAAACATAAATCAGTCTGGAGGGTATGTTGCTTTCCTAAAGAAAGGCAGGGGTGTTAAAAGGAGGTAATTGTCTGCCTAAAAGGGGTTGTTGCCCATCTAAATGGGGCTACTGCCTACCTAAAGAGGTATGTTGCCTAACTAAAGGGGAACACTGACCACCTGGTAGGGACAAAGGGGGACACTAAAGGGGACCACTAGAGGTGTAACATGGATGAAGCCTATCTAAAGGGGGACATTTCCCAACTAGCTTTTCATTACCTACCTTAAGGGGGGACACTGCCTGCCTAACTGGGATGCTATGTAACTAGAGGGGGAATATTTCATATGGTGTTTGTAATACATATACAGTAGTTTGGCAATATTTAATGCAAAATATGGCAACCATAATTATTTTTGCTAAGGGGTGCCTTGAAAAAATTTCAGAGTCATCAAGGGTGCCTTGACCCGGAAAAGTTTGAGAACCACTGTCATAGGCAGTTAACTGTGCCTGTGCCATCTAGTGGATATTTTTATTAGTGCAGCCATATAAAGTTGTTCCATTCGCTTTGTATATATTGTCAAGACTATCCAAGCCTCCTTCGGAACTAGCATGGAACCATATTGTTTCATCCATTATGGCATTATTGGCATATATGTCAAACCTCTTAGCCTAGGGCAGATCTTAATTTCTCACTCACAGGCTATAGAGTATTCGATAACTATCAGTGATTTCTATTCAACGCCTCAGCATTCATTCAAGGTTTTGGACATGGCTGATCATTATCTAGTATATTATGATGATGACAAAGTGGGGGAAGGAACGGGGAGGGGGGGGGGGGGGGAGAAGGGGGAGAAGTAAAGTCCGTGAGGCTCTCAATTTTTGGGTTATCTCTCAGTCATAATAGGACACAGAGGTTAAGTGGACCTATAAGAATGAAGCAAAGCTAAACTCTGTATTGAGGCCGTTTGGTGTCAATGTGCCTAGCTGGTAAATCCAGCGTGTTTCAATCTGCCTCAATTTACGGTCGAGGTCGCCCCCTCTAGTTGACGGCTCCAATTTATAGATACCCTTAAATTTTAGCAACTCAGGATTTGCATCATGAAACAGATGAAAATGTACTCCCACTGGTGACTTGTCAAATTTATCCTTGCTCCTGATAACCGACATATGTTTCTGAATACGCTTTTTTAGTTCATTATCTGTTTTTCCCACATACAGTAGATGACATGGGCATTCAAGTACATATATTACATATTTTGTATCACAATTGATGAACTTTTTGATTTCATATTCGCGGCTATTCTGGGCATTTCTAAACGTAGTGGTACAGTCAACCAAGCTGCATACACTGCATCTACCACAAGTGTGCATGCCTCTGGGCTGAATGTGCGAGCCCAACCACATGGTCTTTGCTTTTATCCTGGTCGAGTTATATTCAGATTTTACCAACATATCCTTTAGGTTAGGGGCTCTTTTGGCCGTTAATAGCGGGCGTTCCCCAACCACCTCTCTCAATTTGGGATCTAGCTGTAAGATATGCCAATTTTTGGCTAAGGTCCATCTCAGTTGTGCCCAATGTGAGCCATAGCGTGTCACCATTCTGACCGGTCCCTGCTTGTCATTGTCACGTCGGCTACTGGTCAAGAGCTCCATACGTTCCGTCCTTTCTGCTCTAGCTGTCGCTGTCTTGATAGTTTCCATGTCATATTTCCTTTCTAGGAACCTTTTTTCCGTCATCTCCAACTCCACTTTGAAATCCGAGTCTCGAGTGCAATTTCGACGTGCCCTCAGCATTTGCCCCACCGGTATATCCTTAATTAGTGACGGTGGGTGAAAGCTACCCGCATGCAATAATGTATTGCCAGCGGTGGGCTTTCGATAGGTTTTGGTAATGAGGGAGTCTTTACATTTCTCAATTGTCAAGTCCAAAAAAGTGATTTTATTCTCATCTATGTCAAAAGTTAGTTTAATGTTTCTATCATTTTGATTAAGTTGGTCCAGGAAGGGGGCAAGTGACCCTCTGGGGCCCCTCCAGATCAGGAGCACGTCATCAATGTAACGAATCCATAGGGCGGCATGCGCCCCAAAATCAGCACGCCCATAAACCTCACTCCGCTCCCATAAACCGAGGTGCAGGCAAGCATAGGCCGGGGCGCACGCCGCCCCCATTGACGTGTCCCTGATCTGTCGGTAACCTCTGGCAAAACGAGAACAATTATAACAAAATAAATTCAAGTAGCTCCACAATAAATTGCGTTCTCAGTGGGGGAACCCCCCCCTACTTCTCGCAAGAAGAATTGTGTAGCCGCTATTCCAACATCATGCGGTATCGAGGTGTATAATCCCTCGACATCTATTCCGACTAGAAGGGCAGTTTCCTGTATCGCAAATCCATCAATCAACTTTATGACATCCCCTGTGTCCTTAGCATATGATGGAAGTTCGGCCACCAATCCCTTAAGGCATCTATCTAGAAAAATCGAACAACATTCCAAAGGGCCCCCCACTGCCGAGACAATCGGCCGTCCAGGTGGTAGTGTTTCATTTTTATGTATTTTGGGAGTCAAGTATAACACTGGAACTGTATAATGTTCCACTTTCATATATGTGTATTCATCAGCGCTGATAGCGCCTGTCAGGGCTCCCTCATCAAGCATTTCGTTTAGCTTAGTTACAATGTCCGGAAATGGATTGTTTTTTAGCTTCATATAAACATTTTCATCCTGTAGTTGTCTAGTTGCTTCATTAACGTATTTTTCCTCATCCCAAAGGACAACATTCCTACCTTTGTCGCTGGGCTTCAAGACAAAGCCTTCAGCGGAGCGCAGTTCAAAAAGTGCCTCGCGCTCTGCCTTGGGAATGTTGTCCCGCATAGGTGGTCGCCAATTTATTTTTGCCAAATCACGTTCAATGGCTTCATTAAATACCCTCAAGTGCCTGTTCATGTTAATGGGAGGAAGAAACAGTGACCTCTTTTTCAGATTAGTATATTCAATGCTCTCATCACCCAGGCTGGTATTGAGTGCCCCCTCATCTTGCAGGGCCCCCAGGTCAATCAAAGTTTTTCTATCCTTGAGGTCTAGGTCAGTCTTCCCAACCTCCAGATCAGCGTCATTAAGATCTACTCGTCTATCAGTTTTCTGTCGATCTTGGTATTTTAATTGCACCTTCCTCAGAAAAAGCTGAACATCCTTATAAACTTCAAATTTGTCGCCATGGGTAAAGGGACAAAAATGATAACCCCCTATCTAGTAGAGTATGGTGCTCCGGCTTCAAATGGAATTGAGAAAGGTTAATTATATTCTGGCCCCCTAGTGTGGAGGTTGCCACCTCTGATTCCATTACCAGTCCCTCCTCCGGGCCTGATTTTTCGCCTCCCTTGGTAGTACTTCCCTCTTTTTCAAAATGGATTTGTTCTCCTCGTGATTTTTCCTGTTCTGGGGGAATTTTCCCTGAGGGGGTTTGGGCCTCTTTCTGTCCTTCTTCCTCTTTCTTATTCTTTTTTCTACCTCTTCTTCCTCTATTTCCTCGTCCAGACCTTCCTCTAAAAAATTCACTGACTTTTCTGACCCCAAGGGGGACCCACTACCTACTGTCTGGTCATCCTCTGATTTGTACGTTTCTGACCCATACCTGGTCCGAGGGAAGTTCGGTTTGCATTCAAAATATTCCCCATCATTCCAGTCCTCTATATCTTTTAAGAATTTCTTCCTTTTAACATTTTTAATTTTAATCTGACTATTCTCGACCTCCTTTTTTAACTGAGCATTAAATTTCTCAAATTCTGGGTGGGATTTATACTCCTCCATCAATATCATACTTTGGACTATATCATTTTCTAATTCCTCCATCTGTATTCTTTCCTCTTCAACCATCATCTCCATGATCTCTATTCCTCTGCGTATACACCCAGCTTTCCATTTCGTTATAAATCGTTCATTGATTAACTGGCTTGAGGGGCGTACCTTTTCCCTTATCCCCCATGGGATGACTTTTTTCTCAATATACGATTCAAGGGTGGCAACTGTCCATTTCTTACGTAATAACTTTAAAGTTAATCGTCTATGACTTCTAAAAATCCTTCTCCAAGTCCTAGTCTCACTTTGGGCCCCACCCCCTCAGTCGAAGCCTGAACACACTCTTTAAATGTATCAGCCATGTCCTCCACCAGTGCCTCAGTCAATGCATACGCCATAATTGACAGAACTCAAAAACTCGATTAAAAAGATCAACAGGCACTACTTAGTGACATACAGTGTAAATCACAAGCACGGGGTGAGTAACACTCCCTTATTGAATCCTGGGTTCTCAGGCAAAAATGTACATTGCATATAGGAGAAAAGGTCCTGGAACACAACAGGTATTGAAGTAATGAAAACCACTAGGTGGGAGCACAGGACTGAAAGGGTTAGAGACTAGAAAAATATATTGAGTCAGGCCCTGCTTCACATTCAATAAACAACTTTATTCAAAAAGGTGAACAACACTGTATTGACACTGCGTGCCTCTTTAAAACCATAAAAACACTCACTGCAGATGTTAAACACGCAGCCGGCTGGGCTCACACGTACAGCAAACTTATCACACCAGGGATCCCATCACACTCCTGTTGGACTATAAATACTGACTGTTTAACGAAGCACAATAAGCACAAGCATAGTCCCAAGACTGGTTCTTCGCAAAAGCACAAGGACAAAACAGAGGGCAGAAAGCTACTTCACAGATCCACAGCTCTAGGTGCATATGCACATGCAGTTAGTATAAACCGGCTGCCTCACTGAGGCTCTCACCACTCAGTCGACCAGTTAATAAACATCACTATATGGGAGCGGAGTGAGGTTTATGGGCGTGCTGATTTTGGGGCGCATGCCGCCCTATGGATTCGTTACATTGATGACGTGCTCCTGATCTGGAGGGGCCCCAGAGGGTCACTTGCCCCCTTCCTGGACCAACTTAATCAAAATGATAGAAACATTAAACTAACTTTTGACATAGATGAGAATAAAATCACTTTTTTGGACTTGACAATTGAGAAATGTAAAGACTCCCTCATTACCAAAACCTATCGAAAGCCCACCGCTGGCAATACATTATTGCATGCTGGTAGCTTTCACCCACCGTCACTAATTAAGGGTATACCGGTGGGGCAAATACTGAGGGCACGTCGAAATTGCACTTGAGACTCGGATTTCAAAGTGGAGTTGGAGATGACGGAAAAAAGGTTCCTAGAAAGGAAATATGACATGGAAACTATCAAGACAGCGACAGCTAGAGCAGAAAGGACGGAACGTATGGAGCTCTTGACCAGTAGCCGACGTGACAATGACGAGCAGGGACCGGTCAGAATGGTGACACGCTATGGCTCACATTGGGCACAACTGAGACGGACCTTAGCCAAAAATTGGCTTATCTTACAGCTAGATCCCAAATTGAGAGAGGTGGTTGGGGAACGCCCGCTATTAACGGCCAAAAGAGCCCCTAACCTAAAGGATATGTTGGTAAAATCTGAATATAACTCGACCAGGATAAAAGCAAAGACCATGTGGTTGGGCTCGCACATTCAGCCCAGAGGCATGCACACTTGTGGTAGATGCAGTGTATGCAGCTTGGTTGACTGTACCACTACGTTTAGAAATGCCCAGAATAGCCGCGAATATGAAATCAAAAAGTTCATCAATTGTGATACAAAATATGTAATATATGTACTTGAATGCCCATGTCATCTACTGTATGTGGGAAAAACAGATAATGAACTAAAAAAGCGTATTCAGAAACATATGTCGGTTATCAGTGCAAAGAAAAATTTGACAAGTCACCAGTGGGAGTACATTTTCATCTGTTTCATGATGCAAATCCTGAGTTGCTAAAATTTAAGGGTATCTATAAATTGGAGCCGTCAACTAGAGGGGGCGACCTCGACCGTAAATTGAGGCAGATTGAAACACGCTGGATTTACCAGCTAGGCACATTGACACCAAACGGCCTCAATACAGAGTTTAGCTTTGCTTCATTCTTATAGGTCCACTTAACCTCTATGTGTCCTATTATGACTGAGAGATAACCCAAAAATTGAGAGCCTCACGGACTTTACTTCTCCCCCTTCTCCTCCCCCCCCCCCCGTTCCTTCCCCCACTTTGTCGTCATCATAATATACTAGATAATGATCAGCCATGTCCAAAACCTTGAATGAATGCTGAGGCGTTGAATAGAAATCACTGATAGTTCTCTAATACTCTATAGCCTGTGAGTGAGAAATTAAGATCTGCCCTAGGCTAAGAGGTTTGACATATATGCCAATAATAGTGGATTGAAGAAATAATGCCATAATGGATGAAATAATATGGTTCCATGCTAGTTCCGAAGGAGGCTTGGATAGTCTTGACAATATATACAAAGCGAATGGAACAACTTTATATGGCTGCACTAATAAAAATATCCACTAGATGGCACATGCACAGTCAACTGCCTATGGGAAGTGATGGTACATTAACTACTGGAGATGCAATTTGTGAAACATCCACAAGATGGTGCCTTAGTCAATGCGAAAATTTATCCTCGTCCACACGCATGACCAAAACCTAAATATCCGCATGATGGCAATAGAGACGCGGATGTTTGGCCGCATGGACGATGACGCTATAAAAACGTCAGGCTCAGAACCCAGCCTCCAGATCACATGATTACAGCCGGAAGCGGCCGATACGCGTGGTGAAGGCGTCCTCACTGCCCACCAAGCGCAGCACAGCCACTGACCCTGCTTCAAGCCTACGAAGGAGCCTGGCGCCGGCTGACCTTTGCGGAAGGCATCACCCATGAAGGGCTGAGTGGCTGGTTACATCACCGGCAGGCTACACACGTGTGCACACGTCCTCCATTGGACACCTGAGGGATTCCATTATCCTGGACATATGAACTGTCTGCAGCAGGGGAGGCCATCTACCAAGCAACCTTCTACCCCACAGCAGCTGGAATAGTGATGTTTATTAACTGGTCGACTGAGTGGTGAGAGCCTCAGTGAGGCAGCCGGTTTATACTAACTGCATGTGCATATGCACCTAGAGCTGTGGATCTGTGAAGTAGCTTTCTGCCCTCTGTTTTGTCCTTGTGCGAAGAACCAGTCTTAGGACTATGCTTGTGCTTATTGTGCTTCGTTAAACAGTCAGTATCTATAGTCCAACAGGAGTGTGATGGGATCCCAGGTGTGATTGGTGTGATAAGTTTGCTGTACGTGTGAGCCCAGCCGTCTGCGTGTTTAACATCTGCAGTGAGTGTTTTTATGGTTTTAAAGAGGCACGCAGTGTCAATACAGTGTTGTTCACCTTTTTGAATAAAGTTGTTTATTGAATGTGAAGCAGGGCCTGACTCAATATATTTTTCTAGTCTCTAACCCTTTCAGTCCCGTGCTCCCACCTAGTGGTTTTCATTACTTCAATACCTGTTGTGTTCCAGGACCTTTTCTCCTATATGCATGCACAGCTCCCGTCATGTCACTTCACCCAATGCATTAATGCTTTTAACTCTGGTGCAAGAACATGTATCTGGCATGAGGCAAGAAGATTCCCCCCCCCCCCTTTGCTGTACCATTTTGCTACACTTGATAAAGGCCTGCTGACTGAAACGTAGTGTTTTGTCCTGCTGTGATGTAATAAATCACTGCTATAATTGCACAAATCCAGGTTGAGACCCAGTCATCCCTTCTTGTTGCTGACCCTGCAGCTTTTGTGGATCCGGGTGTGGACTGGTCGACTCCCTGATAGCCATTTCTTTAAGCAGTCTGAGCAGTTGGACCTTTTTTCTCCTTGGTATTGTAAAACATTAAACCAGCAGAGTATCCGAATACCTGCATAGAACTGTATGCTTTTAAAACATACACAAAACTCATGTACACTTAATTATTTTTTTTTGTTTTGTTTTTAATCAAATAAGAAAAAAAGTTGGCTTATAAAAAAAAGTGAAAATACATTTATCACAGCATTTACATCTTTTAAACATTTCAGTTGGCATATCAAAAGAGTAGGATGCTGGAACTGTACAACAGGAAAGGGGATTTTATACCAATATTCATTTGCAGCTTAGCAAAAAATGTTAAAACAGCCCCAGTTTTTTGTACGCGTTTCCCCCTTACCGCTTCTCAATGATGGGGCAGATTGATACATTTGGCTTTGATTGGTAGTTGATGTAGCATGAGGCACTGGATAAGTAGAGAACTGCTTTTCCTAGGCCAATGTGCAGAAGGGTATACCATAACCTACCTGTGGCAGTAGCCTACCACTGGGAGAGATAAGCCAATCTTTTTTTCTTAGATTTTCTTTTTCCTTCATTTAAAAGGGATTTCCAGGGTAGATATAAATGCCTAATCTATTCAGGATTCTTCTGTGTAGAATCACCGCCTCCTGCAGCCCTTGTATATACAACAAAAACAACCTATCTCCTGCAGTTATTCACAGTGCTGGGTGGAATAAAGCCACCTCAGTCATTTGCAATGGTTCACAGAGATGGGTTATAGTCTAAAAAGACAGATTTTAACGGCAGGTGGCGCTGCAGAAAATGCTACAAAAATTACAATTCACTTCTGGTAAAATGCGTGAGCTGGTAAAGAAGGTGACCCCTGTCTTAAGGAAACAGAGTCCCAAATAATGATACTCTCTGGCTATCCCTTCAAAGGACAAAACAAAGTGGTCCTTCTTTGCACTGTACTTTGATTTTATATTTTGATTGTGACAGATGCTAATAAAGATATTTTTTTTTTTAAAAAAAGGAAAGACAAATCTGAAAGTCTACTGTCACAGCTGACACTAGAGGCAGCCTTTATCCTGAGGGCTGAACCAACATTCAAGCCTATCAGATCACTAAGATCTATAACATGACTGTGATAGGAGATGCCTCATGTCACAACAATGGAATTTGTAGCTGATTAGGCTTTATTCTCTGCATTGGTCCAGCTGTCAAAATGGCCATCACTGCTGTAAGCATGACAGGTAGGGTTAAAGGTCATGACATATGGTTTTCTTTGAAACGTCTTGCATTATTTGCTGTAACAGTAAGAATTCTAGTGCTGCGGGGCTTTGAACAGCACAAGGCAACTTCTCTTTGGGAGCAGAGTACATCAACTGCAAAATCCTTTTTTTTCTCCATGTTTTTTTCTTTTCTTTTTTTTTAAATCAAATTTTTATTTATTTTAAGAGTGTTTCTCTTTGCGACTGCGAGGTGAATCGGCTCCATTCGAGGTCACTGTTCCATTAACACCGTTTTCTGTAATAACGAAAAAAACAACAACATGGTTGAGATACCCATTACAGATGTTTACACTCCAGTTACCAATACTAGATACTCTACTGCAGGGGTAGGGAACCTATGGCTCGGGAGCCAGATGTGGCTCTTTTGATGGCTACATTTGTCTCACAGACAAATCAGTAGGGGTTGATTCAAGCTTAGCGTGACAACGTAAGTAACATTTTCAAAGAAGGCACGCTACTGCTGTAACGCTACTGCTGTAGCACGCACCACTAACTTACTCTCGCTCCACCCAAAATGAACAGCTGCTCCAATTGTCCCACTTTGGACCCTGTCATCTCCAGTGACTTTGTAGAACGAGATCCCGTCACTTTGATTGGCCCAATAGGCTGCCTGTCACTTGACAGGCAGCCTATTGGGCCAAAGTGCGGGGATCTCGTCCTACAAAGTGAATCAACCCCCAAGTCACCTAGCTGATTGTACAAGCTGTTAGTCGGTATTTCTCCTGTCTGGCTCTCAGGTAAATTGCTGATGTTGCTGAAACCTAAGAGAAGCTGAAGATGTGTGATACTTTCGCTGCCCAGAGGATCAATTGTATACACATAACCATGGTTCGGAAGGACGGCAAGGGACTCGGCGGTGCTTAAGCGAGTCTTTTTATCCTCCTGTCAGGTACACTTTAAAATGGTTAAGGAACAGTGCTTAGAAAGAAGAAAGAAAAAAAAAAACACTAAAAAATATGTCTGTACACAAGCCCTGTAATAGTATGTACTGATTTCTTGCAACTCATATTGTCTGAAACACTATCCATCCATTTCCACATGGAAGTTCTAAAGTTCTATTTCATGACAAAAGGCCTTTTCTTGATTCACACAGCTGTACTGATGGTGTCCTGTCCTGGTAACTGACAGTCATTAGATCCACCCTGATACACTGATGCTTTGAACCTTTCTGCTGCGCTATCTAGTCAGCCATGGTTCGCTGAAATAACAGTGTCTTATATTATTTTTTGCTCCAAAAGATGTGCTAGGGCTTATTGTCAGGGGATGTCTTATATTTCTATGAACACCATGAAGAATGAAGAGCAGGTAGAATCTAATGATGCCTCCTGTATAAGCTCCCACACTGACACACCATTTGATTGCTCGGCAGTGTATGGTACTGATCAGGCACCTGTCCTGTTCCTGCATGCAGCTGATAACCTTGCTCTGTGCTGGGATGACAGGACCGGTACCCAATCAGCACTGCCCGGCTGTGTCCCCGCTTGCTGGCTGCCTCTTTCACCTCTGGATTGCATGGAAGGGGGCTGTGTGGCTGCCACACAGCGAGGGAAAGCAGCATGTACCAGTAGCGTGAGCCCAGCAGAGTCCCTGCTCCACATCACAGGCACAAGATGCTGTCACACACAGTGCAGCCATCAGTACGGAACAGCTAACGTACGTGCAGCCCCAACATCCTCAGGTGACTCTTCTCCTTCTCCAGGCACCCCATCCCTTAGAGACCCAGCAAAACACCTCCCACAGTTAACAGAGGAAGAGAATAAAGAGCAGGTACCATAGGATCTAATGATGCCTCTTGTATAAGTTTTCCTTCCTCTGCCACTAGGGCTTATTTTCGGAGTAGGGCTTATATTTCGAGCATGCTCAAAATTCCATCTAGGGCTTATTTTTAGGAAAACAGGGTATGCACCAAATATACACAAAAGAAAACCAAAAAAACAAAAGCACAGCAGGATCGAGGTCACAGCCTGGCAGAGACCAAGAACATTTACGGTAGCTCCAATGATGGCTTTGTGTCAGGTAGCACTAGCACATCCCCACTCGCCACCACACAAAGCCAGTGGAGCTGTACTATCTTATGTTCAATGAAGCCCACCACCTAACCTGCTGTCTTTTTACCTTAATAATAATACAGTAACATTTGAAATCATTCATTGCCCAACAGCTAACCCTCATCACAGCCACCTACTGCCAAGCTCCTTTACCTAGAGAAGGGAGATGTACCAAAGTTCTTTCCTACTTGCGAGCAATGGAGCACAAAACTCATCCAGCAATCCTGGAATGGATGATACACTACTAGATGGCAAAGGTTGGTAACTTTCCCCGGGTTATAAAAGAACAAAGTGAGGAATGCTGAAAGGTTAATAAACTGGTGTTGTGCTTATGCAGCTTTAGAGAGACACTGAAGCCAGCTTAAAAACTAGTTTTTACCCTTTATTTAACTTAAGAATCATGGTCCCTGCTAAAGCGCCGCTATCCCGCAGCAAAAGAAAGGTTTTTTTACCCCCCCCCCCCCAAATGCAAGGGCAAAAGTCCACAACTTTCCAGGTCATGGATTTTGCTGCCCAGGGATCTCCGCACCTCCCCATCCCTCTCAGTAAAAGAAGACAGAGGGGCAGGGAGAGGCGGCGATCAGCAGGGATTGATGCGACAAGAGGCAGAGCTACAGCCCTAAGCTCTGCCTTAATCAGGAAGCGCTCCCCGGTATTTGGAGGGTAAAAAAACCCTTGTTCGGCCAGGGGAATGCGGCGGTTTAGCAGGGACCATGATCCTTCAGCAGAATAAAAGGCAAAAACGAATTTTTAAAGAGAATCTGTATTGTTAAAATCGCACAAAAGTAAACATACCAGTGCGTTAGGGAACATCTCCTATTACCCTCTGTCACAATTTTGCCGCTCCCCGCCGCATTAAAAGTGGTTAAAAACAGTTTTAAAAAGTTTGTTTATAAACAAACAAATCGGCCACCAAAACAGGAAGTAGATTGATGTACAGTATGTCCACACATAGAAAATACATCCATACACAAGGAGGCTGTATACAGCCATCCTTTTGAATCTCAAGAGATCATTTGTGTGTTTCTTTCCCCCTGCAGCTATCTTCCACTGAAGTGTCAGGCTATTTCTTCCTGCAGAGTGCAGACAGCTTTGCCCTTGTCTGTAATTCCTCAGTATGTGAAAGCCCAGCCAGCTCAGAGGAGGATTTATCCAGCTTGTAAAAGATAATAGAACAGAGAGAAGCTGCACTAATCTAAATATCACACAGGCAGTGTGCAGAGAGGGGCCTGGATGGGGGAGTTCATAGCAGAACCACAACACTGAAGAACTTGGCAGCCTTCCAGACACAGGCCTGACAAGTCTGACAAGAGAGAGAAGTTGATTTATTACAGAGATGGTGATAGTAGAACGTGCTGCAGTAAGCCAGAACACATTAGAATAGCTTTTGGAACTTGTAGGATGATAAAAAACAGGATGCAATTTTTGTTACGGAGTCTCTTTAAACTGACTTCAGACTCTCTTTAAAGGATACCTGACCCAAGACAGAGCTATCTAAGGTAAGCATAAAGTTCATACTGTATCCACATATATCCATGTTGTCACTTCCTCTCCTCATTCCCACTGGTCCCTGTAATCACACCTTGAAATATTTGTCTCATGGCTAAAGTCAAATTCCCAGACAGGAAAAAACAGGTTTAGAGTGATGTTCCTTCCTATCACCCTCTTAAAGAGAGTGAATGGGGCGGGGATGAGGAAGGAATGGGAGGGTGACAGGAAACATCACAGCAAGCCTGCCTCTTCCTGTCTGATCATTTGACTTACAGACAAATGAGTCAAATGAGGGACAATGATGAGTCAAATGATTACAGGGACATGCGGAACGAACAGAGGTATGTGAATCCAGCATGAACACACCTCTGTGCTTACTTTATCAGGTGTGATTTAAGCAAAAATGTAATGTTAATAACCCAGGACAGTCTTTATTTTCTGCCAGTGTTTTTTTTTCTACATGCATTCAATAGAAGATTTTAAATTAATTATGCATGAAAAGTTTTGATGCTGATAAATCCTGCCCTCATGACTGAAATCACTGGAACTGGAAATAATGGAAATTGCCCCAACCGTGACACAGACAGCAAAAAAACGCAGATGGCCGTGCGTTTGGAACGCAAGTGCATGCTATCTGCGTTGTGTGCATTGCGCTGCTGATCTCATTCATTACAGTGCATGGAATCAGCGATGCTCTTTGCCACAAATGCTTGCAGCAGTTTGATATCACATCACATTGCTGCGCTGCAGTGCGCATAGTCTGAACGCCAGAAGTGCTGTGTCTGCACTTCTGATCTCGCACCATATGCGCTGCCGAAATGCGCACCGCAGCGCGTATAGTGTGAACAAGGCCTAACCCACTGTCACAAAAAAAACAGTGGTTTAGGTACATTTCCTTTCTGTTCCATTAATTTCTCTTCACAGGTTTATGAGCTGATTAGCGTGCTGCTAATCGTGTTGTGCGTGTTGTGCTAACAGCAATGAGCATTTCACAGAAAGTAATCCACACACCTTTTCCTTTCTTGCCCTTAGCAGCCACAGCTCTCCTCTTCTGGGATGGCTGTGGGGACGAGTGTTCTCTCCACCGCCTCAGCTGGAAATTAATGAACTTCCACATCATGTATGCCTGAGTTATGCAAATAGATGCCAGCACACTGATTCTGAAACATAATGAGAGGGATATTTATAGATCTTAATCTTCAGGGAATCATTTCATCAAGTGATAAAGTTCCACATTCTCCAATCAAACCTTGCATTGTTTTATGCGTTTCCACAACAATGACTTGTAATGACAGGTTAGGCATTTTACTTCACTAAGTGATCTGGAATTCTAATATGTAATGATTGTACAGGTGTGTGCACACACAAGCAGGTGGGACAATATACTAGTAGAAGTTTTATTGAGTAAATTGACTTGTTTTGTAGTTACACACATGCAGCAAAGAGCTTGCATTCATATGCATGGGTGTTCCAAGTAATAACAGGGAAATGAAGCAATGATCATCCAGGGTGCCTGGCCTGGGAGAACAGACCTCTCTACCTGTATGTGATGTGCTTTGTTGACATGATATGTACAAACCCACAGCAGTAATCCTGCCATAGGGGAAGGGGTCTTTTCATTAGCAAATCATGCTGATTTGTCAAAACCTTAATTTCTATCTGACTCCACCCCCTCATTGTTGGTACCACTCCCATGGAAGTGCTTTAGTCCCATCGCCTGCCCCACTGAGGCACACATGGTCCACCTTGAGCAACTGCTCTTCTGCTCATGCACTGGAGCAGAAGGCCAGAAAAACCTGGAAGTCCCAGCAGTTCCCGGCTGAACACACACTAGGAACAAAGGCAACCAATGACCTGCCTACCTACATGTAAAATGGGAGGTGGTATGTGAGCTGGAAAAGAACCCCACTATGGACTAGATTACATATTTTCTCCCACTTCCCCGCATTGGCCCAGAGGCAGGCCATTCGGGTGGCATGTTTTGTAACAGGAAAGCTCCATGGAGATTTTGTCAGGCTAGGAAGAGGTATGATATAAAAGGAGCTCCGAAAAAACGTTTGGGATTGATGACAGTGTTGAGGAGGTAAGGAACACATATGCAATGTTACTTTCAGTTCAGTATGTAAGGTCATTCACAGGATCACTTTATGTACATGTTTTGGAAGTGTACCACAGAGCGACGCAGTTCACAAGGGGCCTTAAAGGAGGTAATATAATGCAAGAACACAGCCACAGAGCAGGTGCCTCACATGTGCTAATATATGCTGCTTATTAACCTCCCTGGCGGTAACTGCTGGGAGCGGTAACCCAAAACAGCCCTGGCTGCTTACCTGGGTCCTGCACGGCGATCGGTACTGCTGTGCGGGACTCCAGAACTCTCCTGCCAGCCACCGGGATCCCATCTCCTCTCTGCTTCCTGGATCCCGGCAGCCAATCAACGGCGCAAGGTGACGTCATGACGTCATCGGCTGCAGGAAATTTATAGTGGACCTGAACTCTTGCACAGGACAGAAGGAAAACATAGCAAAATGCACCTTGTATGTATTTAGAGTTCAGCATGTCTAATTCCCCCTCATTTGAGTGTGATCACAAGTTGTAATATGATCACTCCCCTTGTTTCCTATATGGATGGAGGTGATACCATGAGATAAATGCACCCTGTATGTATTCAGAGAATTTAGTCTGTCTAATTCCCCCTCATTCGTGTCAAATCACAAGTTGCAATTTGATCTCTCCTCCATGAAGCATGAGATACTGTAAATGCACCCTTTATATATTCAGAGAATTTAGCCTGTCTAACTCCCCGTCATTTGTGTCGAATCACAAGTTGTAATTTTATCTCTCCCCTGTGTCACATGACGGCCATAGCAGAGATGACAGATAAGCTCATCTGAAATCACATGATATAGCCATTTGGTTCCCAACTGCTTTTTGAGCCAAGTGCTTCTGCTAATCTGCCTTACGGTTACCAATTTTTGCCTGGATTTTGACTACTCTCTGCCTGCAACAACCTCTGCCTGTCGCTTGCGCCAACTTGAAATAAAATGTACCACTTTTAGACCCATAAATCCATAAAGAAATGAACTACCATGGAGGTTAAGGTAAACCATGGGATACTTCACACAAATATTGCAATATAAATGAAATAGGAATGAGCAAGACTGATACACATAGTATAAATACCTAATTGCAAGAATATTGAAATTTCCATTAGGGATGTCCAAAACTTGGTTTTCTGCTCGAGCAAGTCCAAATCCCACAGTGAGCACAGACAGGATGAGGGTGAGAAGGCGGCCCAGGACAAACAGAACAGCCCATAGTGTAAACCTGGCAATGAAGAGAGATCAGAACCCAAACCATCAAAAGACAGAGTGAAACAAAGCATGGATCCTACAGACAAATGCAAATAAGAGTACAATGCTGGAGCCAGTCGGTTCAATCTAGGAGATAGGCACAAGCAGGCATGCTTGCATTATAGAAATCAGATATTAGCTGTACATTTATGTGACTCCATAATTTTCCCGCCCAAATCCACAACAAGCAGAAGGAACTCATTTTGGCTCATTTATCCAAACAAGTCTTTAAAGACTATAGGTGGGGGAGATTAAATCCAGAGTGGGCAATAGTACATTAAAGGTGGCCATACACTGGTCGATGTGCCATTAGATCGACCAGCTGACAGATCCCTATCTGATCGAATCTGATCAGAGAGGGATCGTATGGCTGCCTTTACTGCAAACAGATTGTGAATCGATTTCAGCCTGAAACCGATTCACCATCTGCTGAGCTGCTCCTGCCGCCTGTCCCCCCCCCCCCCCGTATACATTACCTGATGCTGGCTCCCGGGCATCTTCTCCGCATTGCACGGCTCTGTTCCGGCTCCATTACGACGCTTCCTGTGTTACTCCGTGACCAGGAAGTTCAAATAGAGCGCCCTCTATTTGAACTTCCTGGTCACTGCAGTGACACAGGAAGCGCCGGGATGGATGGAGCCGGAACAGAGCCGTGCAGCGTGGAGAAGACGCCCGGGAGCCAGCCTCAGGTAATGTATACTTGATCGGATCGGCCGCCGCTAGCGATGCGCACTTTACCCGCGGGCGATCGAGGGTAATTTCACGCACGGCGCGATCGACGGACCGATCCGATTTCGGGAGGAAATCGGATCGGCGGCTGCGTTTACCGCAAACGATTGGCAGCAGATTCGATCCCAGGATCGAATCTGCTGTCGAAACGGCCGGGAATCGAGCCAGTGTATGGCCTGCTTAATAACAGTGACAAAATACCCAGCAGTGAGATTTCCTGCTGCAAACAGAGAGGACGGGGTGAGGGGGAGGGGGGGGGGGGTGTCTGTTAGCTAATCATTTAAAGATAAAAACTGAAAAACCAGTATAGAGAGCCTCCAACCAGAGACCTGCATAGGGGTTAATTTTCAGATCCGAGGCCCTTTCCACACCAGTCAGTTTTTCTGTGCGTCTTCTGCACAGGAAAACACAGAACCAATGAATCAATGGGCTAGTTCACACTTGAATGCGTTTTTCACATGCAGAAAAACAACTGACAACAATGCAGCACTGTCAGACATAGCATGCAGAGGAACTGATGCAGAAAACCGATTGGCAAGTGCCTCACAACCCACTACCTGCAAATTCGTTGCCCACTTTACAGGCGATTCCTATTCCCACCAACAACAGTTTGGACACAGAACCTGAGCCACAACCCACAGACTAGAAGTGAAACAAGGGAGGTTGATGGCAAGGCTTATGCACACTAGCAGCACCCAGTAGTGCATATATGCTGCAGAACACCAGTTATCTGTTAGTAACACAAACCCCTAAGAAAGTTAGCAGCGCTAAATAAGCACTGCTATAGCTTTCCATATGCTCAGCTCAGTTATCGACTAGTTGACTGGAATATTGACGAGTATGATCGTCCATCACGGATCCAGGTTATCTAATGTTTACTATATAGGAGGGCCCATCTTTGAGGTTTTTTTTCTTGCTTGGCTGTAATGAATTACTTGCTAAAGGGACAATCATTGCTATTAGTTCTGCCCCACTCTATCTTTCCAACTAGCTATATTGCATATGGTTTGTCTGCATGAGTTTAGTGAGTATCCAGAGTCATCCATTTTCAACTGATATACAGCCGTTATTATTTAGTATTTATATAGCACCAACATCTTCTGCAGCGCTGTGCAGACTGTATAGTCTTGTCACTTAACTGTCCCTCAGAGAGGCTCACAATCTAATTACAACCATAGCCATACATCTATGTATGTATCGTAGTCTTAGGCCTATTTAGGGGAAGACAACTAGCTTATCTGTATGTTTTTGTGAGGAAACTGGAGTGCCCAGAGGAAACTGCCCTGGCTGGGATTTGAACCGGGGACCCAATACTGCAAGGTGAGAGTGCTAACCACTATGCCATCCAGCTGCCCATGTTCTCAAAAGGCATATAGTAAATCCTACCACAGCATATGATCTTTGCTTGGTAGTGCTTTATTGGACTCCAGTACCCATTGGAAATTGTGTTGTGCCACCACTGGCGTAACAGGGGATGCGACCCCGCCTGGGGCCCCCCTAGGGCCCGCTCAGGGATTTTTGGGGGGCAGGAGGGGTCGCAGCATAAGAGGAGAGTGTGGCAGATCGGCGGGGAGGGGGGATATTCCCCCCCCCTCACCTCGGGCTCTCCTCTCAGAGCTCCCCCTCCTGCAATCATTGGTGGCAGTGGGCAGCAGCGGTGGTGGCGGCAGGATGAACACATTACCTCCTTCTCGCTGGAGGTCTTCCGTTCTCTAAGAGCTTCTTGCAACTTCCTGTGTGAACAGGAAGTTGCTCTTAGAGAATGGAAGACCTCCAGCGAGAAGGAGGTAATGTGTTCAGCCTGCCACCGCTGCTGCCCCCAATGATTGCAGGAGGGGGAGCGCTGAGAGGAGAGCCCGAGGTGAGGGAGGGGGGGAGGAAATGTCCCCCCTCCCCACCGATCTGCCACACTCTCTTATGCTGCGACCCCTCCTGCCCCCCAAAAGTCCCTGAGCGGGCCCTGGGGGGGGGGGGGGGGGGGGCAGATTTTTTTTTAATAAAAGCACATAAAGCGATGACTGTGCACCTGTCTCTTTAAGACCTTTTATTCAGTAAACAGCATACAGCCACGAATACAACAGTCTGACAAATGGTAAAGATACATCAAACCTGGGTGGTGGAGGGTGTCTGGTGAGCTGGGAAGGGTGACCAGGGGGTGAACAAGACGGCACTACAGCCGTTTCACGCCAAAACCGGCGCTTGCTCACGTGCAATGTCCTTAGAGAGACCGCGCCGTACGGCTCCCTTCATAGGACCTTCAGGCCGCGCCTCTGGCGCTGTCTCTATGGCTGGAGTGTGTGCAGGGAAAGGGTCAAGTGTGAAGGGGCGGAGGGATCCGCTATCATGCGGCAAAAAATCTGCATAGCGTATTAGATAACATTGCTGGGATGCGTGCTTGATGCGTACAAAAATTTGGGAAGCGTGATCAATGCATACAAAAATGTGGCATGAGTGCAAAAGCATACAAAAATTCAAAACATAAACTGTAAATCTTTTTGTGCATGCAGAAGAGCCCACACAGGGCTTAAACTGAGTGGCATCTTTCATAACACACGTGACCTAGTGCATACATAAACATTGTGCATAAATAAATGCACCCCTAAACATCAGCATGGTTGCATAACGCAGCTATTGTTAATAACTAACATTATTTAAAATCATACTTCTATTGTCACATATTAAAAGACAAAAAAGCCCCCTTGACACCACCCTCAAGCCTACCCCATTAAAAAAAGGGGGGGGGGGAGGTCAGGGGTGACAGAGCGAGTCCAATAACCCATCAGGGTGCAATCACCCTCTTGGACACCACCATATCTCCCCCTGCCGAGGGGAGGATAACCTTAAATACTTAGGAAGGTTAAAAAGGCCCCTCGTTTTGATGAACGAATGGTCTACAGGCATTTTGCATCCCTAGCTATTTTTTTTTTTTGCAGGGGGGCCCGGGGATTTCTAGGTACACCCTTGTGTGCCACAATGTGTTTTTTGCTTTTTTTTTTTACATTTCTTGTGGAATGAAGAAAGGTTCGCTCTTCACACAGTCACTGCCTAATTAAAGTGGACTTGAACTCTTGCACAGGACAGAAGGAAAACTGAGAGAAATGCACCCTGTATATACTTAGAGAGTTTAGCCTGTCTAATCCCCCCTCATCTGTGTCTAATCACAAGTTGTAATTTGACCCCTCAGCTGTGTCAGCTGACTACCACATCAGAGAGGCTAATTGGAAAGCACAAGATGTTAATATGACTGCTTCCCTGAAAGCAGGAAGTCGATACACTGCAGATTTATTGCAGGATTTGTAACAAAAAAAATTCTGTAAAGGTTATTATGCTATTGCTTATCTTTTAGAGTAGAGATGAAGGTCCACTTAAAAAGGACAACTGTAGTTGAGAAGCAAACAGAGGCTGCAATATTTACTTTTTAACAATACCAGTTGCCTGGCAGCCCTGCTGATCTGTTTGGCAGAAGTAGTTTCTGAATCACACAAGCATGCCACTAATTTCATCAGATCTGACAATAACATCAGAAATACCTGATCTGCTGCATGCTTGTTCAGAGTCTATGGCTAAAAGTATTAGAGGCAGAGGATCAGCAGAATCGCCAGGCAACTGGTATTGCTTAAAAATAAATAAATATGGCAGCCTCCATAGACCTCTCACTACAGTAGTCCTTTAAGTATTTTTCTTTCAAAGATTCTTGTAGTCTGAGGTGCTCCATGTTGGTTTTGGGGTTCCTTTTCATTGACTGTTATAGTTTATGCCTATAGTAGACTTAGTAGTCGTCACACATACCCTTTCTGGTATTTCTCATTGCTGAAGTAGAAAAGCCGGGAGATGTGGAATAGAAACTCTACGAAGTAATGGAGGACAAGCAGAACAAGGCCGAGATGGGTGAGACTGGACAACAGAAAAAGAAATATTGTAAACATTTCAAATCACTGGAACACAAATTATTAGGAAATACATTTGCCATAATGAAAATTCAGAACTTATCAGATATGCAAATATAATAATTGCAATGCAATAATAAAAATAATACAAATATGCTCCTACACCTATACTTTTGAAATTTTACTACCTTAGAGTGCCTGAAATAACCGTTCAAAAGAAGGTGCTCTTTGCCACCAACATTCACTGACCGCTTCTGTTAATGATTTTTCATGCTGTAAAACCATGCCCAACATGATTGTTCTGTCCTGCTACATGTGCCAACACCCTGCTCTCTATAGAACTGGTACAGAGCCAAGCAGAATGATTGTAAGGGGGAGAGGCCACCCATTCAGGAACCATTGTTCTTGGCGGCTATTATTGCAAGGGTGTACAGGCCTCAAGAAAGACACAAGGGCCTTATTCAATACACTTTTTAAAATTACGTGATATTTTCACGCCTTATGTATAAAATGGTTTTTAAAGTGTACCCGAGACAAGAAGCGTCTCAGGTACCATACTTACCTGAGGCTTCCTTAAAGGAATACTATCGATACCCAAGAATTCTAAAATGACAGTGTGCAAATAATGTCTGAGTAGCTGTGTAAACATTTTCCTACTTTTCATGTTAAATATCAGAGGCAAAAGCTGTAATTTATTGAGGGTAGGATTTAGCTATATTGGGACAAATCAATTGCAGAAGGGGTGTCTGCTTCAATGCACAGCCAGAGTTGCATATCAGACTACAGAAAGCAAATCTCAAACATATCAAACTCTGAAAGCAAAAACAATATGAAAAAGCTGTGACAAATAGTTACATTTCCTCTGCTCTCTACAGACACTTCAGTCAGAAACACAGGACACAGGAGCTGTAGCTGTTGGGAGCTCTCTCTCTGTCACACACAGAGCTACACAGAGTTAACTGATCAAGTGTGAGGGGAATTTCCCCTCTCCTCATGGCTCAGTCAGCCATCAGTTTTGGCTTCAGTAAACTTTGGATGTATTTTGCTAACAGTAAACAACGAAGTTGCTAGTAAAATGTATACACCAGTACTTAACAGCACTTCCCAAACAATTCCTGAGTCAATTGAAAAAAATATGTGAATCGATAGTATTCCTTTAAGCCCCTTTTAAGGCCGCTCGTGCCTCGTCTCCCTGGGTGGCTGCAGTCCCCCGTAATTCAGCCTGAAAGCCTGGCTGAGTAGCGCTTGCACAGCCAGGTGCGCTCCCCCGTCTCGCTCCCGCAGCTGGGGGAGGTTCTGCACTTGCGCCTGCGCAGAACGCTCCAGGGACAGTCGCGTGACAGGGAGCGTGCCTGGCCGGGCATGCGCAACAAACACGTCTCGGCCTTAGGCTTTCAGGCTGAATTACAGGGGGACAGTGAGGGACGAGCGGCCTTAAAGGGGCTTAAAGAAGCCACAGGTAAGTATGGTACCTGAGATGCTTCTCATCTCAAGTTCCCTTTAAGCCACCAGCAAGCAAAAATAATACTCAATTTTGACAGTACTTTTTCACCTACTTTTTGGTACTTTTTCGACTGCAGAGTGCTTAAACATTATTTTAAACAAAAGATTAAAAATGATTTCTTAGGAGAAAAAGCTTACCAGCAGGTGAAACATAGAATAAGGGCCAATTTTTCCTCTTTGGTTTAAAATACATTTTCAGCACCCTGCTAATGAAAAAGTACCAAAAAGCAAAGAACTGCAAAAGTACCAAAAGCAAAGAAAGTATTTTCTTGTCTGCTGGTGGCTAAGGAGGCATTTGATTGATAAGGTATCCCCTAGGAGAAAAAACTTAGGTAAAACATGAAATAAGGGCCAATATGTTGGGGATTTAAAAGTATACCTTAGACGAAAATGTTGAAAAGTTTTATACATACCTAAGGCTTCCTCCAGCCCCCTCCACTCAGATCACTCTCTTGCCACCGTCCTCAGCTTCATGGATGATCCGGTAGATGCCCAGTTATCGTCTGCCAGTCTGCATGCGCTCCCATAGCTGAGAGCGTTCTGCACCTGCGCAGTAGTACTGCACAGGCACAGAATGCTCCCGGGAACAGCAACATGGCCGGGCTACACATGTGCAGTACACCCGACTGACCGAAGATAAAGGGGCATCTACCGGATCATCCAGGAGGCGGAGAACAGCGGCGAGGGAGCGATCTGCATAGAGGGGGCTGGAGGAAACCCCAGGCTTATGTCCTGTGCACGCAACGGGGCAAAACGATCCTCCGATCCCTTGCCACAGCTCAGTTTTGTTTTGTTTTGTGAGTTAGCGGCCCACTGCACCTGCATGGCCCTGGGCACGCGCGACCTTGCTCCCGCTCGTGCTGCCGGGAGCATCCTGTGCAAACGTCCTCTGCAGGCGCAGTACAAGGTTTTCTCACATGATGACGGTATGCTTTTACTGAGCCACACATCGACACTGATGCTCTTTAAAGAAATTGTGGTGGCATTATAGCAGTAAAATCTGCACCACTCAATGTCTTTTTTACAGCTCTCCACTCACCTGTCAGTCATGTGACTCACATGTTTTCATTGCCTCAGACGACAACATGAAGCGACTGGGAGGATAAAGGTACGCATACATCTAGTAATTTTGGCAGCCGATTGACCAAGAGACAGTTCTCTTTGATCGAATCTGATTGAAGAAAGATCTGTCGGCTGCTATAAAATGCAGGCCGATTCCCAATTGATTTCAGCATGAAATCTCTCAGGAATTGGCCTGTGACGCCGCTGCCCCCGATTATAAATGCACAACTCCCCCCCCCCCCCCCCTACATTTATACTTTACCTGTCTGCTGACAACCTGCCGCAGTGCCCGTGCATCTTCCACTTCCTCCACTTGCTGCTAGTGTATAGCATGTGGCGCATGTGTGATGTCACAAATACATCAAATGCTATACACCGGCAGCATGTGAGGTGCAAATGGAGGAAGCAGAACATGGATGGGCACCACGACGGGCACCAGCAGATAGGTAAAGTATGAATGCATGCACAGGGGGGCACATTTACATTTGGGGGGGGGGGCAGCACCAGGGGTTCCATTGCATTCATCCCGTTATCACACGGCGTTACCACAACGCACCCGATCGAGCGTGTTGGCCCAAGATTTACCAGTATGTCAGATCAATAAATGTGACCAATTTCAGCCAGAAGTTTGTCACATGGTCGATCAGGCATGCAGCGATAATTATCAAATCGTATAGCTGATCGGCCGCCAAATCAAACCTTAAAGGGACACTCAACCCCCTTGGCGGTATGAAAAATACCGCCAGGGGGAAGCGCAGCAGTTTTAAAAAAAAATTTTTTTTTAATCATGTAGCGAGCCGAGGGCTCGCTACATGATAGCCGCTGCTCAGCGGCATCCCCCCGCCCGCTTCGATCGCCTTCGGCGATCACCGATCAGGAAATCCCGTTCAAAGAACGGGATTTCCTGGAGGGCTTCCCCCGTCGCCATGGCGACGGGGCGGGATGACGTCACCGACGTCATTGCGAGACCCGATCCACCCCTCGGCGCTGCCTGGCACTGATTGGCCAGGCAGCGCTCGGGGTTCTGAAGGGGGGGGGGGGGGGGCCGCGCGCAGCACCGGATAGCGGCGATCGGGCGTGCGGCGGCGGCGATCGGGGTGCTGGCGCAGCTAGCAAAGTGCTAGCTGCGTCCAGCAAAAAAAAAATTATGTAAATCGGCCCAACAGGGCCTGAGCGGCACCCTCCGGCGGCTTACCCCGTGTCACACACGGGGTTACCGCCAAGGAGGTTAAGTAAAAAAAAAAAAAAAAGAGTTTTACTCACCTGGGGCTTCCAATAGCCCCCTGCAGCTGTCCGGTGCCCTCGCCGTCTCCCTCCGATCCTCCTGGCCCCGCCGGCAGCCACTTCCTGTTTCGGTGATAGGAGCTGACAGGCTGGGGACGCGAGTGATTCTACGCGTTCCTGGCCACAATAGCGCCATCTATGCTGCTATAGCATATATCATATACCATATAGCAGCATACAGGGTGCTAATGTGTCTGGGAACGCGAAGAATCACTCGCGTCCCCAGCCTGTCAGCTCCTGTCACCGAAACAGAAAGTGGCTGCCGGCGGGGCCAGGAAGATCGGAGGGAGACCGCGAGGGCACCGGACAGCTGCAGGGGGCTATTGGAAGCCCTAGGTGAGTAAAAATCATTTTTTTGGTTTGACTTAAGTGTCTCTTTAAGGGAGAAGCTGCAGGAAGACCCTGCCCTTTACATATAGTTTATACAGAAGTCAGCATGCTTGTTTCTGCCATGGCTCCCGTGTGCTAGTTTCCCTTCTGGCATTTCACTGACACGTCAGATAAAATCACAAATTACAATTTGGTGTAAGGTCTATAAATACCAATAAGTGCAGCACAATAGAAACCCTCCATTTCCTTAGACGGCACAGTGACCCGCCAACACAATCTCCTCCCATACTTTAGTCAGGATGTTTTACAAGTCAACAAATGTAGAGTTCTATGGCAAACTTACTTTAGTACATATGCACCTATAATATGAAATAGGTATAATCCAATGTACACCAGCTGTCGGGGAATATCTTCCTGAAAAATCAGAGAAAAAAAAAAGATCACCAGCCAATACACATAAATTTCTTGTTTGGATGTATAGATTCACATGCACAGTAGCTGATTTATATCCTGTTCACACTTCTCTGATGGAGTGAGAAGAAAAGAAAGGGAGAAGCCCCAACATGGGAGGAACTGCTGTCAGACAGCGGAGAGTAGCTACCTCTACACAGGCCCTGGGAGGGAAGGGGGGGGCATAGATGGGGAGAGACTGGGCAGTCAGTGAGCACTGCATATTGAAAAGTATTGAAAATCTGTGTACAATGTGTGGAGGGACAGATAATGATCTGAGAGGGATCTATCTGTTGGCCACAACGACCAATGTATGGTCAGCTTTAACGCAAAGGTGCCCTGGTCAGCACAATCTTTAAAAACAGACCTGGTTATCTGATCTATTTTACGATTGAATGAACAAGACCGCTTTTAAGGTGCCATTCCCAGTTTTAAAACTTGTATATTTTAATATAGTAGTATATAAATCTTGATAATCCAACTGATTTTATAGCTGAGTTAGTGTTAACCTCCTTAGCGTTCTGGACTAGCTGAGCTCGTCCAGTGATGCCGGAGGGCACCGCTCAGGCCCTGGTGGGCCGAATTGAATAATTTTTTTTTCTTGAAACACGCAGCTAGCACTTTACTATCTGCGTGTTTCTCCACTCGCTGCCGCGTAATAGCGCCCCCCCCCCCCCCCCCCCCCCGAGACCCCGTGCACAGCCTGGCCAATCAGTGCCAGGCAGCACTGATGGATGGATCGGGACTCCCTGTGACGTCATTCCGTTTATCGCCATGGCGACGGGGAAGCCCTGAAGGAAAACCCCTTTCAGAACTGGATTTCCTGATGGGCATGATTGCCGGCGGCGATCGGAAGGGTGGGTGGGATTCAGCAGGGAGGGGGATATCATGTAGCTAGCGCTAGGCTAGCTACATGATTAAAAAAAAAAAAATTAGGTAAAAAAAAAAAAAAAACACCCGCGGCCGTGGGGAATCAAAACGCCAGGGAGGTTAATTACACACTCACCTTTCCAAAAACACAAAGCAAATGATTGGACTGCTAAAAGGTATATGCAGTATACGTTTGGCTGGTCCGCTTATCGGTGTAAAATGACAAAGTACTGAACAGAAGAGAGGAATAGATAGGCGTCACTCACCTTCTTTGTTTTCTGGAAATATAGCTCCGGGAAGGCATGGAACCAATAGGCCAATTGGGAGACATAGAAAAACTTCATCTGGAATCTGCACAGAATAAAAGAGAAAAATATAAAGGCAACTATTGAAATTGAATAACAAATAAAAAATCCGGATTTCATTATTTTCAGAATAAAAGTCTTTCATGGCACTTCCAGGCATTTCATCACTATACAGAATGTCTGGAATGGATCTCAGCATGCAGCAGAGGATGGAGGGGCACAGAGAGGGGCTGTGCTCTATACAACACATTCTGTCCCCTCATTCAGGTGCTGTAGAGATTCCAGCACAGGGAATAGGAACACTCTGCCTTGACTTCTATCTGCTATCAGGAACTCTACAAGAGCTGATGAACACATGCCTGGTGTTTGCTTTTTGGGAGGTTTGTTTTTCAGGAGCAGATGGAAAACCTGCTATCATTTGGATGAATTCTGTTGGTCGGGTTAGATTCTCGACATATGATAAGCTCCAAGACGTGCAGAGAAACAGCCTTAGGCCTGTTTCCACAAAAGTGATGTTGAACTTTGCATGAGTTTTTTTTCCATTATAGAATGTAAATTATTACACAAATTTTCACATGTGTAGCATAACTGGCAAGCATTACATGAAAAACTGATGCGTGGGGCGAAAATCTGCAGCAAGCTGTTTTTATGCAGAACGGACTTCATAAACGATTCCATTGAAACTGCATTGTTTTCAGTACTAATAGGATTTTGCATGTAGTGGAAATGCGCCTCTACAGTATATGGAGACTCATGTACAAGGTATTGGGAATAATTTCCACCCTCCCACCAGATAGTGCTCAGACCAGATGAGTCAGAGTACTAAACTTTCTCAAAATCCTACAGGTACCAAGGTTGCAAAATATAAAACATTTAATGTAATCCTCTGTGTTAGTTATGCAAGAATCGGCGGGTGCCTGTAAATTCATTATACGTCTGAAACTGTACCCCTTCCCCCGGCAAAACCGCCGTGGTCAGTAAGAATTTAATGTTCGGGAAAGGGTGTCTCTGGTAAAATGGCCAATTTGGCAAACAATCGTTTACAAATAATTCTTTGTATGAATGATTGGAAATTATTGTTTGGGACCACTAACATTAAAATTTCCTAACTAATCCGATCAGATTAATGAAATAGATCCGATTTTTCAAATCGATCCCATTAATGTGATCAGATTGGTTAATAGCTTTTTTAAGTGGCTAGTGGTCCCAAATGCTCATTTCCGATTGTTTATATGAATAATTGTTCATGAACAATCGTTTGCCAAATTGTTTCTTTAGTGGCATTTAGAGGAGGATGGTGTTAAGCATTGAGAAGAGCAGGGTTTAAAGTGAAATCGAGGTAAGAGTTATACGGAGGCTGACATTTATTTCCTTTTAAGCAATACCAGTTGCCTGGCTGTCCTGCTGATCCCTTGCCTCTAATACGTTTAGCCATAGACCCTGAACAAGCATGCAGCAGATCAGGTGTTTCTGATAATATTCTCAAAACTGACAAGATTATCTGCATGCTTGTTTCTGGTGCGATTCAGACTGGGGCGATTTGCACACATTTTTTTGCTAGCTGTGTGAGCACACCGATCGGCGCCGCCCCGCACAGATTCGCCGCTATCCACTGTGCCGCGCAGCCCCCCCCCCCCAGCCATGGCGACAGGGGAAGCCCTCCAGGAAATCCCGTTCTTTGAACAGGATTTCCTGATCGCCGATCGGATGCCGCCGCTGGGGCTCGCTACATGATTTAAAAAAAAAAAAAAAAATTACGAAAAAACACCTGCGCTGCCCCCTGGTGGATTTTAATAGATCGCCAGGAGGGTTAAAAGGAAATACAGGTATTTCTCAAAAAATGTGCATATTGTGATAAAGTTCATTATTTTCTGTAATGTTCTGATATACATTAGACTTTTTATATATTTTAGATTCATAAGACACAACTGAAGTAGTTCAAGCCTTTTATTGTTTTAATATTGAGGATTTTGGCATACAGCTCATGAAAACCCAAAATTACTATCTCAAAAAATTTGCATACCATGAAAAGGTTCTCTAAACGAGCTATTAACCTAATCATCTGAATCAACTAATTAACTCTAAACACCTGCAAAAGATTCCAGAGGCTTTTAAAAACTCCCAGTCTGGTTCATTGCTCAAAACCGCAATCATGGGTAAGACTGCCGACCAGACTGCTGTCCAGAAGGCCATCATTGACACCCTCAAGCAAGAGGGTAAAGGGGCCCATACACTCAGCCGATTTTGTGGCCGATCGATCGATTGCAAATCGGTTGGCCAATCGACCGATCGATGGCTGATTTCGATCGATTTCGATGGATTTCCATCGAACTGGCAGGGTGGAAAATTTAGGTCGATCTGATGAGATTGCTTATCATTTTGCATTGGCCTTAATGGAAATCTGATGGCAAAAAAATGGCATCCGATCGAATTTCAATAGATTTCAAACTGAAATCTATTGGAATTCTATCCTGGTAAAAAATGTTCTAAAAACGCATCAGATAGATCATCAGATGCATTTCTTATCTATCTGCTGCCAATCTGACGAGTGTATGGGCACCTTAAGACAAAGAGAGACATTTCTGAACGAATAGGCTGTTCCCAGAGTGCTGTATCAAGGCACCTCAGTGGGAAGTCTGTGGGAAGGAAAAAGTGTGGCAGAAAACGCTGCACAATGAGAAGAGGTGACCAGACGCTGAGGAAGATTGTGGAGAAAGACCGATTCCAGACCTTGGGGGACCTGCGGAAGCAGTGGACTGAGTCTGGAGTAGAAACAACCAGAGCCACCGTGTACAGGCGTGTGCAGGAAATGGGCTACAGGTGTCGCATTCTCCAGGTCAAGCCACTTTTGAACCAGAAACAGCGGCAGAAGCGCCTGACCTGGGCTACAGAGAAGCAGCACTGGACTGTTGCTCAGTGGTCCAAAGTACTTTTTTCGGATGAAAGCAAATTTTGCATGTAATTCGGAAATCAAGGTGCCAGAGTCTGGTGGAAGACTGGGGAGAGGGAAATGCCAAAATGCCTGAAGTCCAGTGTCAAGTACCCACAGTCAGTAATGGTCTGGGGTGCCATGTCAGCTGCTGGTGTTGGTCCACTGTGTTTTATCAAGGGCAGGGTCAATGCAGCTAGCTATCAGGAGATTTTGGAGCACTTCATGTTTCCATCTGCTGAAAAGCTTTATGGAGATGAAGATTTCATTTTTCAGCACGGCCTGGCACCTGCTCACAGTGCCAAAACCACTGGTAAATGGTTTACTGACCATGGTACTACTGTGCTCAATTGGCTTGTCAACTATCCTGACCTGAACCCCATAGAGAATCTGTGGGGTATTGTGAAGAGAACGTTGAGAGACGCAAGACCCAACACTCTGGATGAGATTAAGGCCGCTATAGAAGCATCCTGGGCCTCCATAACACCTGAGCAGTGCCACAGGCTGATTGCCTCCATGCCACGCCGCATTGAAGCAGTCATGTCTGCAAAAGGATTCCTGACCAAGTATTGAGTGCATAACTGAACATAATTATTTGAAGGTTGACTTTTTTTTGTTTTAAAAACACTTTTCTTTTATTGGTCGGATGAAATATGCTAATTTTTTGAGATAGGAAATTTGGGTTTTCATGAGCTGTATGCCAAAATCATCAATATTAAAACAATAAAAGGCTTGAACTACTTCAGTTGTGTGTAAGGAATCTAAAATATATGAAAGTCTAATGTTTATCAGTACATTACAGAACATAATGAACTTTATCACAATATGCTATTTTTTTTTTAGGAGGACCTGTATATATGGCAGCCTTTATATCACTCTCAACTCTGGTTCTTTTTAAGGATAGCCAATTGACAGGCATATGAGGAAAGGTAGCCACACCCCATTACAGATGTTTATGCGAAGCAGACATAAAGGACCACAAGTGGTTAGATTCTGCTACTGTTAGTCACTCATGTAATAGCAGCAGAAATGGTACTTAAATGGTTCAAAGTTTCAACTAGAAGCAACACTGTGGTCATATCACAAGCTGTCAAATATTCAAAATATCTGTTTTTTTTTATATGAAGTACATTGAGGATTATGGTTTCATCTGTTGCCAATACATGGATGACTATAGGGGTGGCAGAATTAAACTTTGTACCATAGTTCTTTAATGAAAGAAATAACTATAGTATCCCTTTCAAGGGACCCGGAGCAGAAGCCGTGGGCGTGCATATAAGCATACCCACGTCTATTTGGTATAGAGTATACTCTCACCGGCCCCTTATCAAAGTGCTCCTGCTCCCGGGCTGGCCGCTATAAATTACATTGTACTCGGCGACTAAGAACTAAAGTTGCGCTGTGACCCGGAACTGGAAGCCTGCGGGTCCTCTCTGCGCATGCACAGGCTTCTTCCCCCTCCCTCTGCCGCACGTCATATAACCATTCATGCACGGAGGGGAGGAAGAAGCCTGTAGGCCTGCGCAGAGAGGACCCGCAGTCTTCCAGTTCCGGGTCATAGCGCGACTATTTCAGAGTCGCCAAGTACAATGTAATTTATAGCAGCCAGCCCGGGAGCAGGAGAGCTTTGTTAAGGGGCCGGTGAGTGCATACGCTTTACTAAATAGATGTGGGTATGCTTCTATGCATACCCACAGCATCTGCTCAGGGTCTCTTTAACAATGTAAACATGTCTGTAAACCATTAATCACTAATAGCGATATATATGATCGGCGAACGATTACTCACGGAAAGTATGTGTGGGGGTAGCCTTTCCATAAACTTGTTGGATCTGCAAAATAATTCTCCTAAACAAACAAAAGAATAGCAATGTAAACAGCAATATAAAAGACAAGAAATATCAGTGATAACAGGCGTTTCATGTGGTCTCCCTCTCTGCATCACAAAGCCTTTATGCGGTGAATTAGACTGCTTTCTTTAATCGTTACAGCCGTATCCAAACATTCTAATTAGTGGTTGTGCAGGTAGCTATTTTACTGAAAATAACATTAGCGTTCAGAAGCGGTCGCTATGGAAACTCTAATACCACAAACACAGGCCACTCTCCGGTTTAGAAGAATGACAGGGAGTAGAGTCTGTTTCACTCTAAGTAGACCATTAACGTTGCTTTGGTCATATTATTCCATGATTAGCTGCACGCTGCTAAGGAATCAGTGCTGAATGTACTGTTGACGTATGGGCAAAGCTTGCCAGGCAAATTCCCTGCTGTTTATTGTTATCAATATTATCTACAAACTGGTTACTTGCACAAAACCTGTATACTGAGCTCCTGCTGGGTCTCGGCTCAGTCTTTGTTGTGGTGCATATGTCCATACCCTCGTTTCTCAGCATGTGGTATGTGTATCGAAGGAAGCACTTTTGATGGGTTCAAAGGGTACCTGAGCTTGATGAAGATATGTTCTGTTTTAGAAAATAACAAATCTGAATATGCAGTTTAGAAGATTAAAAGCAATAAGGAATGCTTGGAAATAATTTATAGGGATGCTCTTCTGAGTAGCTACTCAGATTCAAAATGTTAAACAGCTGTGATCAACTCAGACGGGGAGTTAACTTTCCCATGCGTCCTATGCATTCCATTCGCGTCACACGTCGCGTTCAACGTCACTCCCGTGCTTCCTCCTTCCGGCTTGAAGGAGGAGGGATGGGAGTGTCATGAAACACGACTTGTGACGCAAATGGAACACATAGGGCGCATGGGCAAGTTAAATCCCCGTATCCCGTGATCACAGCTGTTTAACATTTTGAATCTGAGTAGCTACGAGACTTGCACCTTCTCGGAATTACTCTGAAGAACATCCCTAATAAATTATCCACAGTACAGATGTATCGACAGTAAATTTATATAAACAAGGGAGTATTTAAAGGATACCCGAGATGACATGTGACATGATGAGATAGACATGTGTATGTACAGTGCCTAGCACACAGATAACTATGCTGTGTTCCTTTTTTAATTTATCTGCCTGAAAGAGTTAAATATCAGGTATGTAAGTGGCGGACTCAGTCCTGACTCAGACAGGAAGTGACTACAGTGTGACCCTCACTGATAAGAAATTCCAACTATAAAACACTTTCCTAGCAGAAAATGGCATTTGAGTGCAGGAAAGAGATAAAAAGGGTCAACAGTTCAAAGATTTTAGCTCTGGCATACTTCAATGAATGTGTCATTGAGCAGAAACAATAAAACCGTTAAAACTTAAAAAGTAGATTTAAATATAAAATAAAACTGTGGAACATCTTAAAAAGTCATTTTTAGGAGAAGCAAGATAGAATTGTTTATTTTCGCCTCGGGTGTCCTTTAAGGGGTACCTAAGATAATCTTACCTATAGCATGGGATATTTGGTATGTCCATGCTTCCATACAGGGTGCATAGCAAGATATACTGAGCTTCAATAACAAAACTAAAGTATAAGAGAAGTTCTAATATACTACACCAAAATAAAGTTTCCTCCAAATCAATAAGGCAATCATAGTTTATTATATATTCTACACATCCTGCATGTACTTGAGGCAGGTTAAAGGACAAATGAAGTGAGAAGAATATGCAGGCTGCCATACTTATTTTCTTTAAAACAATACCAGTTGCCTGGCAGTCCTGTTGATCCATTGGGCTGCAGTAGTGTCTGAATATGACCAGAAACAAGCATACAGCTAGTCTTGTCAGATCTGACAATAATGCCAGAAACACCTGATCTGCTGCATGCTTGTTCAGGGTCTAATACTGGGCGTACACAGCTCGATTTATATTATCAATCGAGCCGCTGATGGCTCGATTGATAATATTTAACCTGTCCGATACCCCGCCGGATCGATTCTGCGCTCGATACCGGCGGGGAGAACAATGGGAGCAAACGAAACGCTGATTAGCAGCGCCCGCAGGGCCGAGCGGGAATCGATCCGCGCGCACGAGCGGTGACGCGCCGGCATCGAGCCGCTGGCTGGATACCAGCACATTCTCGAGCCATGCATGCCCAGCATATGGCTAAAAGTAGAGGATCAGCAGGACAGACAGGCAACTGTTTTTTCTTAAAAGGAAATAAATTGTCAGCCTCCATATCCCTCTCGCTTCAGTTGTCCTTTAAGGCTGCTTTCACAGTGGGACATTACAGGCGCACGTTAAAGCAGCCTGTAACGCAGCCCACCACACAGTAATGAAAAATCAATGGACTGTTCACAGTGCCCATGTTGCGTTACATTGTAACGCTGGACGTTCAAAGAAAGTGCAGCATGCTGTGCGTTATACTGGGCTTTAGCTGCGTTCGACTGCTTGCACATGCTCAGTGACTAGCCACATGGCTAATTAATATTCACTGCACTGTGGTGACATAACCTGGACTCCTAGTGTTGTCAGGATCATGAATGAATTGTTCATTTGATCCGGATCTTTTTTGTGAGTCGAATCAACTGGATCATCACAATGAACGATTCGGTTCACAGTGGATGTCTGTCTGGAAGAAACAAGAACATACAGAATATACAGTGCAGGCAAAGTCGTGACCGGCTACTCATTTCACCACCAGTCTGCTTCCCTAGTAAAATGATTCAAATGATTTGGTTCAAAGATCCGGATCTTTTCAATGATCCGATTCGAATCATCCGAATCCTTGAAAAGATCCGGACTTCCCATCACTATCCTGGAGCGGCTGTTCTATCAGTATAGATAGAATGAAAACAGCGCACCAAGAGCTGCATAACACGGCTCAATCTGACGTCCAACTTACACCACTATGCGTTGCGTTAGGGGCACGTTATGCGACCTTAACATCCCCTAAAACGCAGCGTCTTGGTGTGAAAGAGGCCTAAAGGAACACTAAAGCGAAAAAAAGTAAGCAGCTAATGAAAGACACCTGTACAATTATTCACCATCTACAGTCGCTTCATATTAAGCTTCCTGTGTGGCTATCTGGCAAAGTGTACTATGCGATTCTGCTTTTAGTTTTCAAGTATGGAGAATATTATAGGGTGACAAGCAGTGGCAAGAGACTCGTGCAGAGATCACTTACCGAGACTATGATGCTCGTCCCCCAAGCGCAAGAGAAAAAGTAGAAAGCACTCAGCTGCCCAGATTCGTTGAACTTGCTGTGTTTTGTCTTGGAGAAGTGCATGCGCCTGTTTATTTTCTGAAAAAAGAAAGTTCAATGATGAGAGGAAAAACAACCAATCCAGACCCTCCCAGCTCCTAATTTTGCGTAACAGTTCCCACAGGCGACCAACTCCTACCAGAGGTTGAGATCCAAACAAAAGTGGCAGCCTTTGGCCTGGCACATAGGAAGAGCCACTGCCAACATTCTGGGCAATCTATCAATTTATAATGGGTAAGAGATGGGATGGAAATGCCAAACCAACGTCCACAGTTGCATAATCACTCTTCCATTCAATCTTAGATATCCACGCAACTTCCGACAGGTTTGTGTTACATTAAATCAATCATTTGTACATCCAATCCAACACAGCAGTACTTGTGCACAACAGATCAGAATGTTAAACAATCAGTCTGTTGTGGCACACTCACGTGAGATTGGCGCCTGATTAAGCCACTAGTAAAAATATTGGTAATTTAAATGATCAATATTTTAACATATGCTTACCTGGCACCCATTCTCACATGAACCCTCCCCCTCTTAATGCCCCTCCACCTTATCCTTACCCACATTTCTAGTGCCTTATGTCTGGTACACAGGATGAGATTTTCTGTCATGCTGGGCATACACGGAGCGTTTTCTCCTTATTTTATCGAGCCGCTGATGGCTCGATTGATAATATCCGTCAGGTCCGATGACCCGCCGGAGAGATTCCCCGGGGTCGGACAATAGCGGGGAATTGAGTGGAAGATAAGGAGCACCCGTTGGGGACGAGCGGGGATCGATAGAGGCGCCGGCGGGGACGCGCCGGGATTGATCTGGCGCATAATCGAGGCAGTGTATGCCCAGCATCAGATTTACTGCTAGATTAGTTAGTTATTTTCAACATGTCCGATCTGATTTCCCATTGATTTTCCAATCGATTTCCCATTAACTTCTATGGAAGATCGATTGGAAAATTGTTCGGAAATCAGATCGGACATGTTAGAAATAATCTGGCAATAAATCTGCCAGAAAATCTCATTGTGTGTACCAGACATAACACTAACTTACCCATCCTAGTGCCTAACAGTAACCCAACTACCACTATTTGTAACCAATCATCTACACCATAGATGGTTGGCTCCACAAAACGTTCCAATCGTAGTAGCTAATCAGATACTACCACTGCATCGGCTGCCCAACCCACCGCCTTGGCGCCCAATTACTGATGATTAGCACAGGTCTCTATTGGATGCCTACCAATCCCCATGCCCAATTCACCTGATCTGGTTTCCCACCAGTCTGCAGAGGATTTCACTTTCGATTCTTAGATAACTTATTCAATTTCTACATCACACTTTGTATTGGAAGTAAGCATCTTCCTGTGTGTACCAGCCTATAGTGAGGTGTGTTGGGGTATATTCCCACTTCTGTATTTCCACCTCCACTCCATTAGCCAGGTAGTAGCTTGTGTTAGCATATAGACAGTTGCAGGGAGACTGCGAAAATGAATTATGTGTGGAAATACGTCCCAGATTTCTTACATCTGCACTATTTTAATCTGCTCCAGGATTTTTTTTGTCCTTGAAACATGCTTTTAGGTGAGGAAAGAGATCCGCACCAGGGTTCACTGTTCTCTCTAAGCAAAGGGAACAGGTGTGAAATAAAAGGCTGAGCAGCTCAGCCTGGAATCAGCCCTCTTCTGGGAAACCCCATGGAATGTGTGCTGTACTGACAAAGAAGGCAATTATCAATTTGGTGCTGGAAAAGTCTGTTAATTTCAGCTATTTGTTTGGGAACAATCAATAGGTTTATACTTTTGAGAGAGGAAGTGTAAATGTGTGAAGAATTTGTACAGCACAAAGACTGGTGTTGGTAAATCACGGGATTATATCAAGATATTCTTTACACAGTGCTTGGTGTGCTGTGTACGTGTATGAGATTTATCTCCCTACTATCCTCTTCCTTGACTGACACTAGGTACATTATGTGTCTGGCAGGAGTCCACATAGACTTCTTGTCCTGCCATTGTAAAAGGCAACCCTAATTGGAAACCTTGTTCAACCTGAAAATCCTAGTTTAAGCAATCCAATTCACTTAACCTCAGTGGTCACTTTAGATATCACACAAAACCCAACCTGAAAACATGTTTCGTAGAGCTCTGCACTGGCTATGGCCTGCTGGTGTGAATTATAAGAGCACTTCTGTACATCACAGATCCTGAAAAAAATACTGTATTCAGGAGAAGTATTAATCTTCTATACTTACATCTAAGACGTATTCTTGTATGACAGCATGTAATATTATTGCCACAAGCATATAGAAGAACACTGTAGCCATGTCCTTCATGCCATAGTGGTACAACGAGATTGGTTCAGCTAGAACACCTGTGCGACAGGAGAAATATAAACATTAGCCAAGTCCAAGCTGTATGTCTGTACTGATGAACATCACATTCAGCAAATAACAGCATGTTCTCTAAATATGGGATACATCATGTATGATAAATCTTTTCCAAGGGAAAAAGAGGCATATAATATAATATCCCACCTTCAAAAAAATTGCTCTGATAGGTCACTGCTATACAATTCATTTTGTAATATTAATCAAGTTCTTTCCATGTCAATTTCTCTAGTTTGTCTTAAAGGACCTGTAAATTGAATTAGCATTTTGTAAGCCATTCAAAAGAGTGAGGCAGGCACACCATCAATTGCTGGGTGCTTGATGGGGTGACACAGGCAAGGTCACTTAGTAGTCAATACAGTATGAACAGAGTCCATCAGCACACCAATTAGGATGCAACACACTTTATTGTGCAGTATTCCACATCATACAGAATTGTTTCAGGGACCCCTTTATCAAGGGGTGTGGTATACTAGTGATCAAACAATTCACACTATATAGAATAGACAAATCCCATAACCTCACCCCAAATCAAGCAAACACAGTGACATCATAATGAGTCCCTGGAGGACTCTGCGCTTATATTTTTTAATCCATGAAATCAATGTTTTAGTAAGCTCTTGCACTGAGTGGTCCTCCGATCACTTCGGGAAAGGGGTGGGGGGGGGGGGGGGGGGGGGTGGTGTCATGCACAACAGCAATACATGATAACGTTTATGATTATGCGTTAGCTTGTGGTTAATGTAAAGCATATGTTCTTTGAACAGTTATTCCTGAAATGCTTCTGATCTAAAGGAAAAGCCAGACTTATTTTTTTTGAAGTGAGAACATTTTGTCTTCCAACTTGTTAGCGGGTAGCAAAAATGTTTTCACCAATATGTCTATTCTCTTTACTGCAACATGCTAGTTAGAAGAATCCTGGAAATGACTGGAGGGAATGAGCCATTGCTGATAACTTATCTCAGCTGCTGTGCAAACCTTTGAGTACAGAAAAAGTCACATACTCAATTAGAGGGACGCCTCTGAATCCTCTAGAGGGTACCCAAGCCCTCCCCTTCAGGCCACAAGCCTTTTCTTGGGACCCTCCGAAACTTTGAAGCCACGCTCTAGTCTGTTAATGACTGAGCCCACATTTCACTAGTGCTCTGACGGCCGGCGGCTGTGCAATAGCATGAAGCTGCTTGTGCACAGCATGAAAAGTAGAGCACAAGCAGCTACATGCTACTGCGCAGTTTTAAGCAAACCTATTCGAAATGCCCTAGGCAAATAGGTTCAGAGGGTCACACCGCTGGAACAGCGAGGGCTTCCCTCTACTAAGATATCTATTTAGGGAGCTTTTTCCATACAGGTATACTTAAAGTCGTTTTTGTACCAGGAGCAAAATGTTAACTGCGTCACCATTTCTGCATTCTCCTCTATCAGAGTGGTTATATCATTGGTGGAGTAGGGCCTGATACATTGGCTATCATTCATAAAGCATTTCCGCATGACTTTACCGAACACTCAGCAAAATCCCCATTCATAAAGGCTCTTTCCGCATGAAAAGCTGACATTCCCGTGCAGAGCGATACATTTCCGCCTTGTGCGGAGTTTTTCTAGATTTATCTAGAAAAAGTAACAAACACGTCCATTCATAAAGATTAGAGCAAGCGGTAGGCGGACGGAAAATACAGCTTGCTCGACAGTAGCGATAGGCGGGCGGATTACTTGTAAATGAATGGGACGGACCTCCCAAGCAGCATCAGACAGAGCAGCGCAGGGAGGGAATCGGGCAGCTTTTATGTTTCCGCATGTCTTCCGCCACGCTACCGCCAGCTTCCTCCAGAAAACCTCCGCACTTGTATCGCAACAGGCAACTTTTTTATGAATGATCACCCAGAAGTCTTAAGTACCGCTTGCGGAGAAAAACTGTTTTCCCGCACTACCGACTGCACCTTTATGAATGATAGCCATTGTTGCAGATTTTATATTACTGTCAAACTACTGAAGCTTAGAGTTACATATACATGTGGGCAGGGCTGGATATGCATAAGGCACTGTAGGCACATGCCTACAGGCGCACCTAATGATGGAAAGGCAGCTCACTCTGCTCCCCAAGTGCCTCCCTCCTTCCCTATGCAAAGATGGGATTAGAATGTAAAAAAAGAGGGCTTACTCACCCTGCTCTTGGCTCTTTTCAGTCAAGAGCACCGCTATCTACCTAATACTGAAGTTCCTCTAGCTACCTAATACTTGGGGTCACCTCTAGCTGCTTAATATTGAGGGTACTTCTGGCTAACTATTACTAAGGGGGACCTGTAGCCATCTATGAGGGGCAAGGTAGGTAAGGGAGAAGTGACAGCTGGGACTGCCAGCACACAATGCAGTGCAGTTTGGTGGGGGTTTGTAGGTTCATGGAATGCGAAGTCTATCGGCTTTTGTGATGTAAAACTGGGCCTGCATGTGGGACAACTGTTGCCTGAAACAAACTTTAGGTTAGTTTCCTTGTGATCAGTGTGGCGATGTGCTGCTTGGCTCTCTATCAAGCAGTCCACTCTGTTGTGTTCTATAAGTTCACATATCACATTTGTAATACCGTACGGTACAATATAGTCGCTAGAGAGCCGATGACACCCAAATAATTCTGTCCTTCGTGCAAATTGTATGCAGCGTGGAACTGGGCCAATCAAAAGCGACAGGAAGTACTAGTGTCCAAGCTGCATACAGTTTGCATGTAATGCAAGACGGAATCATTTGCATCCCACTGACCAGCTCTAGCAGTTACACAAGCCTTTTAAAGGGAACCAAGCAAAACTTTTTTCCTGGTTTTTAATAGCTATAGGAGCTGCCATGTTCCCCCTTCTAGCTGCCCATTAATTATCAATTAATTAGGGGAAGGTGTGAAAATAGCATTGGTGACTTCTCTAAACTGTTTGAAGCACAGTGTCCAATCTACCCACCCCCTGCTGATGAAAGCTTTTGTTTGCTCTCTGCTAATGTGAGCAATAAAATAATTACATTAGTCCTTATCTGCATTAAATTTCTGCGGTCGGGCAAGCTTCGTAAGTAGGTTAATAAAACCTATGTTTTTGTAATAATGAGTCACATTGTTGGCATGCATATTAAATTTGGTATTGAGATGCCATGGGTGCTAAAAATTGTGCTTGTTTCACTTTAAGGCTACTTGCACACCAAGACGTTACGTTAGGTGCTACGTTAAGGTCGCATAACGTGCACCTAACGCAAGGGTTGGTGCTCTTCGATGTGGAGGTCAGAGTGAGCCGCGTTGTGCAGCTCACTCTGGCGTCCGTGATGCGTACTCTTGACGCATGCGGCATCACGTGGTCCCGCCGGCCAATCGCCGCACAGAGCGGCCGCACCAGGAAGTAAACACTGCACGTCACAACGTGCAGTGAATATTAATTAGCCATGTGCCTGGCCGCTCTCCGCTCCTCCCTAACATGACTGAGCATGTGCAAACAGTCTAACGCGGCTTAAGCCGTAGCATGCTGCACTTTCGAAAGAACGTGCACCGTTACATGTAACACAACGTGGGCAGTGTGAACAGCCCACTTGTGTTACATTGCTGTACGTTGGGGGAGCGTTACAGGCTGCACTAACGTGCGCCTGTAACGTCCCTGTGTGTAAGCAGCCTAAAGGAAATGGAGATGGCAGCTTCTACAGTCACTCAAACTCGGGTATCAAACAAAGCAGTATATATGCAAGTAATGTAGAACCTGTAAGTGGTTTCATTTTCTGAGAACACGAGGCAAGTTTTCTGGAAACATAATTTCTCTTTAGACTATAAAAACAGGCAGCTGTTTGCTATTGAGCTATAACAGGTACTTTTTCACAATTATCCACTCACAGATGCTATACATAGCTCATACACCCTATACTGCCATTTATATAACTAGCACAAAAATACGAGGTAAATCATTTACAAAATCACATAATATTGAATTATTGTGGAATTAATGGCTTTGAAATAGCTGCCATGAAAATTAGTGCACAGCACGTGTAGCGTTGAATGTTTAACATCGATAGAAGCCAAACACAAGTGCCAAGAACATTTCAAATATATGTAATTAAAGGAGGATTAAGTGGAGTGTTCTTATTAATACTGCAACCACACTAGCAACTATAGCTTAGAGAAATGCAAATTGTGGAGGGACTATTTCCCACCAGCAGCTAAGAATATGCAAATCCAAGCCATTCTGGGACTTGAAGTTCATCAGTTCCAAGATTTTACATCCTCTATTCAGAAGGGTACAGGATCCTGGCTGGGGCATGCAGCTCTCTGGCCACAGGATCCTGGCTGGGGCATGCAGCTCTATGGCCACAGGATCCTGGCTGGGCCATGCAGCTCTCTGGCCACAGGATCCTGGCTGGGCCATGCAGCTCTCTGGCCACAGGATCCTGGCTGGGCCATGCAGCTCTCTGGCCACAGGATCCTGGCTGGGCCATGCAGCTCTCTGGCCACAGGATCCTGGCTGGGCCATGCAGCTCTCTGGCCACAGGATCCTGGCTGGGCCATGCAGCTCTCTGGCCACAGGATCCTGGCTGGGCCATGCAGCTCTCTGGCCACAGGATCCTGGCTGGGCCATGCAGCTCTCTGGCCACAGGATCATGGCTGGGGCATGCAGCTCTCTAGCCACAGGGGCTTAGGTAGGTAGCTCTCTGGGCACAGGATATTGGCTTGGGCATGCAGTTGTCTGGGCACCAGATCCTGGCTTGGGCATGCAGCTGTCTGGGCACAGGATGCCGATTTGGGCATGCAGCTCTGTGACACAGGATATTGGCTTGAGCAGGTAGCTCTTTGGGCACAGGATCCTGGTTTGGTCATGCAGCTCGCTGGGCAAAGAATACTGGCTTGGGCAGGTAGCTTTTTGAGCACATTAACCTAGCTTGGGCATGCAGTTCTCTAAGCAAGCTCCACTGGCACAGTAATGAGGCATTGTGGTGACAATGCCCAAGCTCATTCACAGTTCTTCATTACTGTATTGAAGAAGGTGACAAGTTACACAGCAAGCTACTGACACACTGCTGGGGTGGAGGGTTTGATGAGTAGAGTGGATGACTGAGATCCTGTTCATGGTGACGCAAATTAAATTCATAGGCAATTTGAAGAGTGTTTCTCTGCACTTCAAGCCTCTCTAGTGATTCAGCATGTGTTGTATTCAAACAAGTGTAGCAAACACTCAAATGTGCTCAAGTGTACCTCAGCTGACATGTGACATGAGGAGATAAACCTGTATATGGACAGTGTCATTCCAGCACATAACTAGGCTTTGTCGTGTGCACAACCCCAGCCCCCCTCCCTTTTTTTTTTACTCGCTGTAAAGTTCAGGAATTCAAATGAAAGTTTCTTAGGTAATGCTGGCAATACACATATACATTTCCGCCAAATATTCAAAACCAACCATCCTCTTTCAGCATATTAATTTACAATAGATGCCAGCAGGGAATCTTCAGGAAGTTGATTGATTCGATTCAGTGCAACATTATTGGTTGTGGATCTACCACCACTTAACCTAGATTTTCCATCCTGTCTGGTCGATATTTTCAATCAATTTTTGGTCAGATCGATCTAAATTTACTGCATCTGATCAGACATTTAAAAGGTAATCGATTCCCATCCAAATTTATCAGAGTAATCGCGTCTCCAGGCAATCAAATGGAAAAACCAATATGTGTATGTGCACTTTAAAGCACATCTGGGACAAAGCTATTACACGGCTTTATACGTATCTTGGGCTTCCTCCAGTCCACTCCATGGGACAAAGCTATTACACGGCTTTATACGTATCTTGGGCTTCCTCCAGTCCCCTGTAGTCTGTCTGCTACCTTGCCGTTCTCAGACCCGGTAAAGTACCCGACTGAGTCAATCGAGGACTGCTGCGCATCTGCAGTCCCGGCTGCGTCCATCCCCTCTGGCCAGGACTGGCTATAGGAGCGCGATCAGGAGGGTGCGCATGGCCAGGACCACGAATGCGCAGTGGCCCGCAACCAGGCTGGATCGCAAACTCCACTGCAGTGCAATGAAGGGGTATACATGTAAAAACAGCACCGACAAATTTTGGTGCAAAATGAAGCCGATAAACGGCTTACTGTGGTTCTGAACGAGTCCCGGCAGCGTTAATTACTATACCCCCTTCCAGGTCGCCGTGGATAGTGGGGAAAGACCTAATTCTGGCAGACGAAATACACTGTTTAAGCGAATTGGGCTCCGTCTTTCGCTGGCACCCAAATTAGCTTCTGAGCGCTGCTATATCCTTAATTCACATTACGGTCTATGGTTCTCCAAATTTGCCCTGGCCGAATTGTACGGCTTTGATGGAGAGAACCAGAAGACACAGAGGGAGCTAACAGACTACAGGGGGCTGGAGGAAGCCTCAGGTAAGTATAAAAATTGTGATAGCTTTGTCTCAGGTTTACTTTAACCCACAGTGATAACTAAATACAACCAAAGCCACATTTTTAGTCCGTTCTCCGCTCATTGCAAAACTGACAGTGAATGGCTCCTATTTTACAAATAGGAGCTGTTCACACTTGTCAGCCTGCAGCGGATCCAATGGGTGTGTTCCAAAATTTAGCATATAGGGTAGGGCATCCGCCTCGGGCTCCAGCCAGACCACAGCGGACCATCGGAGCAGACGCTACACTGTCGGTTCCTGCTGGCTGCACCTACTGATTTTCCCATTTTATTCTTGGCAGTTTTGAGTGAACGAGCAGAGGAACAAGAGCACAGAGAGAGGATCTTGTGTTCTTAGGCAAGTATTTAAGTCGTTTGTTTTGGGTTTTTTAGGTCGCTTCAGGTATGCTTTAAAATACTTATCCAGCTGAGACAATAACATTAAATCTATTTTTTTAGCCTTTACATCACAAAATAAAACTGTGGTATTCTAGAAAACAAATCCTATGTAGGAGCAGAAGGATAGATACAATTGTTTCTCATTAGTTTATTTATAGTTCTGGTTTGTTTTTTAAATTTGGTATGCAAATGAATGCATTTTTGTCCCTTGGAAATATGAATTGCCCCCAGTGGAGAGCTAGAATGAATCGTCCCACACTATTTTCGCATACGTCACATCTCTGCCACCTCTTCCTCCCCACTGTTTTTTCATACTCCACATGTGACCAAACAAACAGGCATACTTCTGCCACTAGTAAAAACTAACCTGCACAAGTCTAGGGAATGTCGTCACTCTAGTATATGTCAAGGCTGCTCAAATATTTACACAGCTACATGCATATGGCTTCGTTAATATGCAAACTTCTATTTAAAGTAATGGTGACAGGACTCAAGTCACAGTCCTTACTGGCTGGCTGCACAGAGATAAACAAGAGCTATGTCTTTAAATAGATCACAGCACACAGCTAGTAATTAGTTTGTACTCAGCTTGAGTCTTTAAAGATACAATATGAATCAATTTTCTTCTTCACAGATTCAGAAAAGCCTTAAAGTGGGATGAAACTCCATATTAACTGAAAATTTTTTAATAAATCCATTAAGAAATGTATTTAGCGTACGTATCCTGTTAGCGGTTAGTTTTAAGAGAAATTGGATATGAAAAAAAAAAAAAAAGCATATTTCTGCTGGTTTCCATCTTTACGGTTTCTCTGTGATGCTTCACTTCTGCCATTTTCTTTTTTTTAACCCAGCTCAGTGTTAATTTATTGCTTATTTTACAGATTACTGCCCCTCCTACAGAAAACATCACCTAGATAACAGGTTTACATCACTGTGTAAGCTCTTCAAATGGAAGAGGATATTAAATTATCTTCTGTCATAGTATCTTTATCTTATCTGAAATGGGAAGTTTCAGTTATTTGCATTTTGAGATAAGGCTATTACTGTAGATTAAAAAAAAAAGAAAAACTTCCCACAATCCTCCTGGCACTGCCCAGCTTGATACAGTTTAGCAAAGGCACACAGACCAGATAAATAAATAAAATTAGTGGACATATAGTGACACATTTTTGAAAAGAAAAAAAAAAGTGTTAGTTTTGGTGCACTAACTATTTTAGGCAATTTTTTATTTTTGGTACTACTGCGCATGCACGGGTGGGCTCAAGCTTCTAATACATGGCCATGAATGTGGAAGGGGAGCCACGTGGCCCCAATGTGGATGGGGCCGCACTCAGCAACAGGGGCACTGCGGCCCACCGAGGGAAGCCTCAATAGGATCCTGAGGCATCCCTCTCTGCAAGGGTAACGGCGTATTTTGAACGCTTTAAGAAACATTAAAACAATACAATAATGGATATACCAAGCATTGATAACAAACTTTCTAAATTATATTTAATAAAACGTACCTTCTACTGGAATGGTGACATTATACTGTAATGTGACAAACATAACTGCCGCTTTTGCTGTAATCTAGAGGGAGGAAAAAAGACGAAACATATGTAAAGAAATACTCCATATTGATGTACAGATAATTGAAAAGATCCCATTACATCATGCTGAGCAACCAATACAAGCTCCCTTCTCCACAACAGGAGAGCATATATCCCTGCAGCTCAGTTTCCTCTTCCTCCCCACCTCTATCCATGCAGTTAGAAGAGAGAGTCTTCTCTGACCCACAATCGCAACATTTTTGTGCACAAAGTAAAGCAGTATATTGCCATTATTTTATAATTCTTGTAAGGTGCAGGAATGTCAAACGCAGTATGAACAGTATAAGCCATTATACTACTGCTTATTCCTATAAAAAAAAAAAAATAAAGATAAACTGTTGTCTGTTCCGATACCTGCTTTCAAGAGAAACCGTAACCCAGGATTGAACTTCATCCCAATCAGTAGCTGATATCCCCTTTCCCATGAGAAATCTATTCCTTTTCTCAAATGGATCAGGGGGCTTTGTGTGGCTGATATTGTGGCGAAACCCCTCCTACATTTTGATGTCAGGACCAGGATGCTGACCTCATACTGTGGGAGCCTTGTTGCATTGTGGGAAATAACGGCTGTTTCAAACTGCCAAAAATGCCTCATCTCTTTCCACAGACATCTCCTGCCGGCAGTAAAAATGTTGCCATGGGATAAATGTCAGAATGTAAATCAGGGAGAGGAAAGATTTTACAATGAGCAAATACTGAGGCCCCATTCACACTTGAGCGTTTTGCCGGCGATTTTGGCCAAACACTCAAGCAATAGCGCTAGTGCAATAATAACCTATGGGCCCGTTCTCACTAGGGCGATTTGCGCTAATCGCTGGCGATTAACGCAAATCGCCAAACGTAAGTTTGTACCCTGCACCATTTTCAGGCGATTTCTCAGCAATCGTGTTTAGTGCTATAGAAGCGCTAATCGATAAAGAGTTGTTTTGAGACCCCCATGGTGCTACTTTTCCGAGAAAATTAAAAGAGGGGGAAAACTTACAATTGACCCCCTTAAATACTCTCTCATAATTGGATTCACCTGTGTATGTAGGTCAGGGGTCACTGAGCTTACCAAGCCAATTTGAGTTCCAATATTTAGTTCTAAAGGTTTTGGAATCAATTAAATGACAACAGTGCCCACATTTATGCACCTGCCTAATTGTATTTTACCATTTCAGTCCGAGGGCAATTTTTACATATAGGTGCTGCTCCCATTCATTTGCCAATAACTTTATTACTACTTATCACACCTAAATGATCTTTATATTGTTTTTTTCAGGACAAATTAGGCTTTTAGTGTGTGTTAATTTTATTTATTAATCACCTTATTTTCTCTGCATTTTAAAGGGTAAATAAGGGGAAGAATAGAACAAACAATTTCTCCAATTAAATCCACTATAGCTTTACATTAAACAGTGACTGTAAAGGCCCATACACACGTCGGATTTGCACGAACGACGGGTCGTTTGAACGTTCCGTCGTTCGCACGTTTCCGCATGAAATCCGGCGTGTGTACAGACTATCAATCGCCGGGCGGATCGCTGGTAACCAGTCTTATCTCCCGAACGATAGTCTGTACACACGCCGGATTTCATGCGGAAACGTGCGAACGACGGAACGTTCAAACGACCCGTCGTTCGCGCAAATCCGACGTGTGTATGGGCCTTAAGTTAAACCTACTGATTTTATTTGCTCACCCATCCTGGTTATTGCAACATTTAGATTATGTTCCTAGCACAATGTATGGTGACAATATTGTATTTAGAAATATAGGTGTCTTTTTTCTATTTTTCTATTTTTTTTGCTTTCTCATTGTACACTATCAATGATAACAAGACCCCATTTTCAAAAATAATAGTAATATACCCTCATGGCATACATATTTAAAAAGCCCTTCATGTTTAGTTAGCCAATAAATGGTATCATCCTGATTTAAAACTTCTTGCATTTAAAAAGCCAGGTTCCTAAGGCAACAATATATGTTTGTTTTTGTTTTTTTTATATTCTGTCACTTTGTTTTCATTTTACAAGTCTTTTATTTTGCTACAAAATATGCAAAATGTGATTTCTTTTGATTCAGTTTGTGACTAAAAAGAATACAGGAGACATGGGCCTCAACCCTAAAACTCTTTAAACTCTATTCTACTACCTATCACGGTTAAAATGTTACCACATTATGTCTCTTGTAGTGTTGCTAAAACTTTCCCAAGTTTGATCATAATTCTGAAAATGTCTTTTTATGTTTGATTGAGTTTGTCCATATCTATTTTTCATGTGACGAGAGTCCAAGATTTAAGACACACCAAAATGAATTTTACAATGCGTCACGGTTAAAATGATACCACATGTGCCTCATTTAGTAACAAACTGGTGGTGCACTGTCCACAACAACACTGGACAAATATATTTGTCCAGTTGTCTTTAAGTGGTTAAACAATTATTGCACACTTTCTGTAAATCCAATAAACTTCATTTCACTTCTCAGAGATCACTGTGTGTCTCCTATATGATACATTTAACTGAAAATTGTTATAACAACCAATGATTTATACAGGAAAATCATGATGATTAACAAGGTTGCCCAAACTTTTACATCCCACTGTATATGGAAGCTGCCATATTTATTTCCTTTCCTCCAGTACCAGTTGCCTGGCAGTCCTGCTGATCTATTTGGCTGCAGTAGTATCTGAAGAACACCAGACTCAAGCATGCAGCTAATCTCGTCAGATCCGACAAAGTCAGAAACACCTGATCTGTTGCATGCTTGTTCAGGGTCTGTGGCTAAAAGCATCAGACAGAATATTAGCAGAACAGCCAGAAAAACTGGTATGGTTTTAGAGGAAAAAAATATGGCAGCCTCCATATCCCTTTTGCTTCAGTTGTCCTTTAACAAATGCTCCCTGCACAGGAGGGAGACTGCATATTTCTGTCTGAGATTTTTAAATTGCCATGAGCTAAACATCTTGTGTGAAGGTCTGCTCAGCTGCGTAGCTCTGTGCTGCCACGTTAACATCCCTGTGCAGTTCCAGGCACAGAGCCAGCACAGCACGCTTCAACCGCTGGAACATAGAGAATATTCCACACACCCAGGGTCTCCACATGTACTAGAGAGCAGACAAAAAGCCTGGAGCACCACTTCCATCCAGTCACACTCAGCTGTAAGTCCTACACTCAATATATGCACACCATGCACAACCAAACCTGCTATGCAGAACACAAAACTCACATCAGAATAGATGTCACAATGTGCCCACACATCAGATGAATGTCGTTTAAAATAGATAAAAATGTTTTTTTTAAGCCGGTATAATTACATTTTGCTGTGGAATACTTAGGGCACAGTAGGGGGCATTGAAGGCATGGGGAACAGAGGTGAGACAGAGGGGGACATTGGAGGCACAGGGGGACAGAGATAACAGTGGGGGGCCAAAGAAGGACACTTACAGCATGGGAAACAGAGGTGACATGAAGGGGATCACTGGAGGCACAGGGGACAGAGGTAACAGTGCGGGACAGAGGTTGCACAGAGGGGAACACTGAAGGCACAGGGGAACAGTGGTGACAGAGAGGGGGACATAGAGGAAGTACAGTGGACAGAGATGGCACAGTGTTTCAACTTAAGAACAGATTCAAGTTCAAACAAACCTTCAGTTCCCCATCTCGTTCGTTAACTGGCGACTACCTTTACTTCTATTACCGTACTTGGTACCTAGCTTAACAAGTGAGTAAGCAGAATGGCACTGCTTCTTGCAATACACCCAAATCTTGCAGCATCTAGCAGTTTGGTGGTGAAAACACCCAACAATGAAGGCTGTTTCACAAAATCCTTTCCAGCTGTTATCAGGTCTTATCACAATGGCAGACTGTTTCCAATCAGATATTTTCCACTGATAGGACCAATCTGATATGTGCACACACTTCTCTCTACAAAGTGGCATTTCTGAGAAAATAATCTTGCAACAATACATATGTAAAGCTTGTTATTTATCCAGGTTACAGAATATGCACAACCTGTCAACACCAAACAACATTTCCTATGTGAGACATAAAATTGTAGCCCAGGACCTCATGTGGGGGAGTCTATTGGTCAGCCATCACTCTACAGTAGAGCATCCTTTGGTATTTAGTGGCTTCCCTCCCAACCTGCGTTGCAATTTGCAGTGTACTGGCAGTGAAGGCAGTAGAAGAGTATCGAACCTGATCCGGGGCCAGACACGCACCACTGCGACTCCCATATCTTCCTCCGCATTCAGCCTCTAGTGTTTGAATTCACTTGCTACTTCCTAGGGTAAGGATTTCAAAACACTAGAGGAGGAATGCGAAGGAATACACAGTAGTTGCAGTGCAGAGTGTCTGGCTACAGATCAGGTGATATGCTCTCCCACCGCCTCCACTGCCAGTACTCTGCAATTTGGGAACACAGGGACTAGGGTAGGCAGTCAACTAGGGAACACTCTACAGGAGAGGGATTTTAGACCACTAGACACTAGGTAACGCTATATGGGGGAAGGGAGTGGGGACTACTAGACACCAGGGTCCATATGCAATTAACTTTCTCCTGAGTTTTCTCCTTGGTGATGTTTTTGAACTTTTCAATATAATGCCTTTTAAACTACCAGAAAGCAAAAAAAATATTGAGTACCAACTTTTTGGTACTTTTTTAGTTGAAACGCGCTGAAAAGTTATTTTAAATCGAATATGAAAAATAATCTACTAGGAGAAAACTCAGGTGAAAAAGTGAATTGTATATGGCCCCAGGTGTGATGTATGGGGGAGGGAGGACAGCCACTAGACTACCAGATAACACTATGGGAGAAGGACCACTGAACACTAGGTATTACAGTATAGGGGAAAGGGCAATACTAGAAGTCTGGTACACTGCAGTGTTCTCCCCAGGCTCTTTTAGCCGGGTGCTCCACCCGGCTAGTTTTGATGAGCACCCCAGCTGTCATTGGCTCACCTCCTCCTATGCTATAAGGAGAGTTGCTCACAGAAGCACCAGCCCTGCATTTTCTCATATTGCCCCACCCAGCTAGAAAATTTTTGGGGGAGAACACTGCACTGTATAGGAGAGGGAGGACCACCAGACACCAGGTATGATGTGCGAGTGGGGGGTTGCAGAGGGAGGACGTCCACTAGACCAACAGGTAACTCCGTGGAAGAGGAAGGACCACTAGACACCAGGTATGCTTTATATGTGAACTACGCTTATTAAAGGGATACTGTAGGGGGGTCGGGGGAAAATGAGTTGAAGTTACCCGGGGCTTCTAATGCCCCCCCGCAGACATCCTGTGCCCGCGCAGCCACTCACCGATGCTCCGGCCCCGCCTCCGGTTCACTTCTGGAATTTCTGACTTTAAAGTCAGAAAACCACTGCGCCTGCGTTGCCGTGTCCTCGCTCCCGCTGATGGCACCAGGAGCATACTGCGCAGACCAAAGACCATACTGGGCTTGTGCAATACTCTCCTAGTGACATCAGCGGGAGCGAGGATGCAGCTGCGCAGGCGCAGTGGTTTTCAGACTTTAAAGTCTGAAATTCCAGAAGTGAACCGGAGGCGGGGCCGGAGCATCGGTGAGTGGCTCCGTGGGTACAGGATGTCTGCGGGGGGCCATTAGAAGCCCTGGGTAAGTTCAACTCATTTTCCCCCGACCCCCTACAGTATCCCTTTAAGCAGTGCTAAGCCAACAGTGCAAAACAACATTTCAAAGTCCAACTAAACTTACAGACTATTTCTCTGCAGCTTCTGCTTTTAGGGAACTCAGTATGCGGAAGTCAATAAAAATGTTCTGCGTGATGATTCACTGATCAGTAATGTTCTTCAGGGTGAATGCCTTATTGATGACACCAGTGACAAACAAAAAACGTAATGTCTAAATCATCACTTGCAGTATTAGAGTGAATGATATACAAGCATAACTAAATATTTAAAAAAAACCTCTAGATTATGCAAGTCAGAACTCATAGCTGGCTTTTTAAACTCATTGCCCACATGTTTTCTTGGAAGTGACTCATGTAGCAATTAAAACTGGAAAATGACTGCATAGGCCTGTAATGTGTTAAGTTGCATACACACATTATTGTCAGCAGAAGCGATTGTATGTGATAGGCTCAGATGTCTACCAGAAGTGTGCTCCGTCTTATGGCGAGTACACACTTTTGATGGATATCGCCTGTCAGGGATCAGGATTTGATCCCCCTGGGTGACATCGGGCTGCACAGACATGTTTCGGCTGTCTAGGTGACGATGCGCTGTGTTGCTATGTGGGGAGATGATGAAGGGACGATGAGCAGCATGTGCGATGTCACGCGGTGGGCGGGGAGTGGTGTGAACAATCGGATCGGTGTCGCAGACAGGTGGCGAGTAGATCCGCCTGGTGTATCGCTCGCGAGTTGAGGGTCGCCAGATGCCATACACACGCCTGATTATCAGCTGAGGCAGTTTGGTATGGGCCTTTACGGAGGGAAGGGGGGGGGGGGAATGAGTGGCACACCAACATGGGAACGTCTAAGGAAATTCTTGCAACAACTGTAGGTATTGTGATAATTCAGTTTTAAATAAGCAATTGGTTTCCCATGATGCTCCTGAATATGCAAATCATTTATTTTTGCCCCGGAAAGTCAGAGCATAAACAGATGATTTGCATATTCAGGAATGATGCATCAAGGGAAACAATAGATGCTCACTTAAGGGGCTACTAGGGCTATCCAATTAGTCTACATTTTGTGATAGTGTCCCTTTAAAGCAGAATTATCACAAATATTTTCTGTTTTAAGAAGGCAACATTATATTCAGCATTGCTTTTTATTAGGAGTGCTGTGATAAAGCATGTGCATGTTTTTACAGGGAAGACTAGAGGCCTCATTTCTAAAAGTTGGGCCAGACCCAAAAGACACACACACACACACACACACACGATTCTATTCCTTTGAGTGACAGTTTAGGGCAGAGTGCTGCAGAGTTGTTATACAGAACAAATGACGACATGGCGGACAAACGAGCGTCTTCCAGCAGGTGGGGTGAGAAGAATAATGCTCTCCAGGGTCAGTCAGGCACCGCTGTTGCTGAAGATCTGGTATGCCAGAACTTTAGGCGACATCAGGAGGACACCTGTGAACACACTAGATTCCTGGGAGAGATGGGCCTGTGTGGCCGCCGTGGCAAACTATCATCTGGTGTGTGTACTCGTAGAATACTGACGCTCCTATATAGCATCCTGTTAACGTTAAAGCGTACCCAAACCAACATTTTTTTTTCATACAAAATATTTAGTTGCACCACTCTGACACATACAAAGAAACAAACACTCCTTCAAGCCTATGAGCATTTCAGTGCATGCTTTTCACCCTTCTCTTTTCATAACTAGGATTATACTAGGGGCAGCCATTAGCAATTCCTCATTTGCCTGACACCACCTACTCCACCAGTCTGCCGGATTCTGTCCCGGCAATATGAAAGAAAGGGAGGGGTTCTTCCAATAAATGTAAAATATTTTATATTTGTCATCATGCAGCTGAAAAAAGGCTGCCATTATTATAATTTAGAAAATAGATTTTATTTCTGCAATTTTGTATTTTTGATTTGGGTCCACTTTAATTTATTCAGTTCTCTGCTAGCATTTGAACATCAGAACAGAAAGAATTTGCTAGATAAAATCCCTGAAACTAAATGTAGACTCCTGCCCAACCTGCAGAAGATGGCTTTTTTGCAAAATAATGGGACTTGAATGATTTTTGAAAGGTTTGATAGGTATACCCTGATGAGAGAATGTTTATCTAATATTTGCCTGGAATTCAGAGTTAAACGCTGATGTGTCAGTCTTCAGGCTTAATCTTCTGCCAGCAGGAAACAAATAAGCCTCCTACTTAGGCGTAAATCTTCCTACTAAGCCAAAGATCAGAACACGTTCCTATGGGACACACTGCCTTTCATGGTTCGGGTCAAGCTGGTACCTCAAATATCAAAATAAATATTGCTTTATTATTACTAAAAGTTCAAGTCTTTTATGAGTAGGAAAGCAAGGATAATGGACCAGGCGGCCGTGATGGCTGCATGTATATTAGTTTTTATTTACAGCTATTCTGGCAGTCCTGTGGAAGTCATGATAAAGCGGAAAGCCAATGTACACACATTAAGGCCTGCTTTGTTGAGTGTTTTTGGAGCTCTGACAAGCGCCATTACTTTCAAAAACACTTTGCTAATGTAAGTCGATGGTGTTCAGCCCACTAGAACGATTGCGATTAGGGCTAATCGCAATCACAGGACGTGCAGCATTATGTTATCGTTTGGGTCCAATGCAATACCAAAATCGCTTACAAAACACTTATACAAAGCTCTACCAATTGCGATATCTCTACGGCGCCTGTGCGGTACACTCCCGGCGACGGGAAAGTGAACGAGGACACGTGTAGATAGGGCCACACAGAGGCAGTGCGCTACAACTACGTGAAGTGAAAGTGAGCCGTGGCGGGGGACCGGAGCATCAGTTCACAAGTCGGTTGCAGGGGACTGGCAGAAGCCCCAGGTAAGTGAAACATAGGTTGTTTCAGTTCCGCTTTAAAGCGGTATTGTCACCATAAAAATCAAATTTTAACAGCAACTGGTCTGCGTGTATTAAGTAATAAAGATGCTAATCCTGCATTCAAAACTTGCAAAACTTTTTCTGCTATTATGGTTTGGAGTTATCACATACTTTAGAAGCACTGGCCCTAGTGCCAAACAGTTGAACGCTGGGAGTTCTTTTTATCTATAATATATTCCTCCTCTTCCATTTATTTCCCTGCCTAGCTGCTTATCAGAAACACCCTCTGATCACTTGTGTTTACAGGCAAGGCTGAGGTGACGACAGAGCAGTTCCTAGTATACACCTCAGTGGGAGTGTCTGAAGACTCTGGGAGGAGGGCAGATAATGAATACTCAATGAGCAAGAGAAAGGGGGGGGGGGTACAAGAGTCAGGGGGGATACGATGTCAGCATTAGCTTGGCAAGATGGCCACTGCCTAGAATAGGATTTTCTGCTTTTCCTTTATAAAATTCACAGGAAACATTACGTGGATAGCACAATACATCTGTTATGGAAGTAGAAGTAGTATTTATCTACTTATATATGTGTTTTTTTATTTCTAGGTTAGCATGGGTGCTGCTTGTTCTTAAAGGTTCAAAAACCATTTGTAGATGAATTAGAGGTGTATATCAAATAATCACGTATTGCCACCATGACTATGAAACACTAATAAATGGTTTATTTTTTGCAATATATGATGGAATGCATTATACCACTTCTTTGTCTTTTACAATCAAACCCTTTGTGTTTTTTCATAGGTTATTATGCATCCAGCTGTGAAGGTGCCAGTCAACAATACAATATTTTCATCAGATAATTTTGATAAATGATAAGACACTTTCTCTATTGAGATACCACCACAAAAAACATTCGGGTGGGCAAAATTCTCTATTCCAATCATTATAGAATTGTTTTACATTACTTTTCTCTGCATAGTATGAAGCTTTCTGTAAAATTTGATTGTAAAAATCAGATCAAAAGAAAGAAAATATTGGACACTAAACAGTCTTGTTGCTTCTGTTAGGTTATTCAATTATAACACTATTACTTCTAAGGCGCTTCTTCACTCTCCATTAGTCTAAATGACTTGTTGGTTTTTCAACCTGAGCAAATATAATATCCAGTAATTTTATGACATGATTGTTTGGGGCCAGACGGGTTATGTGAATGAAAAAAAAAAGCTCATAAACATCTCTGCCAAGTCACGGTATGGGCATAAAGAACTGCATTCTATGCTTAAAGAGACTCTGTAACAAATTTTTCAGCCTTAGTTCTTCTATCCTATAAGTTCCTATGCCTGTTCTAATCTGCTCTGGCTTACTGCAGTCTTTCCTAACTGCACTGACTCTGTAATAAATCAATGTATCTTTCCTCTGTCCTGTTTGTCGGGCTAAAGCTTGATTGTGTGGAATGTGCAGGGCTGCTTGTGATTGGTAGAAGCGATACACACCCTCTGCAGGCCCCCTGCATACTCTGAATGACTCACACACTATGCTTAGCTGAGCCTATTAGAAGCTGGTTAGTTTGTTTGTAAACACTGCCTAAAACTGTTAATTACAAGCCAGGATTGCAGCAGAAACAGCACAGAGGGGCACAGGAGAAAATAATGAATAGAATGGTATGCTTTTTATTGTAAGAATTTTAGAGTACAGATTCTCTTTAAGTGCAGAGGTGAGACAAGTGTACTAAACAGTGTAGATACTTGTATAGGTATTGTCATCCAGATGAGGACACCCCGTTCGGTCCGGCACTGCTTTATTTATTTGTATTCCCCCCCCCCCCCCCCCCACCCTACCAGACTAGGCCCCGACCCACCTCGAGTTGGGACCTTTAAACTGGATCTAGGCATTTCCGAGTATGTGCGGTTCCCACTATGTATGTTTTGTTATAGTCGTCACTACTGGCGGTGCCACGCTATGCTCAGGAGGCTGTCGGGAGCGTGGCCATAGGAATGATATGTGCAGGACGTAAATGGTGCGAACAGCGCATGTGCCACCTGTACTAGATCTGGTTCAAACATCCCGACCGCAGGTCGTCGGGCCCAGCCTGGGGGGGGGGGGGGGGAGAAAGTACAAATAAACTGAGCGGTGTGGAACTGAACGGGGGAATGGAGTCCTCATCTGGATGACAATACCTATATAAGTATGTACAGTGTTTACAACACTTGTCTCACCTCAGAATTCCTTTAAAGCAGTAGGATTAGCCATACTATGCCAGGGAAAAAAACACATACATAAGTAGATAAATACTTGATCTACTTACATAACACATGTATTGTACTGTCCACATTTTGATTTCAGTGAATGCTATATAGTAAATTAAGAGAATTCTGTTCCTGGTGGGGGCCATGTCTTTTGCCCACAGTTTAGGCTAACTCGTGATGTCATTTCTGCCCTTTACTTTTTTTATTGTCTCCTCCAATCGCTGAGTCACCTCAGCCTTGCTTGTAAACATAATTGAGCAGGGGATCAGGTTTCAGATAAGCAGCTAGGCAGGGAAATAAATAGAAGAGGAATACATTATAGATAAAAAGAATCCCCAGCATGCAACCGTTTGGCACTGACTACTAAAGGGCCAGTGCTCCTTATGTGATAACTCCAAATCATAACAGCAGAAAAAGTTTTGAATGCAGGATTAGCATCTTTATCATTTTATACACTCAGATCAGTTGCTGTTGAAATATGATTTTTATGGTGACAATCCCACTTTAAAACAAATACAAAAACTAAAAAATGGAAAGCCCCCTACACACATAGGAGACATGTCAATAGAAATGTCTTATTTCCACAGGGAGCTGCGGCAGTTTCCGATTCAGCCGCAGCTCCTACTCTGCTGTGTAGCCTCAGCCCAAATCAACCAAAGCTGTGATTCAGCTGCGTGGTGCCATCCAGCAAGTCATTGAACAGATAGGCAGAGTTTCCCGATGCAGCTTGCAAGTGGGGAAACGCTGCAAAACTGTTTACAGTGGAAACGAGCCCGAAGGAATCAAGACTTGATCCCACAGAGGACAGTGAGGCCCGAGGCTCTACAGACCTGTTGCTAGCATCCTTGAGAAATGAAACTGACCCTGTGCCTAAAAAGTATCTGTTTTGTTAAAATCGCACTAAAGTAAACATACCAGTGCGTTAGGGGACATCTCCTATTCCCCTCTGTCACAATTTCGCTGCTCCCCGACGCATTAAAAGTACTCAAAAACAGTTTTTAAAAAGTTTGTTTATAAACAAACAAAATGGCCACCAAACCAGGAAGTGGGTTGATGTACAGTATGTCCACACATAGAAAATACATCCATACTCAAGCACACTATACAGCTTTCCTTTTGAATCTCAAGATTATTTGTGTGTTTACCCTCTTGTCCCCTGCAGCTCTCATGCACTGAAGAGTGACAGGCTGTGAGGCTGATTGTTTCTTTCTGCAGACAGCTCTGCCCTGTCTGTAATTCCTCAGTATGTGTCAGCCAGCTCCTTTCACAGCCTAACAGAGGAGGATTTTTATCCAGCTCTCACTGATATCAGAGAGCAGAGAGGCTGCTGGCTTATGTAAGACACACACACACACACACACACACACACACACACACACACACACAGGGCCTGGAGGGGGCAGTGCATAACAGATCAGCACGGAAGAGTTGGCAGCCTTCCAGACACAGGGCGACAAGTCCGACAGGGGAAAGATAAATTGATTTATTACAGAGACAGTGATAGTAGAAAGTGCTGCAGTAAGCCAGAGCACATTAGAATAGGTTTAGGAACTTGTAGGATGGTAGAAAACAGGATGAAATTTATGCTACAGAGTAGGGCTGCACGATTTTAGGGAAAAATCGAAATTGCGATTTTTCTCTCAGAAATTGCAATTTCGATTTTTCCCCGATTTTTTTTTCAAATGCTGGGGGGGGGGGGGGGGGGGGGGGAGGTTGGTCCGCACTGCCCGGTCCTGTCCGTAATACTTTGCTTCTGGCCCCGCTGTGCGCGGGTTGGCCAGAAGCAGTGAATATGTATGAGAGTTAATGAGCGGGGAAGGGGGGGCGGATCCACTCCAGCAAGCGGCCGGGCACATGCAGCATTACCAATCACTGGCTAGCGATTAAATGACGGCAGCTGTAGGCGGAGCTGTATGCTCTGTACAGCTCCGCCTACCACTGCCGTCATTCCATCGCTAGCCAGTGATAGGTAATGCTGTATGATGTGCCTGGCCCCTCGCTCTAGTGGATCCGCCCCCCGCTCATTAACACTCATACATATTCACTGCTTCTGGCCAATCCGCGCACAGCGGGGCCAGAAGCAGTGAATATGTATGAGCGTTAATGAGCGGGGGGCGGATCCACTAGAGCGAGCGGCCAGGCACATCATACAGCATTACCTATCACTGGCTAGCGATGGAATGACGGCAGTGGTAGGCGGAGCTGTACAGAGCATACAGCTCCGCCTACCGCTGCCGTCATTCCATGCTAGCCAGTGATTGGTAATGCTGTATGTGCCCGGCCGCTCGCTGGAGTGGATCCGCCCCCCCCGCTCATTAACTCTCATACATATTCACTGCTTCTGGCCAATCCGCGTACAGCGGGGCCAGAAGCAAAGTATTAAACAGCAGACCGAAAAAACCGATGGTACTGACGATCAGCAGATCGTCTTGCCACAAACCGCGGTTTCGGTTTTAAACCGAAAAACCGTGCAGCCCTACTACAGAGTCTCTTTAAAGAGGAACTGTAGTGAAAATAAAATAAAGAACAAATGAATAAAACTGCATTTTTTGTGTGCAAAATATTAATGTATAAAGTATATAGTCAGTGTTTGCCCATTGTAAAATCTTTCCACTCGCCGTTTACATTCTGAAACTGATCACGGACGGCAACATCTTTTGTACTGCCAGGTGTTCTCTGCGGAACGTTTGCTTCTGAGAGTTCTTTGCACAGAGGAAGATACTGCTTGCTTGGACATTATTTCCCACAATGCAACAAAGTTCAAAAAACAGGAACTGCAGGGAGATGGCACTGACATCACACTGTGTGAGGTGTTTCACAACAATATCAAGCCATAAAGATGTTCCTGATGATCTATTTGAGAAAAGGAGCTAGATCAATTGATCAAAATACCCCAATTGTAGATATGCGACTGATGATCTTATGGAACCTTTAGTAACAAGTGGAACGTAATAAAAGCATGTACAGAATGCATAAATAATAAAGTCAGAAAACAGCACTCAAACCCAGTAAAGGACATTATTGTAGTCCTCACACTCGCCATTTGCGGGTGGACAAAAAGGCTGGTGATAATTAGCAAATAAAGGAGACAAAAAGAAATAGCTAATCAAAATTACACTTTAGCACTCTGACGTTAGAGTCTGTTCCTCATGATCAGGTCGCTCATCTCCTACTCTGTCTAAATGTGTCTAGTAATACTTTGACATGAGGACCAGAAAGTCAGAAACAGCTGTCTGCATGTTGGATTGATGTGGCTCTGTAAAATGTATTAGTTATAGACTCAATATACACCAGCGGACAGTGGCGTATCTAGAGGGGTACAGGCATGGCTCATGCCATTGGGCGCCACAGCACCATGGGCGCCAGGCCAGCCCCCTCATCCCTAATGCTGCACAGCACTGGGGGATGCTTCACTACCTATACTGGGGGGATATTTATACTGGGGGTCAAGTCTCATTATGTTTACTGGGGGAACACTTCTTACCACTGATACAGGGGAGTTACTTATAATGGGGGACACCTCTCACCACCTAAACTAGAGGGCTACTTATATTGAGGAACATCTCTCACTACCTAAACTGAGGGGCTAATTATAATGGGGGCGGGGAACCTCATTTCCTATACTGGGGGGTACTTATACTGGGGAACAACTCAATACCTATATTGAGGGGACCAATATACTGACATGTGACCAATTTATGTATTTGGGGACATAATAAACTCTGGCATTTGGGTAACCCAGCTGCTTAATTCTGGTATCTAATGACAACACAAGTAACCGTTGCAGTATCCCGTGCAGAAAACATAGACCATAACAAATATATGCAAGAAAATAAGCTGTTATTATGGGGCAAGGGTCAGACTAAGGGGGGGGGGGGGCGCAATTTCAGTGTTTGCCATAGGCACTATATTACCCAGATATGCCCCTGCCAGCGGATCTGGATGTGCAGCCTGGCTTTCAGGGACATAGTGATTATTTGCATATTCAGGAGTGATGCATCATGGAAAACCACAGTTCCTTGCTTAACCACTTAAGGACCAGAGGATGTTCCAGTGATCGGTGCTGCGTGGGCTCTACAGCCCACAGCACCGATCAGGTATGTGCCAGGGCGATCAGACTCCTCCCCCCCCCCCTTTTTCCCCACTGGAGGGGGGGGGGGGGGGATGTCCTGCTGGGGGTGGGGGGGTGCTCTGATCGCCGTCGGCTATTATTGATTTGTGGGGGGGCGCTCCTCAAAGACCCATCCGCATCATTTTCTGGCCTCACCTGCGTTCCCTCCCTCTCCCTTCCCCTCTGAGCGGCGCAGAACGGATATCTGTCCTGCGCCTGATAGGATAGGCTTCTGCCTATCAGATGCCGGCGATCCCCGGCCAATCAGAGGCCGGGGATCGCCGATCTACGTCACGGCGCTGCTGCACAGCAGCGCCGTATGATGTAAACAGCAGGGATTTCTTCCCCGCGTGTTTACAATATGCGTGCGAGCCGCGATCGGCGGCTCGCACACTGTTCACGGAGACAGTCTCCGTGAACTAGCATGGAAAGGCCGCTCGATCGAGCGGTCGTTTCCATGCTATACCACTAACGATCCGCCGACGCCTATCGGCGTTAGGCGGTCGTTAAGTGGTTTTAAATCTGAATTATAGCAAATACCTTCTGTCTTAAGATGGCAAAATTACATTAAGCAAATGAAAGAAAGCATTTTGTACTTTGCCTGGATCTCATACTCTGTAACACAGCTAATTGTTTTTATATGCACACCACTTTATGTAGCGCTTCTAGACACTCTAAAGTGGGGGAATGTGAAAGGTTCATAAAAGATTCAAAGTATTAAGAAATGTAACATTAGTGCACAGCAACACCGTACTGTAGACTGGAGTTTTTTTTGTCTGGTCAGAAATGATGTCACACAGACTGTGTGGATAGAAAGTACATAGAAGTTTCACATTCCAACTACAGCACAGAGAGGAGTGTGAGCCAATTACTGCTGCCCAGGCTGGAGTCTGACGGCCTAGAAGTAACACGTAAGCAGTGTGTGTTTTGAGTGGGATAACACGTGTGAGCTCAGCTAGGGATATTACATTACAGAAACAAACCATAACACTGGAGAGAAGGCTATTATATGTAACCACAAGAAGCTATGCAGATTTCAGAGACTAGAAGAAACAATGCCTCAATAGCTGCAGAGACTGGTATTCCTTTATGCTGGGTACACACCATGTGTTTTCCCGCTCGATACGCGGGTCGATCGGGATCGATTCGACTATTTTCGACATGCTCGATTCGGGCTTCGATCGTATGCAAAATCGACGTCAGGAACGATCGAAGCCCAAATCGAGCATGTCGGAAATAGTCAAATCGATCCCGATCGACCCACGGATCGAGCGGGAAAACGCATGGTGTTTACCCAGCATTAGTAACTGGCAGGCCAAGATGTAGGCACTTTAAAATCTAGTTAAAGCCCGCATCCACTAGATTTTATATAATTATTATTAAAATGACTGGTTCTCCAACAATTTCTGACCAGCTGTTCGATTGCAAGACTGGATCACCAGATTTGCATACAAATTTTCATGATCCTGCATGAACTATTTGCATCCCTTTGATCATCTCTAGCAGTAAAGGCAAGCAATACCGCAAGCGCCGAAGCCCCTGGCTGCTGCCCATCCCCAGTGTTATGTATGCCCGTGCATGTCATGTTGCCCGTTGGTGTCTGCCGTATTTCCGCATTCGGGTTCCATGTGGCTACTGGTATAAAGCGACGTCACCCACATGCTATAACAACCAGCAGCCACATGGGGTGCCAAAGCGGAAGTACGGTGGACAAGTAAAGAATCTTAATGCACAGGCACCAGGAGGCACATGCAGGCTGTGGACTCAAAGTCAAGGAGTCAGAGGTTTCATAAACGGAGGAGTCAGGTGATTTTTGTACCCACTCCATAGTCCTGCATGGGTTGTGGAGTCGGAGCAATTTTGGGTACCTGGGCCCATATGCAATTCATGTTTTCTCTTGAGTTTTCTCCTAGGGGATATATTAAAACACCTTTAAAAATCACCAGCAAGCAATAAAATGCTCAAAATAATTTTGATAGTCCTTTTTCAACTACTTTTTGGTACTTTTACAATTGCAAAATGATGAAAAGTTATTTTAAAATAGAAGATAAAAATGTATCTCCTAGGAGAAAATTCAGGAGAAAGTGAATTGCATATGGGCCCTGGAGTCAGAAGTTTCAGTAGTTGGAGTATTTTGTACAGAATACACAGCCCTGGTCACAAGGCTGATTCTCAAAAGATTTCATGCTGAAATCGATCGGGAATCAGTCTACGATGTATGGTAGCCAAGAGATCTTTCTCTTATCAGAGTTAAGGTGGCCACACACAACATACAATTTTTTAAATATCTGTTCAATTTAAGAATTGCAATCAATTTTTCTGACTGATTGTAACATTTCAAAAATATGACCAATGTACCACACACATATGTTCAATTTTTCCCCAATTATGATAAAACTGATTGGAAACTGAGAAAATTGCTAGGGTGTTTATATTAATAAATTGACAAACACACACCATACAATCTTTAAAAAAATTGGAGAAATATCTGGCATTCTGGATCAATATAGATTAAACAAACAAAAACAAAAAAACACGGGAAATCCAATCGGATTTTTCAGACGATTTAAAAAAAAAAAAAAAAAAAAAGCTTTCCATTTTTTTTCGGGAGATCCGTTCGTTTTTATCGAGTTGCTGTAAAATCGGATCATTTTATTGTATCGTGTGGGGCCACCTGTAATCAAAGAGAGGTCTCTTTGTTGATTGGCCACCAAAATTGCTTGATGTATAGCCACCTTATGATGTGAATACACGGTACGTTTCTGTACCGTGTATCGCACGTCCCCGCGCGCCCGGATCGATTCCCGCTCATCCACACGGGCACTTCCTTATCTTCTGCTTCGTTTATTCTTTTGTCCTGCCCACCGATACCGAGCATGGAATCAATCCGGCGGAGTATCGGACACGTTGGATATTATCAATCGAGCCAACGGCGGCTCGATTGATAATAAAAACGTACCGTGTATTCACAGCATTAAGGACCATACAGTTGAGGCAAGCATTCATGATCCTCGAAAGCCGGATAGCAGGTTGTGCTCAAAGCCGTCATTTACATTCACTTCAGGTGGCAAAAAATACCTATGTATGGCCATTAAAGTCTGGGCTACACAAGCAAGATTAATCGCTTAAGAACTCATTAAAATCAAGTGCATTGGCTATCATTTATAAAGCATTTCCGCATGCGGAAATGCTTAAAACAGCTTACTTTACCAAACACTTAGCAAGTTCGGCATTCATAAAGCCTCTTTCCGCATGAAAAGCTGACACTACCGAGCAGAGCGATAAATCACAGTCTTGTGCGGGGATTTTCGTAAAAAATTTAACAAAATGGTAATTCATAAAGATTACTGCAAGCGGTATGAGGACGGGAAGTACCGCTCCCTCTGATGTGGCGATAACAAAGTAAAGTTAATAGAGACACAGATCTCCCAGGCAGCTGCAGTAGAGCGGAACACGGAGAAATGTATCAACTCGGCAGCTTCCTGCGCTTCCGCAAGCCTACCGCCAGCCTAGTTCGGGGAATCTCCGCACTGCTATCGCACCTGAACACTTTTTTATGAATGTCCACCCAGAACTCTAAAATACCAGCAGCGGTGTTTTCCCGCATTGATTCTTCTTACCGACAGCTCTTTTATGAATGATACCCATTGTATCTGTGCCAAAGTTAGGCACTTGTCAACGAGGAGTTACATTTATTGATCCCAAGCTACTGTATTCGTTTTTCTTGTGTAGCCCTAACATGATACAATACTAGAATCAGTTGAATCATTTGTAGTTGCATTGCTTGCTAATGATATGTGACATATGACTACCTTTAGTTTTCCAAGAAATACCGGCTATCTAGGAAAGCACCTAGTTATTTGAAGTGTTGAGAAATAAATATGGCAGGCCCCATATCTCTCACCTCTGGTTCCTTTTAAAGTGAAAGATAGGGTTAGTTTTTGGGTCTCCCTACCTAGTGGCAGGATAGTGTAATGGTTAAGGGCTCTGCTTCGGACACAGGGGACCTGGGTTCAAATCTCGGCTCTTCCTGCTCAGTAAGGAGACCTTGGGCAAGACTCCCTAACACTGCTACTGCCTATAGATATAGCTAGCTGCTGCTGCACTTTAAATCCACCAGGAGAAAAACACAATGTGTTATTTGTCTGTCTAGTTTTAGACTTAAAGGGAACCAGAGAGGATGCAATATACATACCTGGGGCTTCCTCCAGCCCCATACGCACGGATCGCTCCCACGCCGCAGTCCTCCTCTGCCTGGAACCGCCGCCACCGGGTCCCGTCATTGCCGCGAGTCGGCAAGTCGGCCGGCGGACGCGGCCAATTCTCCGCATCACCGGGTTCTCTCCCCATACTGATACGCATGTGGCCGCTAACCGCAGCCGCATGCGTACATGTATGGAGGGAGCCCCTGTGATGCGGACAATTGGCCGCGTCCGCCGGAAGTGACGGGCCCGGTACCGGCGGATCCAGGAAGCTGAGGACGGCGGCGTGGGAGCGATTCAGGCTTATGGGGCTGGAAGAAGCCCCAGGTATGTATAAAATCTTTTTCTTTTTCCACCCCCCGTTCCTCTCTGGTTCCCTTTAAGGCAGGGAAACCGTTCTGGTTAAGGTTACTATAGCAGTTTTTGTTAGTTCTTGTCATTAGTTAGACAAAAGCATGGGGGGTAAACATTGATATGTAAAGCAAAACCTGTTTTTCCAATATCTGGTGCCAAACTCAACAGGTACTAATCTACACTTGCTTTTGTTGGCTGATGAAGACTGTCCCCACAGAGGAAGAATTGCTAAGAGTGAAGTCAGTCAGGGGTTCCTAAAAAATCGTGTACACTGAGTTTTGTGTTCAGACCACTGACTAACCTAACCTCAAACTAAAGGGGGGAAAAAAAGAGTCCGTGTACACCTGGAAAAGCTGAGAAACTAATGTTAAAATGACAATGGACCGATGCCAAAAGTCTGTGTACACTACTTCCTTGGTTCACCAATGGTCTCCCTTCCAATGCTTCTTTTGCTAGTTGATGAAACCTGTTATATGTTTCCCTTCCCTTGTCAACTGAGGTGGATTGTCATGTGGGTCTCTCATCAATTATCCTGTTTCCAGCTCATGCAGACTGTCAGGGTCTCCCTGCCTAGTTGCTGCAGACTGTCAGGGTCTCCCTGCCTAGTTGCTGCAGACTGTCAGGGTCTCCCTGCCTAGTTGCTGCAGACTGTCAGGGTCTCCCTGCCTAGTTGCTGCAGACTGTCAGGGTCTCCCTGCCTAGTTGCTGCAGACTCTCAGGGTCTCCCTGCCTAGTTGCTGCAGACTCTCAGGGTCTCCCTGCCTAGTTGCTGCAGACTCTCAGGGTCTCCCTGCCTAGTTGCTGCAGACTCTCAGGGTCTCCCTGCCTAGTTGCTGCAGACTCTCAGGGTCTCCCTGCCTAGTTGCTGCAGACTCTCAGGGTCTCCCTGCCTAGTTGCTGCAGACTCTCAGGGTCTCCCTGCCTAGTTGCTGCAGACTCTCAGGGTCTCCCTGCCTAGTTGCTGCAGACTCTCAGGGTCTCCCTGCCTAGTTGCTGCAGACTCTCAGGGTCTCCCTGCCTAGTTGCTGCAGACTCTCAGGGTCTCCCTGCCTAGTTGCTGCAGACTCTCAGGGTCTCCCTGCCTAGTTGCTGCAGACTCTCAGGGTCTCCCTGCCTAGTTGCTGCAGACTCTCAGGGTCTCCCTGCCTAGTTGCTGCAGACTCTCAGGGTCTCCCTGCCTAGTTGCTGCAGACTCTCAGGGTCTCCCTGCCTAGTTGCTGCAGACTCTCAGGGTCTCCCTGCCTAGTTGCTGCAGACTCTCAGGGTCTCCCTGCCTAGTTGCTGCAGACTCTCAGGGTCTCCCTGCCTAGTTGCTGCAGACTCTCAGGGTCTCCCTTCCTAGTTGCTGCAGACTCTCAGGGTCTCCCTGCCTAGTTGCTGCAGACTCTCAGGGTCTCCCTGCCTAGTTGCTGCAGACTCTCAGGGTCTCCCTGCTTAGTCTTTCCAGACTCTCAGGGTCTCCCTGCCTAGTTGCTGCAGAGAAGCTAGGATGTGGTCATACGTGAGTATTCACATCAGACTTGGCTGCCATGTGTTTGCCCAGTGTAAGCAGCTGCTGGACAGACAGAACTCCCACACAGCTGATCCCTGCATTGTGTGGAGCTGTAGAGTGCTAGCGGGTCTCCCTTCCTAGTTGCTGCAGGCTATCAGGGTCTCACTTTCTAGTTGCTGCAGGCTGTCAGGGTCTCACTTTCTAGTTGCTGCAGGCTGTCAGGGTCTCACTTTCTAGTTGCTGCAGGCTGTCAGGGTCTCACTTTCTAGTTGCTGCAGGCTGTCAGGGTCTCACTTTCTAGTTGCTGCAGGCTGTCAGGGTCTCACTTTCTAGTTGCTGCAGGCTGTCAGGGTCTCACTGCTTGCTGCAGGGTCTGACTGCTTGCTGCAGGGTCTGACTGCTTGCTGCAGGGTCTGACTGCTTGCTGCAGGGTCTGACTGCTTGCTGCAGGGTCTGACTGCTTGCTGCAGGGTCTGACTGCTTGCTGCAGGGTCTGACTGCTTGCTGCAGGCTGCCAGGGTCTGACTACTTGCTGCAGGCTGCCAGGGTCTGACTACTTGCTGCAGGCTGCCAGGGTCTGACTACTTGCTGCAGGCTGCCAGGGTCTGACTACTTGCTGCAGGCTGCCAGGGTCTGACTGCTTGCTGCAGGCTGCCAGGGTCTGACTGCTTGCTGCAGGCTGCCAGGGTCTGACTGCTTGCTGCAGGCTGCCAGGGTCTGACTGCTTGCTGCAGGCTGCCAGGGTCTGACTGCTTGCTGCAGGCTGCCAGGGTCTGACTGCTTGCTGCAGGCTGCCAGGGTCTGACTGCTTGCTGCAGGCTGCCAGGGTCTGACTGCTTGCTGCAGGCTGCCAGGGTCTGACTGCTTGCTGCAGGCTGCCAGGGTCTGACTGCTTGCTGCAGGCTGCCAGGGTCTGACTGCTTGCTGCAGGCTGCCAGGGTCTGACTGCTTGCTGCAGGCTGCCAGGGTCTGACTGCTTGCTGCAGGCTGCCAGGGTCTGACTGCTTGCTGCAGGCTGCCAGGGTCTGACTACTTGCTGCAGGCTGCCAGGGTCTGACTACTTGCTGCAGGCTGCCAGGGTCTGACTACTTGCTGCAGGCTGCCAGGGTCTGACTACTTGCTGCAGGCTGCCAGGGTCTGACTACTTGCTGCAGGCTGCCAGGGTCTGACTACTTGCTGCAGGCTGCCAGGGTCTGACTACTTGCTGCAGGCTGTCACTAGTTGCTGAGGCTGTCAAGGTCTCTCTAGTAGCTGTAGACTGCCAGGGTCCCTCTCCCCAGACCACCAGCAATCAGTAGCAATCAGTAGCAGCAGCAGAGTGTGGGAGCCGGGCTGTGGTACTCTGGTGAGTGTTTGTATCAGGCCTGGCTGCCATGTGTTTACACACTGTAAGCAGCTGCTGGACAGGCACAAGTCGCGCACAGCTGATGCCTGCATTGTATGGAGCAGCAGAGCACACACGGCACATCCCAGGTGTCAGCCTCCATATGTGCGGCTCCCAGGCAGGCCCCCCGTCTTACCTCGAACATGAGCCCGAGCAGGAAGAGCATGGCCAGGCAGGAGACGATGTCGGCATGGTTCTGGATGATGAACTCATGGCTCAGCACCGGCGGGGTCTTGCTGCTCTTCTTGCGGATGCCCATGATGACGGATGGCGCCTGTCTCTAGCACACAGCAGGGCCAGCGGGGCAGAGGCGGGGCACTGCCTCCTCCTCCGCCGTACACAACCTCTCACCACGTCAGCACTACAAGGAGGGGCTTCGCCGGGCAGCCAAACATCATTAGCCAGGAAGTGTCTGGGCCTCCATCTTGCTTACTGGCAAAACCATTCCCAGCGCCTGAATAGCAAAAGATGAAAAAACAACAATTGCAAACGATTTTATTTAGGAGAAGTTATTTATATGGCACATGTGATAAAATATCGCGATTAAATAAACACCCATTGACTTTGCACGGTAGTGCCCACTACCGTTCCCCTTTCAGTTTCGCCAGCATGCCAGTAAGAAAGATGGCTGCCCTAAGCGCCGCTGTGCAAGAAGTCGGCTTTAGTGACGGGAAAGGCAGGGCATGTTTGATCCAGTAAGGATGTGGTCTTCCCTTATTGGCTGCCTCTGGAGGCACGTAGATCAGTCATTACACGTACACTACACATGTGTGCTCTAAGCTGTGGCACTGAATCACTACTTCTCTAGTTCTCCTTATTTTCGTATTATTATTGTGGTTTTATTATAATATATCATCAAATTTAGTAATAAACTATATAAATACAAACATTTGTAATCACTCTCTCCACACATGCTATTGTTATGGTAATCATTGGAGAGATGTAGTTTGGTTAAAATAGTGAAATTATGTTCAGTATGGAGGCACTTTATGGAATATTTAAGAGCAGTGTTTGTATCATCAATCATCATTACAGCATGTACAACAAGAGACAGTTTGCTGAGTACTCCTACTCCATATTGTGAATAACATCCGAAGTACTTGATATAGATAGATAGATAGATAGATAGATAGATAGATAGATATGTTTGTTAGGAGTACTCAATATTTGCAAGTATATTCTTTTAAAGCATCCCATTATGCTTTCAATCAACTAAAATACTTATTCAGGGTAAGGTATTCACCATTTAGCGTATTTTAAATCCAAATACTCTTAGAAATAGATTAGGAAAACATCAAGTACTGTATCCCCTAAACCTAGTGTACATAGAAAAACTGTGCAAGGAAATTTGGGCAAAGGGTGAAGCTGGCTCACCATGCTCTTGCAACAGTCCAGACGGCTTCCTTAGAGCCTGTTCAGACTATCTGCGTATGAGAATGCGTTTAAAATCAAAGAAAAGCAAGTTGAAAAACGCATGCGTTTTTCTTGCGTTCTAATGCGTATTCTATTGCGTTTTGCACACACACGTGACCCAGGGGAAAAAAAAGAATTATGGGAACCGCAGAGGAAAACGGACGCTAAAAACGCAATAGTACGCGTTTTTGATACGCGTCCATAGACTTTCATTGCGTCCGTTTCTATGCGTGACGCACAGAACTGCGTTCAGCAATGCGGATGAGAAACGTATGCGTCTCATACGCATACATGTGAACTAGCCCATTCAAAAGCATTAGGAGCCGTTCCTATGCGTTTTTGGTACCCGTACGTGTTCCCTGAAAACGTCTAGGAACGCGCATAGTCTGAACAGGCCCTTAGGGGAAAGATGTAATTCTGCTGCCAGCAAAATTTTTGTGTCACCAATTGACTTCAATTCATTCTGCCACCGCAGCAATGCCGCGGAAGTTGCACGCTAATGTGCTGTGGGTCGGTGGCAAATCGGATGCTTCTGGTTCAATGTGACACATTAAGTGTACAGGGCCCCATACACTTTCATTGCTGTTGCGTTACCTTGCATGCAGAAAGAGTAACGCAACGCAGAAAAGTGTAAAAACAGCCTCAAAGTTGTGATGATACATGTTATTTTCCTGATTCACAACTTCCAGATCAAATTCCTATTCCTTATTAAACACCTGATTTCTTATGGCTGCGTCTCACTAGCTAGCTATTACCCGCCAATTAGCAAAACAGTAGGAAAGTGGAACCCTATACTATGGGGGTGATTCCACTACAATGTTGCAATGTGTATTAAATTGCAAACACACTGCATGCAGCATTTTCTAAATTATTTTGCATGAAGGAATTCTGCAAAATCGCACATTCATTCAAAATTGCTTTGAAAATCAGCCTGGTGAAATGTGAACAAATCCAGCTCTGACAAAGCAGGGGAACCCATGAAATGGCTCTTTGGCCGATGCCTATTTTACCCTGCGACTGTTGGAATCTGTACTGTATACGCTGTTACTGGTGATGAGATGAAAAGCGCCTATTAGTGGATTGGTGCTCTGTGTGTGAAATCTTTGGATGTGTTGAATAGAGATGTCGCGAACCTCCGATTTTAGGTTCGCAAACGGTTCGGTTCGCGGAAAAGTTCGCAAACCGCAATAGACTTCAATGGGGATGCGAACTTTGAAAAATAGAAAAATTTATGCTGGCCACAAAAGTGATGGAAAACATGTTTCAAGGGGTCTAACACCTGGAGGGGGAAATGGATGAGTGGGATACATGCCCAAAGACCCGGGAAAAATCTGGATGTGACGCAAAGCAGTGTTTTAAGGGCAGAAATGACATTGAATGCTAAATTGCAGGCCTAAAGTGCTTTCAAACATCTTGCATGTGTATACATCAATCAGGGAGTGTAATTAGAGTTCTGTTTCACACTGACGCAACAAACTCACTGTGTAACGCACCTCAAACAGCTGTTTGTGTAGTGACGGCCGTGTTGGACTGGTGCGCACCATGGCCAGAGTGCAGGCCATGGCGGTTTTCCAGCCCATATGGTCGCCGGGCTGTGGTAGCTCAATGATAGAACAAAAGTGACTGTCCAGCTGATCAAATTTGGTCTGTCTACAATAAAGCAACGACCTTATTATCTTCTTGTATGTAGGTAGGCATAGGTAGGTGTCCCAGTAGTTAGCTAGGCATAGGTAGGAGACCCAGTATAGGTAGGTAGGTAGGTAGGCATAGGTAGGAGTCCCAGTATAGGTAGGTAGGCATAGGTAGGTGTCCCAGTAGTTAGCTAGGCATAGGTAGGAGTCCCAGTATAGGTAGGTAGGCACAGGTAGGTGTCCCAGTAGTTGCAAGTGTCCACATTTGGTGGCTTTTGTCGATTTTTTTTTAACACATAGGCGCGGCAGTAAGCAACCCTAGAAGTAACTTGCTGGTCAACTCAAACAACGGGGAAAATAGGGATGGAAACACGGAGTTGCCCATTAATTTGAATGGGCAACTCCGTGTTTCCATCCCTATTTTCCCCGTTGTTTGAGCTGACCAGCAACAACAATGAGAGCGGTAAACATTGTCAAAGCACCCTGTATGAACCAGATATGGATTAAGATGTAATTGGGCCCTTGGCAAGGTAAAAGATGTGGGGTCTTCCTGTGGTCCTTTTGGTAAGCTGATGTGAACAGAGGTCAAAGAAGGTGGCAGGTGGACCCCTTGACACCCACTAGACCCCAAGCACCTGCCTAGGTTGCCTGGTGGATGATCCTGCTCTGGTGTGAACCAGCCACTATCTCACATGAAAGTTGATACAATGTGAGTCAGCAGCCCTCTGAGCCTTCTAGCCCACTTAAAGAGGAACTGTCGAGAAAATCGTAAAATTTAAAACACATACAAATAAGGAGTACGTTTCTTCCAGAGTAAAATGAGCCATAAATTACTTTCCTCCTATGTTGCTGTCACTTACAGTAATGCTGGGGATACACGTTACGTTTCTGTACCGTGTATCGAGCAGCTGATCCGGCCAGCTGATAATATTCAGCTGGTCCGATCACGCTGCTCAATCCCCGCCGGCAGACAATGGCAGGGAATCGAGCAGCTGATAAGGAGCGCCGGCGGAGACGAGCGGTAATTGATCCGCGTGGACAAGCGGGGACGCGGCGGGAGTCAATCTGGCGGCTAATCGGCCGCCGGATCGACCCGTGTATTCCCAGCATAAGTAGTAGAAATATGGCATTACCAACAGATTTTGGACTAGCCTATCTTCTTATGGGGGGGTTCTCAGGATTTTCTTTATTTTTAAAAGCACTTAGTGAATGGCAGTTGCTCCGTCCAACTGCCAAGTGTACGGTGAGCAGGGAGGCTGGCCAACATCTTTGTATAAATCTTTTTCAGGGAGGGTCTTTATTAAGAATAAAGGCCATGCTGAGAATCCCCTACGAAGAGGTGGACTAGCCCAAACCTGTCAGTTCTTTCAGATTTCTACTACTTACTGTAAGTGACAGCAACATAGGAGAAAAGTAATTTATGGCTCATTTTACTCTGGAAGAAATGTACTTCTTTTTTTTAATGTGTTTTAAATGTTAAGATTTTAGCGACAATTCCTATTTAAGGATACCCGAAGTGACATGTGACCTGATGAGATAGACATGTGTATGTACTGTGCCTAGCACACAAATAACTATGCTGTATTTCTTTTTTTATCCCTGCCTGAAAGAGTTAAACATCAGGTATGTGAGTGACAGCTCCTGTCTGAGTCAGGACTGGGTCACACTACAGTGTGACCCTCACTGATAAGGAATTACAACTATAAAACCCTTTCCTAGCAGAAAATGGCTTCTGAGAGCAGGAAAAAGATAAAAAGGGTCAATAGTTAATAGATTTTAGCTCTGGCATACTTCAATGAATGTGTCATTGAGCAAAAACAATAAAAACTTAAAAAGTAGATTTAAATATAAAATAAAACTGTGGAATCTCTTAAAAAGTCATTTTTAGGAGAAGGAGGACCGATACAATTGTTTATTTCATTTGTTTATTTTCACCTCGGGTGTCCTTTATCACAGAACAGCTGCTGGCCTTGGCTCTGCCGGAATAAAAAAAAACAGGAAAAAAACAACAACGTAATATATGGCCATCATCTGTTTTGGTAGACATCATGTTTATAGAAAACATTACTGGATTTGACATGATTGTGAATAAGAAATCAGTGTGGTCAGTTCTATAGCCCCTTTCACACTCCATGGATAAACTGAACACTATCAGTTAATATTTAACACTGCTGGCGATCTAGAGCTATAGTAACCTGCCAAAAATAACACTCCTTGGAAACTCGGTTCAAGGACACAGCGTTATCTATGAAAAAGTCATATTTAATGGCAGATCAGGTGCAGCTTTTTGAAGTAGGGCAGCACGGTGGCGTAGTGGTTAGCTCTCTCGCCTTGCAGCGCCGAGTCCCTGGTTCGAATCCCAGCCAGGGCACTATCTGCAAAGAGTTTGTATGTTCTTTCCGTGTCTGCGTGGGTTTCCTCCAGGCACTCCGGTTTCCTCCCACATTCCAAAAACATACAGATAAGTTTATTGGCTCCCCCTAAAATTGGCCCTAGACTACAGTACTTACACTACATAATATAGACATATGGCAATGGTAGGGATTAGATTGTGAGCTCCTTTGAGGGACAGTTAGTGACAAGATATATATATAGACACTGTACAGCGCTGCGTAATATGTCGGTGCTATATAAATACTAAATAATAATAACAATAAAAGTAGGAGAGGGTTATAGAGAACACGCAGTATGGATTTTCTAATAAAATGTCCACTTGCAGGCATCACTAAACGCAATACACAGCCATGGCGTAATGCTTATAATGGGCTAGAGTCACTAAACCGTGATAACTGATTTCACGGTCGCGCTAGCGTTTTGCACGTGTTATAACGCGCGTAATGATTTTGGCCGCGCAAACGGGATTTTACACACGAAAATGGACGCATATTCGCGCAAAACATTGCGTTTTGCTTGCAAAAATTCACGTTAGCACACGCAAAACGTTACGCACGTTATAATGCAAGCAAAACGCTAGCGGGACTGTGATATGTTATCACGGTTTAGTGAATCAAACCCAATATGTGCTATAATTTATCTTGCAAAAAGTAATCAGACAAACAGTGTGAGCTTCTGGTTTCACACAATAGATGGGCCGAACCTCCGATTTTAGGTTTGCGAACACCGTTCGCGAACCTTCGCGGAAGGTTTGGTTCGCGGAAAAGTTAGCGAACCGCAATAGACTTCAATGGGGATGCGAACTTTGAAAAATAGAAAAAATTATGCTGGCCACAAAAGTAATGGAAAAAATGTTTCAAGGGGTCTAACACCTGGAGGGGGGCATGGCGGACTCTGAGTGGGATACATGCCAAAAGTCCCGGGGAAAAATCTGGATGTGACGCAAAGCAGCGTTTTAAGGGCAGAAATCACATTGAATGCTAAATTGCAGGCCTAAAGTGCTTTCAAACATCTTGCATGTGTATACATCAAACAGGGAGTGTAATTAGAGTTCTGCTTCACACTGACACACCAAACTCACTGTGTAACGCACCTCAAACAGCTCTTTGTGTAGTGACGGCCATGCTGGACTGATGCGCAACATGGCCAGAGTGCAGGTGTTGTGTCTGATTACGCTGCCTTTGGATTTGCGCTGCCCTGCATGCGCAGTAGGAGACTGTGTGGCCACAGTTCCTATTTAATTATGCTGCTGATGGTAAAATACTAAATATCTCTGCTTATTCAAATCCTACTCTCCTTAAATTTTCAGGGTAGGGAGGGGACCCCCCAAACTACCTCTATGCCAAATTGCAGCCCCCGAAACCCACTGGTTCAGGAGATAGATTAGAGAAACCTATCTCGGGAACCAGTGGGTCTCGGGGGCTGCAATTTGGCATAGTGGTAGTTCGGGGGGTCCCCTCCCTACCCTGAAAATTAGGTGAGTGTAGGATGTGTAGAAGCAGAGATATTTAGTATTTTACCATCAGCAGCATAATTGACTCTCCACTGAGCATGCGTGCTACTCAGTGTGGAGGGCAGCTTCCGGGCAGCGCAATCAGACATTACACAGGCCGTGGCAGTTTTCCAGCCCATATGGTCGCCGGGCTGTGGTAGCTCAATGATAGAACAACAGTGACTGTCCAGCTGATTAAATTTGGTCTGTCCACAATGAAGCAACAACCTTATTATCTTCTTGTATGTAGGTAGGCATAGGTAGGAGTCGCAGTATAGGTAGGTAGGCATAGGTAGGTGCCTCAGTAGTTAGCTAGGCATAGGTAGGAGACCCAGTATAGGTAGGTAGGCATAGGTAGGTGCCTCAGTAGTGAGCTAGGCATAGGTAGGAGACCCAGTATAGGTAGGTAGGCATAGGTAGGTGCCTCAGTAGTTAGCTAGGCATAGGTAGGAGACCCAGTATAGGTAGGTAGGCATAGGTAGGTGCCTCAGTAGTTAGCTAGGCATAGGTAGGAGACCCAGTATAGGTAGGTAGGCATAGGTAGGTGTCCCAGTAGTTAGCTAGGCATAGGTAGGAGTCCCAGTATAGGTAGGTAGGCATAAGTAGGTGTCCCAGTAGTTAGCTAGGCATAGGTAGGAGACCCAGTATAGGTAGGTAGGCATAGGTAGGTGCCTCATTAATTAGCTAGGCATAGGTAGGAGACCCAGTATAGGTAGGTAGGCATAGGTAGGTGCCTCAGTAGTTAGCTAGGCATAGGTAGGAGACACACTATAGGTAGGTAGGCATAGGTAGGTCCCCTAGTATAGGTAGGTAGGTGCCCCCATATAGGTAAGTAGTGCCCTAGTAGTTAGGTAGGCATAGGTAGGTGTCCCAGTATAGATAGTTAGGCAGGGCCTGGCTGGCACAGTAATAACAAATACCAAGGTCCAGCTGCAACAGATAGGGCTGTATAATGTCAGTGTCAGTGAGCAACACACACAAAAAAAAAAAAAACACATCAGGAGAACATTAGCTCTCAAAAGAGCTGTTGAGGGGTGCTATTTTAGCAATAACAATCAGCCAGGAGCAAGCCAAGAGCCTAACTAATCTTTCCCTAGGAGAAAAAAATCTGCAGCAGCTCTCCCTAGTCTGTCTATTTGCAGCAGGCACACAAGTGAGTGTCATGGCCAGCGAACCTGCCTTATATAAGGGGGGGCTCCAGGGCTTAGTGTAGCCTGAATGGCTACAATGTGCCTACTGACTGTGATGCAGAGGGTCAAAGTTGACCCTCATAGTGCATTATGGGGCGAATCGAACTTCCGCAAAAGTTCGCGAACCACCAAAATTCGCCTGGAACCGTTTGCCGGCGAACCGTTCGGCCCATCTCTATTTCACACAAGTAGCCGCAGATTGCTGATGTAGGGGTTCTGTGGACCCTTCAGTATCGACTTATGTTATGTGTAAACTCAGGAGTGAGCACAGGGCAAACCTCTGCTACGAGTTACCTCTCTCAACCCCTGTCTGCTTCCATCAGCACTGGGTAAATGTTAAAGTTTACCTGAGATGAACTATGAAGGTAAAACTGATATATATTGGAGAAGCATACATTTGAAATCGGCGCCGGTAGACTTGGGCACAGGATATGGCTGATCCTGCTTCTGCACAAGTCCGGGACATGTTAATTACTATTTCCCCTCCAGGCCGCCATGGATGGTGGGGAATGATATCATTTGGCTTCCAGCTGGGGGCCAAATTATTGTGTTTTTTAAGCAACTTCAGCTCCATCTTCTGACGGCGCCAACGTTACTCACTGAGCGCCACTGTAGATGTGATTCCCATTATAGTCTATGGTGACGCCGGCTGCGCCCAAATCTAGCAGCGCTGAAAAGCACTGCTCCGATTGGAGAAAAGGATTTTTACTTACCTGGGGCTTCTTCCAGCCCCCTGTAGTGTGTCAACTCCCTCCCGGTCCTGCTGATTCCCACAGCTCAGTCACCGACTACTGGGCTAGTGCTCTCTTGCGAGCGTGCACCTCACTATCTCGCTCCCATAGCTCTCTGCACATGCATAGTTCGTTAAAGTGGACCTAAATCCAGGATTTCCTCTCTGCTCTAAAAGATAAGCAATAACATATGTTTTACAGAAAAATATTTGTTTGTTACTGCTTACAGAGCTCCTTAGAGATGCTGCAGTGTAGTTACTTCCTGGTTTCATGGAATCACATACTGGGTTACCCTGTGTTTACATATAGTCTGTATAAATGGCACACTGCAGCACAGATGAGGGGTGAAAGTTCACATTACAGTGATTTATTACTTCCAGATAAGGGAGAATGAGACAGACTGTTATCTCTATATATATAAACAGGGTAAGTTTTTCTGTGGTTTCCTTCTTTCCTGTGGAAAAGTTTAGGTCCCCTTTAAGACTAATTGCATTTGCGCAGAATGCTCCTGGCAACGGGAGCACGATGGATTAGACACGTGGCCCAGTACAGCACATGAGCCGTGGAGCTACAGATTTCCAGATTCTTATCCTGCCAGGGTGACTGTCAACATGATGAGAGTGCGTTCTGTCTACATGTATGTAGGTTTTTCATTTTTGGTCGTTTTTTTTCACAACCAAAAAGCATACTGATAGGCTAAACTGGCTTCCTAATTCACCGTAGAGTACAATAGTCAGTTCTCCACCAGGGAATAGGTAGTGATGGAACTTGCTTGACTACTTTGCAAACCACTGTGGAAGACGTGTCAGTACTGGATAAGTTGTTTTAAAAATCAAGCCCATTATGAGCTGTAGCGGGATGAGGTTGCACTTGTGCTGTGGGCGTGAGACTGAATTTCTTATATGGAGTGTGCACTGGAGGAAATTCTGGCTTGTTGTGGGACTCAGTAACTGCTCAGTGTCCTGTGTTGGCACAATGGAGATGAGATGGCAAATGGTTGGACAGGCACTTGTGATATAAACATGTTTGTTTCATACTACCTCATAAAATATTACATTTGTTACCATAGGATTCAGATATTCTGTCCCTCCAATTGTTGGAAAATAACGTTTTCCTGACTGTAAAAGCTTAGACAGGGCTGGGTTAGATGCAAGGAAATTGTCCTTACTAGGACACATCAGTGAAAGCACTCTCTTAGTAGCTTAGGAAAGTCTTAAAACATTTGAGTTTTTTTACTGCAATCATTGTCTCTTGACAGAGAGCCTTTGTGTTCCTCTCCTGGTCCCCTCATTCCAGCGCTATCTCTCCCATTACCAATCTCCAACCAATGGGTCAGAAACTGCTCTCTTCTGCTGCAGAAGGCTTTGGAAGGCGTGCGCAGTATGAAGCCACCCGTCTCGGGCTCCCAAAGACTTCTGAAGTCTACCGCGACAGATTTGAACAGGTGAGTCAGCACTGGAACAAGGGGGCCAGTAAAGGAATGAGAAGGCTCCATAGGACCCAGAGCCTTCCCTATCCTTAGGAAAGTAAGGCCCAGTGCACACCAAAAACGTTTAGCAGATCCGCAAAACACTAGAGGTTTTTGAAGCAGATTTTCAGAGCGATTCTAGGCATGTTTAGAGACGTTTTCTGAACACGCCTAGTGTTTTTTGGAGCGTTTTTGTATAGCAGATTTCATATATTGTTACAGTAAAGCTATTACTGAACAGCTTCTGTAACAAAAACACCTGGAAAACCGCTCTGATCTAGTGTTTTTCAGAGCGGTTTTCCACTTTACTATACTTTAACATTGAGGCATAAACGCTTTAGAAATCTAAAAAATGCTGCAGCCCCCGGGTTTTAATTTGTGGAAAAAACGACCAGCTCTGGTGTGCACTAGCCCATTGAAAAACATTACCCAAGCGATTTTCAAACCGCTAGCATTTTTAAAACCGCTCATGAACCGCTCTGGTGTGCATCAGCCCTGCCTGAGTTTTATTTTAAAAACAGGTCAGGTTTGTAAACTTCAGAAATACCCATTCAGGCCTAGTGCACACCAGAGCAGTTCGGCAGCGTTTTTCGATCCACTTGCGGATGTGGAAACGCTTGGGTAATGTATTTCAATGGGCAGATGCACACCAGAGCGGGAGGCGTTTTGCAGAAACACATACTCCCGGGCTGCTGCAGATTTTGGATTGCAGCGGCATTTCTGCCTCCAATGTAAAGGATAGGAAAACCGCAAACCGCTCTGAAAAACGGCAGTTCAGAGCGGTTTTGCAGGCGTTTTTGTTACAGTAGCTGTTCAGTAACAGCTTTACTGTAACAATATCTGAAATCTACTACACCAAAAACGCTTCACAAAACCGCAAAACACTAACTGAAACGCTACAGAAAAATAAGGAAAAGCGTTTCAAAATCTGCTAGCATTTTGCGGATCTGCTAGCGTTTTTTGGTGTGCACCAGGCCTCAGTGTGAAGTGTAACAGATAAATTACCCCAGGAACACAATGGCCTCGATTCATAAAGCATTTCCGCATGCGGAAACGCTGAAAAAGGCTCACTTTACTGACCACACAGCAAAATCTGTATTCATAAAGGCTTTTTCCGCATGAAAAGCCGACATTCGCCAGCAGAGTGATAAATCACCGCCTTGTGCGGTGAGTATCATAACAAAAGTAACAAATGGCAATTCATAAAGGTGAATTGGACAGACCTCCCAAGCAGCTGCAGAGAGAACACCGCACGGAGGGACTCCTGCTTCTCCTGTTTCCGCATGTCTCCCGACAGCCTAACGCTAGCCTACAGCGGAATTTCTCAGCACGCCTATTACAACTAGAAACATTTTTAAGAATTACCACCCTGAAGGCTGAAATACAGACAGCGGTGTTTCCCCGCTCGAGTTTACCTTACCGACAGCACTTTTATGAATCGAGGCCATTAATGTCAGCTTCATAAACATTCTGGGAACTCAATGTCATCATGTGAATGGAGGGGTTACCTGCTCTGCATTTGGAAAACATCTCCATCAATGAGGGGGGGCATCAATCATAGACTATAACTCTGGAAAAGGACAAAGGTGTGGAGAAGCGGTTATCGTTTTTCTTTGCTCTGCATACCGTATTTGTCTTTGATACATTTGTGCCATGTTTGCTTCAACATTTTGTATGATCATGATAATGATAAGGGCTCACATGCTGTTTACACATCACAAGTTCAAGGTGGTTATGTTAATTACAAGGGAAAAAAAAACACTTCTACAAAATTTTAGGACAAGCTTGAAAGGTTTATCAAATGCATTAGGAGTGGGATATCATCCACGTATGCAGCAACTATTAATTAAACATGAATGAGCATGGTATCTAAAGTTACAGAGTGCCCAGCGAGCTCATGGAGAACTAGGAGCTAAAAAGGACCAAAATAATCGCAAATACCTTCTGTTTTTAAGAAGGCACATTTTTGTTTTGCATGGTAACTAAGTAATTAGTACCAGACTTGGGACAAGGTTTACCAGCAGCAGAGGCAGATACTCAGAAGTGCACTAGAATCTTCATTGTTTACGGCTACTTACACACCAAGACGTTGCATTTTAGGAGACGTTAAGGTCGCATAACGTGCCCCTAACGCAACGCGTGGTGGTGTTGAAGTTGGACGTCAGATTGAGCCGCCTTATGCAGCTCTCAAAGCAGCCGCTCCAGGATGGTGATGGGAAGTCCAGATCTTTTTAAGGATTCGGATCATTCGAATCGGATCATTGAAAAGATCCGGATCTTTGAACCGAATCATTTGAATCATTTTACCAGGGAAACAGACTGGGTGAAATGACTAGCAGGACAGGACTTTCCCTGCAGTAGTGTGAGTGTGTTGCTCCTGACTTCCAGGAGGGGTATCTTCAAGCTGCTTTTCAAGCCGACTTTGGAGCTTTCTTTCTGGGCACTGTTTGACCTGAAGTCCCTGCTCCGGGCCTTGCCGGGCAGGGGCTTGTCTTGTGCTAACTGGCCGCTCCAGCCATGGAGCGGCCAGCTCATACCCCCCCTGCTACTTACCTGGGGGATGAAGGGGACTCCTCTGGAGGGGACATCGCTGGGAACGCGATAGCCTGGGTGAAAGCTGCAAAAACCTGTGAGGAGACACTAGCACAGCTAAAGTACAGCTTTTCAAGATCCAAGTTCAGGTATGGGATGAAGTGGAAGCCAGAATACCTGTGGCAGGATAAAGAGCTGCTGGACCTGAAAAGAAAAATCAAAGTTCAAAAAGCAAAGTTAGCTGACTTGATAAGAATCGGTGGGCGACACAGAGGAAGATTGTGTCGTTGTGGAAGACGAGTGCAGCCCCCCAGAGAGGCCTCCATGGATGAAGGAAGAACTGTCCCAGTCACAGATCCCACCTGGGCAAGGTGAGTCGGTTGAGGACCCCATGGAGAAGGAAAGTGAGGGTGATGTGACACAGAGTGAAGAGGACACGCTGGTGAGTGAGGGGAAGCAAGTACCTGGCTCTGCGGCGGGTGTTTGGGTGAGTGCTGGTGGTGCTGGTGCTGCTACCCCTGCTGCTGAGGGTCTTGATGGCGTGGGTGCTACTGGGGCCCGCAGTGAGGCGGTGGGTGGCGGTGCAAGTGCTGCTGTTGCTGTGGCTGTGGCTAGCATGCCCCCCTCTGAAATACCTGGAGGTGGTGGTGTGGCTGGAGCTGCAGCGGCCTCCCCGGATGCCCGCATGGATCCCTCTCCTGGTGGAGCCTTGGTTCCCAGATCAGGGTCACTTGTAGTGGCTGATGTGGGTTCTTGGGTAAAGCTGGGAGTGGGGACGTGTGCCCAGAGTTGCAGGGAACGCTCCCCGCATCGTATGCAGGCTTTTCAAGATGGTGCCGGCTTGCAGAGCGGCAGCCCGACAACGCCAAACCAGCTTCCGGTCCGTCGGGCGGAAGTGACATCCGCGGCTGCTTTTCCGCCTGAAGTCGGAATTTCCATAGACGTCGATGAGGCCGAACGCGGACTTTTTCCTAAGGCTGATGCGGCTGTAAGTCCGCATGGAGGCGGAAACCCCATTGGCGCTAATGTAGCGGTAAGCAGACTTTCTTCTGGAGGTGTTGCGGCTGAAAGTCCGCATGGCGGCGGAAACTTCACTACCACCAATACAGCTGTAGGCGGAATTCAGCCTGCCAATGCGGAAAGTCAAGACAAGGGAAGCCTTTTATTGCTAGATGTGGAGATGGATGCAGGGGACGCAGAGAAACAGCCTCCAAGCGGAGTTCCGCAACCAGAGGCGGTTTTCAAGGAAAAAGAAAAGGAGGTGCATGCAAATGCACAGGAGGAGTTACCGATTGTCCCTGAAAACAAGGAGACAAGCGAGGAGGATACCAAAGGATCTTCTGAGACCCCAAAAGAGGGGAAACTTACAAAGAAGGTACAGGTGACCGAGCAAGCAAGTCTGGAAATGTCCGAGGAGGATTTTCTTAAGGGGAACTCCGCGGACAACGAAAGGATAGACTCCCTTGGGTGCTGGACTCCCCCTGTTGATGGGATGGAACAATTGGCCCAGGAGCTCTTTCCTGATGGCGACAATGGAGGAGGCCAAGACTCCCTGGCGATGGAATCCGGAATCGTCCTGGAGGGTGAGAAAGATGTCACTTTACCTTTTGAAAAGAAAAGAACTAAAAAAGGGAGAAATAAAATTGGCAAAGGTGTGAGGTTACCGCTTGGTGACACAGGTGATAATGTTGAGCAGGTTGTGGTCGAAGAGACTGATCAGGATAGTGATGGTGTCCAGAAAGGGTCCTTTTTACAAGCGGAGGAGGGTGGTGAAATACTCTTAGTCCAGAAGGGGGGCTTAATCAAGTCACCAAATAATTCAATGCTGGATGTATTGTTTGAGAGAAATTTAATTTCATGTTCAGAGTCTGATAATGACCTGAGTGAGGGGGAGAGGGAGAAAAGGAGAAAGAAAAGGGAGAAAAAGAGAAAACGAAAGGGAAAGCATTTAGAACCGCCTCCTGTGGTTAAGGATGATCTAATCACAGAGTTTCAGACCGCGGATTTAATTGTACGCTTGGAGAAGAAGCGGTTGGTTGTTACTGATGCTCATGTTAATGAGACGGTAGTTCAGGAGGTGGAACCAGGGGGGGATTACTCAGGCTTGCATCTGGTGGGCATGGGTGACCCCGATTGTGGTCGCCAGTTGGAGTTTAGGGCAGGTGGGAGGAGAATGGTGGTGGAAGATGAGAAATTTAAATGTTTTGATTTTCAAGGTAGACAGACCTTTATGGCGACCATTTTTGGGTTAAGCCCTGATGCCCCCAGGTACAAGCCCCCTTCTCCCCCTGTTTCCACCTCTAATGTGGCTGAGGAGGTGTCTTGTGGGGTGTTTGAGGTGGGTGTGGAGACAATTGAGGGTGGAGAGGCAGAGCCTCCAGAATTGGAGTATGTAACAAGGGGGGGTTTCCCAGAGTTGGGCCCGGCTGCGAGACCGGGGGCCCTTAACTCCATGGCAGCCTCAGCCAGGGGCATATCTTCTGTAAAACCAGTCTTATATTCCAGGGCGGTTAGAAGTACTGCTTTAGGGAGGAGGGTCCTGGCTCCCCTGGAGACAGAGTCGGAGGCCTATACCCCAGGCCGACGGAACGTTGTTCGCCTTAAGTGGGAACACCCTTCTGCAATTCCCACAAAAAGGGAGTTTTTTTGGTTATTTGTTCGACCTGGGGTTTAGGCCCGCCGATTTATTCGCGATCCTGGCTCCAGGGGATCCACCGCCCTACTATGATGTGTCCTTCCTTTCGCAGCAGGGAATGGAGGCCTTCTTAGAAAAGAGATTGGGGGAGTCCCTGAACGGGCAATGGCACGGGTTCTCTGTGGTGCCCCTTTCAAGACAGTCCTTAGAGAGGAAGGCACACATAGTAGTCCAAAACGAGAGTATCCCGGTGCGTGACTTGATGATTTGGGTTCAGCACTACGCAGACCTCATGTCCCCGCCCCACAGGGTCCTGGATGACCTGGGAATCTGGTGGGGGGAATATGAGGTGGCGATCAAACTCCGCATCAAGGAGGGGGTCGTCACCCATATTCCCCGTTCTGCCCTTATAGTGCGGGACAAAGTGGTCACCTTCTATCCCGGTCAGCCCAGGACCTGTAACAAATGTGGTAAGCGGGGCCATCTGGCGAGCGGGTGCCCAGATCCGAGGTGCAGTCGGTGCCAGGAGTTCGGGCACTCTGCATCCGCGTGCAAACGCATAAAATGCAATTTCTGTTTTGAGTACGGACATCCGTACACAGCGTGCCCGGTCTCCTGGAACACGATGCCCTCGGATCTCAAGAAGGCCATGTTGGCCCGTATGGAGGAGGGACAGGACGCCCCAGTGCCAGATCCTAATATGTCACTACTTGAGTTATTGGATTGTGCTGTTGACCATTCTTCTGTTGCCCCTTCCTCGGTTCCTCCTCCAGCCAGCATGGCCCTTGTAAGGCAATCTGGACCCAGGTCATCGACTTATGTCCGGGATGCTGCTCGTGGCGGGGACTCTCCTCCCAAGGAGCAGCGAACCAGGTCTACTAGATCTGATGGGGATAGGAGAGGTGGTGGGACTAAGGGCCCTACCCCTGCTCCAGGAGATCCCCCAACAAATCCTCCTATTCCGCAGCCTCGGAGGAGAAATCCTCCCAAGGGGGTTTCTTCCTCTTCCCTCCCTTCACCTGCTGACCCTCTCCCCTTCCCTCCCGATCTCCCTCCCCCTCCACTCCTCCTCCCCCTGACCTTCCTCCTCCCTCTCCTCCTTCCCTTGCCTTTCCTTTACCTTCCCCTGCTCCTACCCTTTCTTCTCCCGTTGAAGGTGGGGCTGCCTCCCTGCCTGTCAACGTGATTTCGATTTCAGGAGCCTTTGTGTTTTCGCCTCCCGAGCCGACGGGTGCTTCCTCCGCCCCTTGCAGGAGGGAGCACCTGTCGGCAGAGGAGAAAGAATATCTCGAGCAGAGGTTCAAAATCAAGAAAAAAAGGAATACTGGGTCAAAGTCTGCACCTCGGTCCTTCTCTGAAGAGAAGAGACAGACGCTAAGGCAGACAGTTGAGCAGAGGAGACAAGAGAGTAGAGACCTGAAACTCTCAAACAGGTTTGGTGTTTTGGCTGCCTCCCTCTTTCATCGGAAGAGGAGGAGATGGTGGTCGAGACCCCTGAAGTTGTCTGAGGGGACATGGTCCTATGTGTTTATGTCTTTTTCTTTTTGTTGACGTTGTATTTTTGTTTTAGTTTTTGTCTACTGTCAAAAAGAGTATAAAGGGAAACCTAAATTATTCTGATGGCTGTTCCCCCACCACTCATGCTGGCGACGATCAACGTTGCCAGCATCAAAATGACCAGGGCTCGAAAATTGGCTTTTTCGATTTTGGCTGCCCATGAGGCTGATGTGTTTTTCCTGCAGGAGACCAGGCTCACCTCTTTGGCTGACCTTTGGCTAGCCGAGAGGGACTGGGTGTCTGGTCCGAGTTTTTGGTCTCTTGCGGGAGAGCCTGGTAGTGGTGTGGCGGTCCTTTTTAGGGCCGACATGGTAACGTGCCGGCGAGTAATTGAGGTAGAGATGGGTAGGTGTCTGGTCTTGGACGTCTGCATGAGGGGGCAGGATCTCAGGCTAATCAACATCTATGCCGACCCCAAGTCTAAGGGGGAGAGAAAGCGCCTTCTTATGCAGATCAGGCCATACCTTTTTTCAGCCTATCCTGTGATCCTGGGTGGTGATTTCAACACCGTCACTAGGGCCAAGGACAGGGCAAGGGCCCAGGTCCAGATAGGCGTAGATGGTAAGTATTTAGCAAGATTAGTTGATGAGGCGGATCTGGTGGATGTGCACGTTCGTCACTCCCCAGATCTCACGGGGTTCACCTTTTATAGAGGTAGTGCTAGGTCTAGGATAGATAGATTTTTTGTTTCAGAGGGCCTCATCACTTCAACTCCTAAGTTGTTGGCGGTGGAGTTCTCGGATCACCTTATTCTGTCGGTGGGCTTGAATGCTTCGAATGCTCCTCCCAGAGGTCGGGGTATTTGGAGGATGAATTCGTCCCTGCTACTGGAAGATGAGGTGAGACAATCCTTTGAGGAGTTTTTTCAAGCACAGGTTTCCATCCTGGACTGCTTTGACAATAGGTCTGAGTGGTGGGAGGAAGTCAAAAAACGTGCTGTGAGATTTTTCAAGAGTCTAGCGTCCCGAAGGAGTATTGGTAGAAATCTAGCTTACCAGCGTCTAAGGGAGAGGTTGACTGTTCTCGTCTCTGAGGGCGGAGATCCGGGGGAGATCTCTGAGGTCAAACTTCAACTTAGGCAGCAGCAGTACGACCGGCTGGCTTCTTTAGCTCTGGAGAGGGATCATGGTAAATACCGCTCGCCTGACCCTTACCAGAGTTTTAAACAAAGTGCAGTGCTTAAGACGGTCATCGGTCTCAGGGATGGCTCGGGATCTCTGGCAAAGTCCAGGGCAGAGATTCTAGCCATCGCTAGAGGGTTTTACGCTGATCTGCTTGGGGAGAAGCCACTTGACCAGGCGAGGATGGAAGACTTCTTGGCTTCCACGCCGGGTCTGGAAGATGTTGATATTTCTGCCATAGACTTGACTACGGAGATTACTGCAGATGAAGTAGCGAGAGCCATTGGTGGCCTTGCACCTAAAAAGCCCCGGGTCCGGATGGACTGACGGCTGAGTTTTACAAGGCCTTTGTGTCCATCCTGGCCCCTCAATTGGCTGGTGCGTTCAACGATTGCCTTGCTGGGGGCCAGTTACCACCCTCCATGAGGCAATCTGCAGTAATCCTGTTGTCAAAAGGTTGTGATCCTGAGATGATTGAGAATTGGCGTCCCATCAGCCTACTCAATGTCGACAGGAAGATCCTGGCGAAAATTTTGTTCTGGCGGTTGTCCCAGGTGACAGATGTGCTTTCTCGCCATCAGCACTGCTCTGTTGTAGGAAGAAGCACACTCTCAGCACTGTTAGCTGTCCGGGAAGTCCTGGAACGGTGCAGGGCTGATGGTTGGGGAAAATACCTGCTGACGTTGGATCAGTCCAAAGCCTTTGATCGGGTCAATCATGAGTACCTATGGCGGTTGCTTACTGTGTATGGTTTGCAGGGGGGGGTTTGTAGATTGGCTGCGAACTTTATACAAGGAGGCTGAAAGTTTTATGCTGATCAATGGATGGATCGGCCAGCCTTTTGAGGTGAGCTCGGGGGTTCGCCAGGGTTGTCCGCTGAGGTCTCTACTATACGTGTTTGCCATCGACCCCTTCGTGAGGAGGCTAGAGGGCAGCACGCTTGGTGGGGTTCCAGTGGGCATCTCTGGTAGCTCATCTCTGAAGGTGGTGGCTTATGCCGACGACGTTACTGTGGTGGTCTCGGATGCAGAGGAGGCGTTGGTGGTTGCTGAGGAGATCACCAGGTACTCATTGGCATCTGGTTCGAAGATCAATCCGGATAAGTGTGAAACTTTCTGGATGGGTAAAGTTGGAGAGTCCTTTAGACTTCCTGGGTCTTTTCCCTTGCCTCAGGAAGAAATTAAGATTCTTGGCATCAAATTCGGCCCAGGCGATTATGGCCTGCGAAATTGGGAAAGCAAGCTGTCTGATGTCGACAGGAAAGTAACTCGCTGGAAAGGTTGGAGTTTGACCTTTAGGGAAAGGATTGACCTGATCAAGACTTACCTGATACCAATATTGTTATATGTCAGTTATGTCACAATTTTGCCAGCATCCCTGTACACCAGGGTCAATGGCCTGTTTTTCCTATTGTTATGGGGAAACAGGCTAAACCATGTGCGCAGGAATATTACTTACAAAGCTAGGCGGGAGGGTGGCTTAGGTATGGTCAACCCGATCGTTTTTTTCTCCTTGATTTTTATTAAACACAACATTGGTAGTTTGTTGTTGGAGAACCCGCCTAGCTGGGTAGGTATCTTCCAGACTTGGTGTGAGCCTTTCCTTAGAGAATGGAAGAGCGGTGGCCCAGTGAAAAATCTGAGAGCACGTCATGGCTACCTTCCGACCTATGTCTTGCCTTGTTTGAAGAAACTGCAGCAGTGGGGATTGATGGTGGAGGACATCAGATCGGTCGACAGGAAAGTCTTGTCGGCTAGGTTGGTGGACTCTTACTTTCCTGACTCACTGGGTTTGAGGGATTGCCCAGGCACAATTATGGAGGAGGGCTTGCGTTTGTTGAATTCGCCGCGGGTTCCGAATAAATTGTGGGACATCGCCTGGCTTACCTTCCAGGGCAAACTTTACGTTGGAGGGAACATGAAGTGTCGGCAGGTGGCAGAGCGTGGTTGTCCTCGACAGGGGTGTGCTGTTGAGGAGACCATGGACCATTTCCTGATGTCATGCCCTTTCAACGTGGAGGTGTACAACAGGTGGGGAGGGCTCTGAATATCCCGTTTCTGGCGCATCTCAGTTATGCTGAGTGGGCCTATGGAGCGTTCAATCAGCGCCAGGGTTATGATTTGAGCACTTTATACGTAGTCAGCTTAGTGGTTAGGAGACACTTATGGTTGGCACGGTGTGACTTAGCTATTAGACAGCGAGACTTGCCTGTCCAGGTGGTGGTGAGCACTATTCTCGGTGAGGTGAGGAATATTCGGTTCTTGGAGAGAAAGAAACTGGGGAGAGGAGCTTGGGTTCTGGCGTGGCAGAACATCAAGCCTCCTTAAACTGGCGGAGGTCTCTCCTGGGTGTTAGCTTGTCTGTCGCTTCTCTTGTACACCTCAGATTTTTTTCTTTGACATTTTTTTGAAGTCTGGCCGCAGACACAAGGGGAGTGTCCCTTTGTGCTCTTCTTTTTAGTTGTTAGTGTGGTTTTGTCCTGTGTTTGGGCTTCAATTTCTTTTCAGTCTTGTCTTGTGTAGTGTCTTCTAATCTTATGTACTTGCTTATTGGTCGGGCGTAAAAGTCCCGCGGTAGGTATGTGGAATGTATGGTGTAATGTGGGTGTTGTCCTTTTGGGTGGTGGTGTATGTTATATGTCTTTCTCTTTTTTTTTTTTTGTCCTGTTTGTTTTGAATGATGTGATGTAGGTGTTGACTTGTGTCCTTTTGGGTGGTGGTTGGTGTTATGTGTTTTATTTTTTTCTTTCTGTCTGGTTGTCCTGTTTGTCTGAATGTAGATGAGTGATGTCTCCTCAGCAGCTATACTTCTGGAGTATGGAACAGTTTCTTGTTCACAAGTTATGTGCATAGCACAGTTTTGTTTTGATTTGTATTTTCTTGGGTACATTGACAGAGTTTTTCTGTAATCATGGCGTTGTTTCAGTTGTATTATGATGTGGGAAAGATTATTCCCTGATTATATTTGTTTCCTTACTTGTATTGCATACTTTTTATATTTATTTCATTGTATGCTGTATGATGGTATTTTGATTTACAGGAATACTTTTATCTTATTTATTATTCCTTGTATGCTTTAAGTTTGTTGATTAATAAAAAAAAAGTCCCTGCACTGTATATTCTGTATGTTCCTGTTTCTTCCAGACAGACAGACATCCAATGTGAACCGAATCTTTCATTGTAATGATCCGGATGATTCGACTCACAAAAAAGATCCGGATCAAATGAACGATTTATCCGTACAACACTAGGAGTCCCACCAGGAGTCACCACAGTGCAGTGAATATTAATTAGCCATGTGGCTAGTCACTGAGCATGTGTAAACAATCTAATGCAGCTCTATAGGGGTATAAGGTACAGCATGCTGTACTTTCATTTAAAGGGAAGGTTCAAGCAAAATAAAAAAATAAGTTTCACTGACCTGGGGCTTCTACCAGCTCCATGCAGCCATCCTGTGCCCTCGTAGTCACTCACTGCTGCTCCAGTCCCCCGCTGGCAGCTTGCCGACTTCGGAGGTCGGCGGGCTGCATTGCGTACATTTTTACGCATTCCCGCTAGTGCAGGAACATTAACGCATACATTTTTACGCGTTACTGGTTCAATGCGTAAGCATTGAACCAGTAATGCGTAAAAATGTATGTGTTAATGTTCCTGCACTAGCGGGAATGCGTAAAAATGTACGCAATGCAGCCCACCGACCTTCGAGGTCGGCAAGCTGCCAGCAGGGGACTGGAGCAGCAGTGAGTTACTACGAGGGCACAGGATGGCTGCATGGGGCTGGTAGAAGCCCCAGGTAAGTGAAACTCATTTTTTTTATTTTGCTTGGACATTCCCTTTAAAGTGCAAGCGTTATACCCTAACCTAACGTGTGCACTGTAAACAGCACATTGATTTTACAGTGCTGTGAGTTAGGCTGCGTTACTGGCAGCTGTAACGTGGGACTTTAACGTCCCACTGTGAAACCAGCCTAAAAGAAAATACATGTGGCAGCCTTCATATCCCTCTCAATTCAGGTTTTCAATAATGTTGTGTTTGATTGTTGGATGATGCAAAGTCTCTGATTTGACAAACTTTTTTTCCTCTATTTTCTCACTGTGAAAATACACAGCCCAGCCTCTGTTGCTATCCCAAACCCCCCTAAGGTCCCCCTGCACTCTGCAATCCCTCATAAATCACAGCCACGCTGCTGACAAACAGCTTGTCAGAGCTGGCTGTGTTTATCTCTATAGTGTCAGTCTGTTGCTCTCCCCGCCTCCTGCAGAACTCCAGTCCCCGCCTGCATCCCTTCCCTCCCTGCTGATTGGAGAGAAGGGACGGGGGCAGGGACCGGAGCTATGCAGGAGGCGGGGGAGCAGCTGAGACTGACACTACAGATGTAAACACAGCCTCACAGCATGGCTGTGATTTATGAGGGATTGCAGAGTGCAGGGGGACCTTAGTGGGGTTTGGGATAGCAACAGAGGCTGGGCTGTATAGGCAGATCCAGCCTCTGTATGCAGATAACATTCTTTAAACACACCTCAGGTTCTCTTTAAAGAGGAACTGTCGCGAAAATCTTACAATTTAAAACACATACAAATAAGAACATTTCTTCCAGAGTAAAATGAGCCATACATTACTTTTCTCCTATGTTGCTGTCACTTATAGTAGGTAGTAGAAATCTGACATTACCGACAGGTTTTGGGCTAGTCCATCTCTTCATGGGGGATTCTCAGCATGACCTTTATTCTTTATAAAGATATTCCCTGAAAAAGATTCATGCAAAGATGCTGGCCAGCCTCCCTGCACACTTATTTGGCAGTTGGACGGAGCAACTGCCATTCACTAAGTGCTTTTCAAAATAAAAAAAAAAACTCCTGAGAACACCGCCTGAGAAGATGGGCTAGTTCAAAATCTGTCGGTAATGTCAAATTTCCACTACTTACTGTAAGTGACAGTGACATGGGGAAAAAAAGTAATTTATAGCTCATTTTATTCTGGAAGAAATGTACTTCTTATTTGTATATGTTTACATGTATTTAAAATTTTAAGATTTGTGCGACTGAGATCCTTTAAGTCACTCAGATAACATTTAAAGGAGTACTATCGATTGAAACGACTTTTTTTTTTAATACTGTATATTAGTGTACACATTACCACTAGTGCTAGGGGCACTTTATTTATTCACCCAGGTCTCTCTCTCACTATCCCTGCTTAAAAATTCATTTCTCACACAGCTCATAGTAGTTTGGGTCACCCTGAGCTGCTTGGTTACTCTGCCACACAGCTCACAAATATATTTCACTGTGTCACTCACAGCATGCAGGAGACATGAGGAGAAATAGGCTGATCTGAGGTGGTAACAGGTAACTAAATGAGCTGTAATATTGCTGGAATATAACTAGCTATAAACAATAGTCTGTGTTTACACTCAGTCTGGCTGCTGCTTGAGGTGATTCACTCCAGGCTGCATCCACTTTACAAGCTGCTGAGAGGGGCAGACCACTGTTTACAATTAGCATTATTAGTATCTTTATCAGTCAAGAGAAGCAAAGATAATAAACACACATTGCTAGAATCTTTAACCCCTTACCACCATATCAATAAGATTCTTTCAGCAAGGTGATAATTAAACTAGAAACTGAGGAGTTGATAGCAACTCCCCTGTGCAGACATGGGCTTAGCCCTCTGGGAGCAGTCAGCATATAGATACATTTGTATCAAACACTGACGGCCAAAACTGACGGAGGATTTTACAGCTGAGAGGAACAGCTGTGTGAGGAATCAAATTGCTCCTAGTACTTGTCCTAATGTGTGCTACAACATACAGCATTTAAAAATAAATGCATACATCGATAGTATTCCTTTAAGCACGCACACACGTGCACACACACATTATCCCAAACTAACCTGTAAGTTTGTAATTGCTAGGTGTTGGGTAGGTGCGTACACACACGGGATAAGTCTTTGGAAAATGAAAGCTCAAAGACCAGTTTCACCACCTCCATGTAGTATGAGAGCATACCTACCCAGTCTATTCTATTAAGCGGAGTACACCCATCAGATAAAAATCTTTGCAAACTGAGGAATTTATCTGACACATAGGTTTGTCAGGGAAGTCTGAAAGACTCATCTTTCTAAAGATGCCGTATACATGCAAAAGTTCAGTTCCTGCAAAATGCTTTCATAGTCTATGACTTAAGTTCTCAACGTGTACCAGAGGGTACTTCTGATGGTTCCAGGGAGTACTCGGGCTCCTCTAGATTGTAAGCTCGCAAGGGCAGGGACCTCCTCCCAGTGTTTCTCATATTGCTGTAATTTTAACATATGCACATGTACCAGCTACACATCAACTATGTATGCATTTGTATTTCTACTATTCAATGTCATGACTGTACAGTGTCTTGTATTTCTTATGTATATTTGTTCCCCGTTATTTGTTTGTACTATGTACAGCGCTACGGAAGATGTTGGCGCTATATAAATAAAAAAAATGAATAATATACTACTATATGTAATCAACAATAACAAATTTAGAATTTAAGAAAAATTATAAATCATATTTAAAAACTACTTGCCGACCGGGTAATGCCGATTGCCGTGAACGCAGCGGCAGCCCCAGGACCGCTCCACGATTGGCGTGAACGGCTTTCAATGGGGCTAGCAGGAGTTCATGCGCACCGATGCATTCGCATCTCCGCTTGGAAGGCGGAGAGGTCTCCCAGCGGCAATCGCCGCTCGGAGACTGTTAGATCGCGAAACTGCTGTCTAATAACCCTGTGAAGCGCTGCGATCTAAGGCAGTGCTGTACTGGGGACAGCCGTGTGACACGGCTGTCCCCTCCGTATTGCAGGAAGTGATCGTCTGTCTTAGGCTGAAGCCTATGACAGCTGATCACACTGATTGGCTGGCGGGGGGGGGGGGGGAGGGAGGGACGGGCACAAAAATAAATAAAAAATAGTAAAAGTTAATAGAAAAATAATAAAATAAATATTTATTAAAAAAAACAAAAAAAAAAAACATTGGGGAAGCGATCAGACCCCACCAACAGAGAGCTCTGTTGGTGGGGAGAAAGAGGGAGGAATCACTTGTGTGCACAGTTGTGCGGCCCTGCAGTGAGCCCTTAAAGCTGCAGTGGCCCAATATAAGAAAAATGGCCTGGTCTTTAGGAGGGTTTAACACTGCAGTCCTCAAGTGGTTAAACAACACCAAATTAGTGTTTTAGCTAATTAAAAGCTATAGTAATTGCTTGGAAATTGTTTAAAACCAATTATCATGAACTACAATTTAATACATATTTGTCAAGGGGTACTTGGGATAATGTTTACTATGCTAGGGAGTGCTTGGTGAGTACAGGATTTTAAAAAGGGCCCATACCAATAAAATGTTGAGAAACACTGGTCTATATCTGGAGATCTCATACACACCTTGTTTAACAGACAGAAATCGGGCGATTATTTCCGACAAGTATGATCTGTTTCCGATCGAGAATGGGATCGATTTTGCGTATCTTTGGAAAAATCGTTCCCTTTTAGCAGTTTGGACATGTACCCACAATACAACTTTCTGTTCGATCACCCGTCGATCCGACGGGAAATTGTATTGTGTGTTCCCAGCATAAGATTGGGAGACAAATATCTTACGTCCGGCTCTTGCGGTCTTTTGTAAACTTTTTTTACAAAGATGATCTGCAGATTTGATCTTTGACTTTTCAAAGATATACCTTGTGTGTACCCAGCTTTAGTATTCAAAATCTGATGACCCTCATGGGGGCGGTAAAATTTGTCTTTGAGCTTTCATTTTCCAAAGAATTTTATCTCATGTGTGTACTTAGCTTTAGGCTATGTGGTATGGGGAAAAATCATGTGATTCTGCTAAGTGTGACCCTGGCCTTAGGGTTTAGTAAAGGAGTGGAACAGTACTTCCCATTCGGAGTAGGTGAATTTTCACCTGATTAAACTTCTATACTGCCCTTTTATTTTGGTATATGACCTTTTATAAAATATCATTCTGATTATGTCAGTGATTACAATGTAATGTCTCTTCCACAATCATACAGAAAAAAGCACAAACACAAAGGACAATCAGAAATCAGACACACTGACTGAAAAGCAGGATTGGGCTGATTATTCTGAAGATCACAACTTGAATACATTTCCTTCAACTACTAGAAACCTAGTGCAATTATGATTTTTCTTCACTGCTTTCCAATTTTTTAGTTTTGGCTTGGGAAATATGTAGAGACTAGCAGACTGGTGCCTGTTTGGTGCGGCAGAAGAGGATAGCTGACAGTTGGCAGAGGAGGGTAATTTTAGAATACTAGTAGGGATTGGCTTTAAGGGCCAGTGCACACAAAAAAACACTAGAGTAAAAGCAAGGGCTTAGTGCTTGTTAAGGCAAAACACTTGGAAAATCATTCTGATCTAGTGCTTTTCAGAGCAATTTTCCACATTCCTATACTTAACATTGAGGTTGAATCGCCTCAGAAATCAGCAAACATGCTGCAGGACTCGTGTTTGGGGAAAAAACGAATTGCTCTGGTGTGCACCTCCCATTGAAATACATTAGCCAAGCGCTTTTCAAAGCGCAAGCATTTTTAAAAACGCTCACAACTGCTCTTGGTGTGCACAAGCCCTAAGTTCGATTCACACTGTGCGCACATTATAATACACGCGTTATAATATGCATGAACTGCAATGGAGACTGGATATCAACGTTAATTCAGAGCCTGCATGCAGCAAGTTAGATTAAAGGGGAACTGAAGTAAGAGGTATAGGGAGGCTGCCATATTTATTTCCTTTTAATACCAGTTGCCTGGCAGTCCTGCTGGTCTATTTCTCTGCAGTAGTATCTGAATAACACCAGAAACAAGCATGCAGCTAGTCTTGTCAGATCTGACTTTAAAGACAGAAACACCTAATCTGCTGCATGCTTGTTCAGGGGCTATGGCTAATAGTATTAGAGGCAGAGGATCAGAAGGGCTGCCAGGCAACTGGTATTGCTTAAAAGGAAATAAACATGGCAGCCTCCATATACCTCTCTCTTCAGTTCCCCTTTAACATTAATCGATTACAACACAGTACTGTGAACAGGCCCACAGAATTGTATGGGCAGTGAGTTGACATGTTGAAATATTCTGCATTGCAACTGATGCACTGTGAACAGGGCCTAAAGAACACCTAAAGTGAGAGAGATATGGTGGCCGGCATATTTTTTTTTCCTTTTAAACAATGCACATTGCCTGGCTGTCCTCTGCATCTAATATATTCAGCCATAGACTCTGAACAAGCATGCAGATCAGATGTTTCTGACTTAAAGGACAACTGAAGTGAGAATGGAGGCTACCATATTTATTTCCTATTAACAGCAGCCTCTTCTGATCTAATTGGCTGCAGTAGTGTCCGTATAACACCAGAAACAAGCATGCAGTTAATCCTGTCAGATCTGACAATAATGTCAGAAACAGCTGAACTGCTGCATGCTTGTTCAGGGTCTGTGGCTAAAAGTATTAGAGGTAGAGGATCAGCAGGATAGCCAGGCAACTGGTATTGCTTAAAGTATACCAGAGACAAAGTAAATTAAAACATTTATACATACCCGGGGCTTCCTCCAGCCCCATCCACACAGATCATTCCCACGGCGCCATCCTCAGTCTTCTCTATCTTCAGTACCGGGTCCCGTAAGTTCGGCCAGTCACGGACAGTCTGAGCAAGCGCAGTGCGCTCCCTCCGTCTCTCTCCGGTGGAGAATAGTACTGCACCTGGCTTTGGCCAGAGCTTAAGTGTTCAGAAGTGGCAGCAGGGAGTGGCAACGCTCCTGGATGGTCAGTGACAGGAAGCAACTGTGCCAAGAGCCTGATATGTAGTGGCGGACGTCGGGTATGTGTCGAGGATGGTGGTTGACTCCCAGAGTAAGGTAGCAGTGCGGTGGTGCTAAAGGACAGATTCACAGCACTCCCCACTGCCCTGCCGTAGGAGCGAAGCTCAAGCAAATATCTATTATTCACCTGTGAGTGAGGCCCTTCCCGCTCAAGTAATGCCAGCAATTGAATCTGCCTGTAAATCCTGAGGGATGTCATGTGATAGGAAACTGAGGGCGAGTGTCTAATAACTTCAAATGGCCTATAGCCCAAGGCATCTTACCTCAGGCAATACAACAGGGATGGGCTGATCAAATCCAGCCTGTCACATTTTCTCTGAGCAGGGTTGGGGACAGATCTGGGGAGGATGGGTATATTGTATCTATAAACATTCAAGTGCCATCCAATCCAACCATAATTGCTTAAAGAGAACCCGAGGTGGATTTGAAGAATGTTATCTGCATACAGAGGCTGGATCTGCCTATACAGCCCAGCCTCTGTTGCTATCCCAAACCCCCCTAAGGTCCCCCTGCACTCTGCAATCCCTCATAAATCACAGCCACACAGCTTGTCAGACCTGGCTGTGTTTATCTTTATAGTGTCAGTCTGCTGCTCTCCCCGCCTCCTGCAGAGCTCCGGGCCCCGCCCGCGTCCCTTCCTCCCTCCCAGCTGATTGGAGGGAAGGGACGGGGGCAGGGACCAGAGCTATGCAGGAGGTGGGGGAGAAGCCGAGACTGACACTACAGATGTAAACACAGCCTCACAGCATGGCTGGGATTTATGAGGGATTGCAAAGTGCAGGGGGACCTTAGGGGGGTTTGGGATAGCAACAGAGGCTGGGCTGTATAGGCAGATCCAGCCTCTGTATGCAGATAACATTCTTTAAACACACTTCGGGTTCTCTTTAACAGCGGTATCTTTGTAGTTATCACCTGTGTTTATCCACAGGGATAACAGCTAATAGAATGCAAAATATTATTCTGTATTCATTTTTGTATGTATTGGGAAGACTAATGCATGGGTCTGAGAAGCAACCTGTGAGCCAGGCAACAAAGACTTGACTCCCTAATGAATGCACATTGTAAACAGCTAGGAACTGGGCGAATCAAATGCACTTCCCCTAATCCCAGGCTGAATACAATTTCCATTATATCTGTACGTAAACCAGAATTATTTGCATGTCACTGGCTCAACCTAGGAGAATCTAGCCCAGTGATCTGCAAACTTGGCTCTCCAGCTGTTTAGGAACAACAAGTCCCACAATGCAATTGTAACAACAATGTCGTTATGAGCGCTCCTCTGTCTGGGAAAAAAAAGGAACTAAACATAATTAAATTGAGAACAAATGGATCGCCACACAATGGGGGGGGGGGGGGGGGGGGGAGGGGGTAACCTCCCTTAAATAGTATATGTATAGATCTGTGTAGCACTCAACATAAAAGTTCACATAAAATCATAGAATAGTAGTCCAGGTCGGTGATATACAGTCCTAGGATAAACAACCAATCCACAAACAATCCACACAGGGTACTCTTACCGACTCTTTTCCAAAGAATCTTATCTCATGTTAGCTTTAGGCTATGTGGTATGGGGAATGGTATCATGTGATTCTGCTAAGTGTGACCCTGGCCTTAGGGTTTAGTAAAGGAGTGGAACAGTACTTCCCATTCGGAGTAGGTGAATTTTCACCTGATTAAACTTCTAACCTGCCCTTTTATTTTGGTATATGACCTTTTATAAAACATCATTCTGATTGTGTCAGTGATTACAATGTAACGTGAGTAATGTGAGTGCACTGATATGCTTTTAAACCAGGGGTGCCCAATAGGTCGATCGCGATCTACCGGTAGATCGCGACCGCCTGATCGGTAGATCGCGGCCTCTTGGCCGCGTCCCATTGAATTTAGCAGCCAGCAGCTGTAGAACGCAGTTTCTGCTGCTGGCCGCTGATCGCGAAGGAGGAGAGAGCCTGGCCAATCAAGGGAGCAGAGGCGCGCAGCCAATCAGGGGAGCAGAGCACGCAGCCAATCAGGGGAGCAGAGGCGCGCAGCCAATCGGGAGCAGAGGCGCGCAGCCAATCAGGGGAAGAGAGGCGCGCAGCCATTCAGGGGAGCAGAGCAACTCCATTCACGCTGCCCACCGGAGCCTCGGCTGAGGGAGTGAATACCTGGACGCCGCCGCAGGAAGAAACCGGCCTTATACCCAGGTAACCTATACTGAAGGGACCTATACCTGGCTAACCTATACTGAAGGGACCTATACCCAGCTAACCTATACTGAAGGGACCTATACCTGGCTAACCTATACTGAAGGGACCTATACCCAGCTAACCTATACTGAAGGGACCTATACCCTGCTACTGAAGGGACCTATACCCGGCTAACCTATACTGAAGGGACCTATACCCGGCTAACCTATACTGAAGGGACCTATACCCTGCTAACCTATACTGAAGGGACCTATACCCGGCTAACCTATACTGAAGTGACCTATACCTAACTATATTTCCGGGGGGGGGGGGGGGGGGGGGGGTGGTGCATTTGAAACATCGGTAGATCTCCTGGCCTCGGCGAATTTTGAAGTAGCTCGCGAGGCGAAAAAGTGTGGGCACCCCTGTTTTAAATAAAGCAGTATCACACTATGCAGCATTTGTTTTAAGTTTTTAAGGAGCTGCATATTTTAAGAGTAGTCCGGACGATCAAGGACTTGATAAGAGCTGTGAGCTGGTCTTCTGCATGATCAACACGTCCATCTGGTGAGCGTATAACAGTTTTACAACATTGCTGGTGGAGTGGCTGCCAGGTTTGAACACTTACACACCTGTGAGGGTGCATGAGACAGTTATACCATTGTTCAGAAGCTGGATTACGCTATGTGCCTTCATTTTTTCTGAGTTCCAAATACAAATGGATGCAAGTGGTCAAAGATCTTTCTGATGTGCCTTTTTGGCTGATCTGTAACATAATCAGCCACCTGAGTCGGTGAGAGTACCCGGTGTGGATGGTTTGTGGATTGATGTTTATCCTAGGACTGTATATCACCGACCTCGACTACTATTCTATGATTTTATGTGAACTTTTATGTTGAGTACTACACAGATATATACATAAGTCCCACAATGCATTTGCCTTTATGAATCATGACTGTGGCTGTCAGACTCGTGCAATGCATTGTGGGACTTGTAGTTCTTAAAGTCAAGTTTGCAGATCACTGGTCAAGCCCAATGGACTAATCTCACTTACACAGGTAATGGAGGAGGGAGAAAGAAAGAAAAAGGACATTAAAAGCAATGATGATGAAGATCATAATTTAGGTATAACAATTACCCAACAGGGGCTTATTTTATAAAAATTTCAAAATGAAGCTCATTACTCTGTAATTATTACAATTTCACAGCTAGAAGTAAAGTGCTATAATGTGGAATTGTTTATCTCCAGCGACGAGCCAGGAGGCCTCTCTTCAGGTCCTCTTCATCTCAGCCAGAGCGCTCCTCAGACAAGATTTTATCCTATTCACAAGCGACTTCTCCACCGAACGTCTCCAGTGTTCTCTTCTTGAACTGCAACAAGACAACACTTCATACATTAAGCCTGGTACACACCTTGCAATGTTCCCTTCAGTTCCTATTCAAGCAGGCAAGTGATCAGACTTAAGGTGCCCATACACTTACTCGATTTCCCGCCGATAGACAGCAGATTCGATCACTGTGATTGAATCTGCTGTGAAATCGATATGCTGACCGATCGACCGATTTCCGTCCAAAATCTATCGATCTGGGCTTTGGCTGGCTTCACTTTACTTCCTGCCGGGGGAAGTTTAAACAGTAGAGCGCCCTCTACTGTTTAAACTTCCCCCCAACAGGAAGTAAAGTGAAGCCGGAGCCCAGAGCGGAGAAGAGACAGCGGAGACCGGGGGACTCACGCCGGCCGGATCAGGTAATGTATGCTGGGGGCGGTGGCAGCTCAACAGATTGTGAATCGATTTCATATTGAAATAGATTCAAAATCTGTTTGCAGTGTAGGCAGCCAATAGATCCCTCTGTGATCAGATTAGATCACAGAGGGATCTATCTGCTGGTCGATCTGGTGGCAATCGACCAGTGTATGGCTGCCTTTACAGTATATTTAGATCTGCCATTGATTGGATATTGAAGAACTAATGTATACACTTATGCAATTTTGGCAATCAGTGTGCTGCATATTTTTTTGCCTAGTCATGACTGACAGTAGGATCTGAAGCGAATATTGCACCTAAACTGAGAGGGATATGGATGTTTCCTTTTAAACAATACCAGTTGCCTGGCAGTCCTGCTGATCTCTTTCGCTGCAGTAGTGGCTGAATCACACACCTGAAACAAGCATGCAGCTAATCCAGTCTGAATTCAGTCAGAGCACCTGATCTGTATCCTTGTTGAGGGGCTGAGGGAAAACGTATTAGAGACACAGGATAAACAGGAGAGTCAGGCAACTGGTATTATTTAAAAGGACAAATCCATATCCTTCTCAGTTTAGGTTCACTTTAAAGAGAATCTGTATTGTTAAAATCGCACAAAAGTAAACATACCAGTGCGTTAGGGGACATCTCCTATTACCCTCTGTCACAATTTCGCCGCTCCTCGCCGCATTAAAAGTGGTTAAAAACAGTTTTAAAAAGTTTGTTTATAAACAAACAAAATGGCCACCAAAACAGGAAGTAGGTTGATGTACAGTATGTCCACACATAGAAAATACATCCACACACAAGCAGCCTGTATACAGCCTTCCTTTTTAATCTCAAGAGATCATTTGTGTGTTTCTTTTCCCCTGCAGCTATCTTCCACTGAAGTGTCAGGCTGTTTCTTCCTGCAGAGTGCAGACAGCTCTCCCCATATGTAATTCCTCAATATGTGAAAGCCCAGCCAGCTCAGAGGACGATTTATCCAGCTTGTAAAAGATAATAGAGCAGAGAGAAGTAAATAACACACAGGCAGTGTGCAGAGAGGGGCCTGGAGGGGGGAGATGCATCACAGAACCACAACACTGAAGAACTTGGCAGCCTTCCAGACACAGGCTGACAAGTCTGACAGGGGAAAGATACATTGATTTATTACAGAGACTGTGATAGTGGAAAGTGCTGCAGTAAGCCAGAGCACATTAGAATAGCTTTTGGAACTTGTAGGATGATAAAAAACAGGATGCAATTTTTGTTACGGAGTCTCTTTAAGGCTGGTGCACAAGACACAAACGTGTCCAATCTGCTACCAATCGATAAAGGGATCGATTTAATGCAGTACTGATCTCAAAATAAACCAGTTAAGACATGTTGTAAATTACTGATCAACTGAAAATTTTGATCTGACAGGAAGATTGCATTGTGTGTACCAAGCATTAGACATCTCTCAGTATACAGTACAATCCCGTAAACAGTGAAATGGGCTGGACTAGTATACTCAGTATACACGAAATGATCTGCAGGCGACCTTTCATGCTGTTGCTTTTGATTGTTTGGAAGCCCCAAAACATCATACACACTTTTCCACCCAATGTTTTGTTACCAGCAACCTATATTTTCCAGTTTTTGACACATTGTGTAGGTCAGTCATTTGCACATGGTCAGATATCTGCAGAACCTATCAATATTTACAAGCCTGTCCAGATGCTCAATAACCAATAAAACAATAATTTTTTCGTTGTTTCTGATTGATTAGTAGAATAAATCATTTTTGATTAATAGACAATCCAATAATTCTGTTAACTGGAAATTAATATTGGATCAACTTCTAACCGGAACTACTTTGCAGTTTATAGTTCTCCCTCTGTAGGCCCACAGTAGCTAGTGGTTCTCACTGCTCCCCTCCTGCAGCCAGAAGCCTCTATGCAAAGTTATCACCAATTGGAGCGTGCTGGAGTAGTTGGGGTGAAAGTGGACTTCTAAGGAAACATGAATGCTGTAATGGTTGCAGTGCAGTAAGTTATGACGCTAGTAAAAAATTGGCAGTGCTCCTAATCAGGCTACAACTGAGATGAAACCAATAGAGGTGTGCAGCGCCCCCCAGGGACTTAAATACACACCTTGAATACAAATCAGATGCAAACTATGCACTAAACCCTAAACTAGATAAATTGAATGCAAACATACACATAAATGCAGCTAGCCACAAGCAGACTTACATTTTTGTACAACAGGAGAAATTGGCAGCGCTTCCAAATACAGGCTGCACCCAAATGACCAGCTGCATAGATGTGCAGAGCACAAAACATGGGCAGATTACACAACTTGCATTCACAACAGATGCAGCAAATGGAGGATCTTAGCTTCCAAAAAAAAACAAGTGTCTTTAAGTCCCTAGGGGGCGCAGCACACCTGTTAGTTTCATTTCAGTTGCAGCTTGAATAGGAGCGCTGCCAATTTTTTGCTGTTCTTTAGAAAATGTGTAGACCATTTGTGGCTAGCAGCCCCAGTTTTACACTATGTTTTAATTGTTAGTTAGTGATTAGGTCTCTTCAGTGAGGGAACATCAACGTCATGGAAGAGTCTAGTATTGAACAATCTGTGTGCAAACTGTTTTTGGAAGCCAATGTCGTACAACTGCTGCATCTGCTTTGAATGCAAGTTGTGTAATCTGCCTGTGTTTTGGGCTCTGTACATCTATGCAGCTGGTCAACTCAGGTGCAGCCTGTATTTGGAAGCACTGCCAATTTCTCCTATTGTACAAAAAAAGTTATGACACTAAAGCTGGCAATACACTATACAATGGCCTCAATTCACTAAGCTTATCTCCTGTCTTGAATAACGTTTCTATAGTTATCACCATGGTGATGAGACGTAGTATTCAGAAAACATTTTACCTCAGGCAAACCTAAAGTTAACTCTTCTGTCTTTAAGTTAACTCTTCAATCCTTAAAATAACTTCAGAACTCTAAAGTTAAAGACAGGCTGTTAATTAACTGTGTGTGAAAATAACTACAGAGGAGTTAACCACTTAAGGACCAGGGGTGGTTTGCCTGATCTGTGCTGCGTGGACTCTCCAGCCCGCAGCACAGATCAGGATAGAGCCAGGGCGATCAGACTTACCCCCTTTTTTCCCCACTAAGGGGATGTCCTCCTGGGGGGTCTGATCACCGCCGGCTTGCTGCGCTTTGCGGGGGCTCTTCAAAGCCCCCCTCCGCAGCGTTTTCGGCGCTCCGTCCCTCTCCCTCCCCTTGTGAGCGGCGCAGGATGGATATCCGTCCTGCGCATTGTAGGATAGGCTTCAGCCTATCATATGCCGGCGATCCCCGGCCAATCAGAGGCCGGGGATCGCCTATCTGCTTTACGGCGCTGCTGCGCAGCAGCGCCGTATGATCTAAACAGCGGGGATTTCTTCCCCGTGTGTTTACATTTTGCTGGTGAGCCGCAATCGGCGGCTCTCCGGCTGTTCACGGAGACACCCTCCGTGAACTGACATGGAAAGGCCGCTCGATCGTTTCCATGGTAACCCACTTAAGACCTGCTGACGCCTATGGGCGTTAGCTGGTCCTTAGTGAACCAGAGATGAAAATAAACTATTGAGATAAACAATTGGATCTGTCCTTCTACTCCTAAAAATGACTCTTTTCGATATCTAAAGATTTTACTTTATGTATAAACATTTACAAAGCAGTTTTAATGTTTCATAGTCTCTGCTCAATTGCAGTGTCTCAAGAGTCCCAGAGTGAAAATACATGAACTGTTGTGCATTTTATATCTCTTCCTCTCACAGTAAAAAGCCCAGGTATCTGCTTAGGAAAGGGTTTTATATCTGTAATTTGTTATCAGTGAGCCGACTGAATCCTGACTGGAGAAAAAACTGTCAGTTCCATAGCTAATTATAAACTCTTTTCCAGGGAAAAAAGAAAAAAGGAGCACAGCATAACTGTCTGTATGCTCGCCACTGTATATACACGTTTATCTCACCATGACACATGTCATCTCTGGTACACTTTAACTTAAGGAATGAAGAGATAAGATAACTCTCTCACTGTGTGGTGGTACGTTTTCTCTTGCCTTATCTCCAGCATGATCTTATTGAATTGAGGCCAATATTTAGCCCAATTAGACATTCAGACATCGAACTGACCTATATACTGTATTTGTATAACGTCAGAACACGTTAATGCCGTGAACGACCCCACAATCAACATTCACTGATTGGGGGTGGCTGACTACGAATTTGTATACAATTATGATCTGACATCTGTAACTTGCCTGTATCATAGCTTTGAGGGTACTGGTAGTTTAACCACTTGCCGACCGCCCACAGCCCATGGGCGGCGGCAAAGTGGATGCCTTAAGGACCGCAATACGCCTTAGGGCGTTGCGTCCTTTTCCTATGCCGGGGGAGCGATCGCGTCATTGATGACGCGCGCTTCCCCCGGCAACTGGCTCCGCCCACCCGCCGTAACATCCCGCCGGCCATACGGAAGCGCCGGCGGGATGTTAACCCCGTGATCGCCGCTACAAAGTGTATAATACACTTTGTAATGTATACAAAGTGTATTATACAGGCTGCCTCCTGCCCTGGTGGTCCCAGTGTCCGAGGGACCACCAGGGCAGGCTGCAGCCACCCTAGTCTGCACCCAAACACACTGATCTGCCCCCCCGCCCACTGATCGCCCACAGCATCCCTGAGCCCCCCCCTGCCCACCCCCAGACCCCTGTTTGCACCCAATCACCCCCCTAATAACCCATCAATCACTCCCTGTCACTATCTGTCAACGCTATTTTTTTTATCCCCCCCCTGATCACCCCCCCACCCCTCAGATTCTCCCCAGGACCCCCCCAGGCCCCCCCCCTGTGTACTGTATGCATCTATCCCCCCTGATAACCTGTCAATCACCTGTCAATCACCCATCAATCACCCCCTGTCACTGCCACCCAACAATCAGCCCCTAACCTGCCCCTTGCGGGCAATCTGATCACCCACCCACACCAATAGATCGCCCGCAGATCCGACATCAGATCACCTCCCAATTCCATTGTTTACATCTATTCTCTCCTCTAAACACCCACTAATTACCCATCAATCACCCCCTATCACCACCTGTCACTTTTACCTATCAGATCAGACCCTAATCTGCCCCTTGCGGGCACTCAATCACCCGCCAACACGCTCAGATTGCCCTCTGACCCCCCCTCATCAATTCACCAGTGCATTAATTACATCTGTTCTTCCCTGTAATAACCCACTGATCACCTGTCAATCACCTGCCAATCACCTATCACCCATCAATCACCCCCTGTCACTGCCACCCATCAATCAGCCCCTGTCATTGCCACCCATCAATCAGCCCCTGTCATTGCCACCCATCAATCACCCCCTGTCACTGCCACCCATCAATCAGTCCCTAACCTGCCCCTTGCGGGCAATCTGATCACCCACCCACACCATCCGATCGCCTGCAGACCCGCAGTCAGATCACCTCCCAAGTGCATTGCATCTGTTCTCTCCTCTAAACACCCACTAATTACCCATCAATCACCCCCTGTCACTGCTACCCATCAGATTAGACCCCCATCTGCCCCTAGGGCACCCAATCACCCGCCCACACCCTCAGACCCCAGCCCTGATCACCTCGCCATTGCATTACTTGCATCTATTCCCCCCACTAATCACACCTTGAGACACCCATCAATCACCTCCTGTCACTACCTGTCACCCCCTAGCACACCTACCCATCAGATCAGGCCCTAATTTGCCCCGTGTGGGCTCCTGATCACTCGGCCAAACCCTCAGATCCCCCTCAGACCCCCTTCCGATCACCTCCCCAGTGCATTGAGTGCATCTATTTTCCCCTCTAATCACCCCCTGAGACACCCATCAATCACCTCCTGTCACCCCCCTAGCACTCCTATCCATAAGATCAGGCCCAATACAACCTGTCATCTAAAAGGCCACCCTGCTTATGACCGGTTCCACAAAATTCGGCCCCTCATAGACCACCTGTCATCAAAATTTGCAGATGCTTATACCCCTGAACAGTCATTTTGAGACATTTGGTTTCCAGACTCCTCACGGTTTTGGGCCCGTAAAATGCCAGGGCGGTATAGGAACCCCACAAGTGACCCCATTTTAGAAAAAAAGACACCCCAAGGTATTCTGTTAGGTGTATGACGAGTTCATAGAAGATTTTATTTTTTGTTAAAAGTTAGCGGAAATTGATTTTTATTGGGGTTTTTTCACAAAGTGTCATTTTTCACTAACTTGTGACTAAAAGTAAAATCTTCTATGACCTCCCCATACACCTAATGGAATACCTTGGGGTGTCTTCTTTCTAAAATGGGGTCACTTGTGGGGTTCCTATACTGCCCTGGCATTTTAGGGGCCCTAAACCATGAGGAGTAGTCTAGAAAACAAATGCCTCAAAATGACCTGTGAATAGGACGTTGGGCCCCTTAGCGCACCTAGGCTGCAAAAAAAGTGTCACACGTGGTATCGCCGTACTCAGGAGAAGTAGTATAATGTGTTTTGGGGTGTATTTTTACACATACCCATGCTGGGTGGGAGAAATCTCTCTGTAAATGGACAATTGTGTGTAAAAAAAATCAAACAATTGTCATGTACAGAGATATTTCTACCACCCAGCATGGGTATGTGTAAAAATACACCCCAAAAACACATTATACTTCTTCTCCTGAGTACGGCGGTACCACATGTGTGGCACTTTTTTTACACCCTAAGTGCGCTAAGGGGCCCAAAGTCCAATGAGTACCTTTAGGATTTCACAGGTCATTTTGCGACATTTGGTTTCAAGACTACTCCTCACGGTTTAGGGCCCCTAAAATGCCAGGGCAGTATAGGAACCCCACAAATGACCCCATTCTAGAAAGGAGACACCCAAAGGTATTCCATTAGGTGTATGGCGAGGTCATAGAAGATTTTATTTTTTGTCACAAGTTAGCGGAATATGACACTTTGTGAAGAAAAACAATTCAAATCAATTTCCGCTAACTTGTGGCAAAAAATAAAATCTTCTATGAACTCACCATACTCCTAACGGAATACCTTGGGGTGTCTTCTTTGTAAAATGGGGTCATTAGTGGGGTTCCTATACTGCCCTGGCATTTTAGGGGCCCTAAACCATGAGGAGTAGTCTTGAAACCAAATGTCGCAAAATGACCTGTGAAATCCTAAAGGTACTCATTGGACTTTGGGCCCTTTAGCGCAGTTAGGGTGCAAAAAAGTGCCACACATGTGGTATTGCCGTACTCGGGAGAAGTAGTATAATGTGTTTTGGGGTGTATTTTTACACATACCCATGCTGGGTGGGAGAAATACTTCTGTAAATGACAATCTTTTGATTTTTTTACACACAATTGTCCATTTACAGAGTTATTTCTCCCACCCAGCATGGGTATGTGTAAAAATACACCCCAAAACACATTGTACTACTTCTCCCGAGTACGGCAATACCACATGTGTGGCACTTTTTTGCACCCTAACTGCGCTAAAAGGGCCCAAAGTCCAATGAGTACCTTTAGGATTTCACAGGTCATTTTGCGGAATTTGATTTCCAGACTACTCCTCATGGTTTAGGGCCCCTAAAATGCCAGGGCAGTATAGGAACTCCACAAATGACCCCTATTTTAGAAAGAAGACACCCAAAGGTATTCCGTTAGGAGTATGGTGAGTTCATAGAAGATTTTATTTTTTTGTCACAAGTTAGCGGAAATTGATTTTAATTGTTTTTTTTCACAAAGTGTCATGTTCCGCTAACTTGTGACAAAAAATAAAATCTATGAACTCACCATACTCCTAACGGAATACCTTGGGGTGTCTTCTTTCTAAAATGGGGTCATTTGTGGGGTTCCTATACTGCCCTGGCATTTTAGGGGCCCTAAACCATGAGGAGTAGTCTTGAAACCAAATGTCGCAAAATGACCTGTGAAATCCTAAAGGTACTCATTGGACTTTGGGCCCTTTAGCGCAGTTAGGGTGCAAAAAAGTGCCACACATGTGGTATCGCCGTACTCAGGAGAAGTAGTATAATGTGTTTTGTGGTGTATTTTTACACATACCCATGCTGGGTGGGAGAAATAACTCTGTAAATGGACAATTGTGTGTAAAAAAAAATGAAAACATTGTCATTCACAGAGATATTTCTCCCACCCAGCATGGGTATGTGTAAAAATACACCCCAAAACACATTATAGTATGCCAGGACAGTGAACACACCCCACAAATGACCCCATTTTGGAAAGTAGACACTTCAAGGTATTCAGAGAGGGGCATGGTGAGTCCGTGGCAGATTTCATTTTTTTTTGTCGCAAGTTAGCAGAAATGGAAACTTTTTTTTTTTTGTCACAAAGTGTCATTTTCCGCTTACTTGTGACAAAAAATAATATCTTCTATGAACTCACTATGCCTCTCAGTGAATACTTTGGGATGTCTTCTTTCCAAAATGGGGTCATTTGGGGGGTATTTATACTATCCTGGAATTCTAGCCCCTCATGAAACATGACAGGGGGGTCAGAAAAGTCATAGATGCTTGAAAATGGGAAAATTCACTTTTTGCACCATAGTTTGTAAACGCTATAACTTTTACCCAAACCAATAAATATACACTGAATGGGTTTTTTTTTTTAATCAAAAACATGTTTGTCCACATTTTTCGCGCTGCATGTATACAGAAATTTTACTTTATTTGAAAAATGTCAGCACAGAAAGTTAAAAAAATCATTTTTTTGCCAAAATTCATGTCTTTTTTGATGAATATAATAAAAAGTAAAAATTGCAGGAGCAATCAAATAGCACCAAAAGAAAGCTTTATTAGTGACAAGAAAAGGAGCCAAAATTCATTTAGGTGGTAGGTTGTATGAGCGAGCAATAAACCGTGAAAGCTGCAGTGGTCTGTATGGAAAAAAAGTGCCTGGTCCTTAAGGGGTAGAAAGACTGTGGTCCTCAAGCCTTAAAGCCTCCTGTCCTTATACCTTTCGCATTAAGGCCTGGGTGTAACCGAAGCCAGGTAGATGCTACTCTGTCTACTGTTCAAGCGGGGCCACACCACACAAGGTGAAGAATTGCAGTGGTAGATTGGGGCATAGGGACGGATATATGGCAGTGAATCTGCTGATCCCTACAGGTATGTTGTCTGTTACTCTTCTATCCAAAACTGAAATAAACTGAAGCTCCACATTAATTTGCCCATACCTTTGCCTACTTTGCTAATAAAAATGTAAGGACTACCTTTCAGTAACAAGGAAATGCCTTACCTATCCTGATGTAACATTGTGTGAACTCACCTATTCTTCCTTCCCGCTTTAATTTCTTCAAATGATGAGTAAGGTTGACTTCAGCGGCTGCATGCAAATACTCTGGGGTATCCTAGAAGGACAAGATGGGTTTTGTGAATTTCTTACAAAAGGGCTGATTTTTTAAAAGAAAAAAAAGGTGAAATGCAATACACCAAATACAGTCAAGCAAAATACAGGTGGTCCCCCCTCTTACAAACAGGTTGCATTCCGGGATATTGTTTGTAAGTCGAGTTCTGTGTTAAATATGATGAAATGTGGATAAATTATTTACTTTCAGACAACTCAGGATTTTGACATATAGTATAAACAATGATATGATTTTTGGTAGTTTTCAATGTGCTTTTAAAAAGCAGTTCTCAACCAAATAATGCTACTTACCCGGGGCTTCCTCCAGCCCCTTGCAGCTGACACGTCCCTCACAGCATCTCTGCTCACAGCCGCTGGCCCGGGGGTCTCCGTCTGTGCAGAGGCTGACCTAGAGGTTGTCCTCTACTGCACCTGCGTGAGCATCACTGTAAATTAAGTCCACGTTGTCTGCAGCCTGCGCAGTACACTGCGGACAACGTGGACTTGATTGACAGCTGCGCTTGCGCAGGCGCAGTAGAGGAGTTTGGCCTCAGCACAGGCAGAGACCCTGGGCTGGCGGCTGCAAGCGCGGATGCTGCGAGGAACGTGTCGGCTGCAAGAGGCTGGAGAAAGCCCCTGGTAAGTAGAGCGGGTGAAAGCATTATTTGATTGATAACTGCTTTAACCACTTAATCCTATCTGGACGGATATATCTGTCCAGATAGGCTACACTGCTGCCGTTGCCCGGTGCACGCGATTCCTTCGCCTTCCGTTAGCCCGGAGATCAACAAATGGGAACAAAGTTCCCATTAATTGATCTAAATCCCTGTATGAAAGACCAAAACCGTCAACTAGATTGTTCTGTCTTTCACAAATCCCCTTCTGCCCCATCCACTCATTAGTTCCGCTTTGCAGAGGAACTTTCCACATGCAGAAGTGAGCTGCAAATAGTAAAATTACATCTAGAGATAAAAATTCCCAGATAATGACATCTTTTACTTTTAAAATTAGCCCCTTACCTCCCACACTCCCAGATAGGTACACATTTTTTTTGTTAAAAAAAAAAAAATATATATATACAATAAAAAAAAAATTACATAAATAGTTACCTCAGGGACTGAACTTTTTTAATATGTATGTAGTAAAGTATATTACTGTTATTTTTTAAATCATGGGCTTGTAATAAGTGATGGACGCAAATTGTAAAAATGCACCTTTATTTCTAAATAAAATATTGGCGCCATAAATTGTGATAGGGACAGAATTTAAACGGTGTAATGACGGACAAATGGGCAAATAAAATGCATGGGTTTAAATTACGGTAACACGTATTATTTTTAGGCTGCTTTCACAGTGAGACGTTACAGGCACACGTTGGTGCAGCCTGTAACGCACCCCACCGCACAGCAATGAAAAATCAATGGGCTGTTCACAGTGCTCACGTTGCGTTGCACAGTAACGCTGCACGTTCGTTTGAAGTGCAGCATACTGTGCGTTCTAGCGGCTTAAGCCGCGTTAGACTGTATGCACATGCTCAGTATGTTTTTTTTTTTATTTCAGGAGCGGAGAGGAGGCGGGGAGAGGCCGCTACGTAGCCAGGCACATGGCTACTTGACATTCACTGCACTTGCAGTGTTTACTTCTTGGAGCGGCCACTGATTGGCTGGCGGGACCTTGTGATGCGGGAGCTCCGCTCACGTGGTCTCCGCAGCGCCTCCGACAGAGCAGGCGCACCAAGAGCTGCTTGTAACGCGGCTCTTGGTAGTGTCCTGCTCCAACACCACCAGGAGTTGCGTTAGGGGCACGTTATGTGCCCTATAACGTCCCCTAAACGCAACATCTTGGTGAGAAAGCAGCCTAAAACTATAATGGCTGAAAACAGAAATAATGAATTTATTTCATTTTTTTCCTTAATCTTCCTGTTAAAATGGATTTATAATAAAATTCTTAGCAAAATGTACCACGCGAAGAAGGGCCCATTTCCTCTATTGCGGCGCGATTTCGTCACAAAAGTCACGCTAACTAATCCGCATGCGGTTGCAGTTTCGTTAGCGTTTGTATGCTGATTTGCACGCGGAATCACTCGCGGTTTGCGCTATGCGATTTTAACCATGTCAATGCCGGCATGTATTAACATGGGTTTTTAAATGAAAACGCACGCGAAAACGCATGGAAAAACCGCAAGACTGAAATGCTTGCGGTTTTCCTATTTAGCTACATTACCGACAAGTCGCGTGCGGGTGTGCGGCGTACGAATTGTAATGGGTCTGCTGTGCAGATTTTTTCTGCATGACAAACCGGACAGAATCCCGCACAAGTGGAAAAAGGCCCATACAATTCTATTGCTTATGCAAATCTGCAGGCAGAAAACGCATGCAGATTCGCTGTATTGGAAACGGGCCCTTAATGGTGGCAGAAAAAACAAGATATAGATCATTTCATTGTGATAAGTAGTGAACGTTTTTGGCAAATGAATGAGAGGTGAATATTGCTCGGATGCATAACGTGAAACAACACTAAAGGCTGAAGTGGTTAAAGGGTTTTAAATTACTTCTAACATTTTATAAAATACATTCAACATCAAAAATATGTAATAGGAAAAAGAACAGTATTGTATATTTTGTACATGAAGACAACTTCGTATCTCTGAACCATCAGTAGGGGACTGTCTATCACCATTGAATTGACTGGATTCTCTGGAGGAATATTTGTACAAACATAAGGTACATGTGCCATCTAGTGGCATAACCAGGGTGGTGCATAGCACCAAATTACTTACAACTATATACAGTATAACCATATACATCAAAATGTTCATGTGAAGTTCCTGCTTCCCCTGATTACTGTGATGTGTTGGAGAATTCCATTCCCCGATGTGGCAGGTGACATAGCCGTGATTGTGCCTTTCAAACACAAAAGAAGGGTTGAGTTCTCTATGCGATATTCTTATTTGCACTAACATAATGTGAATTACAGGAACTTTTTGATTATCCTTTTGTTATTATATATTGATTCAGAATGGATTATTTATTTCCATGAATTGTGTTACCCATTACGCAATCAAGGAACAAATGTTTTGCCATCAAAGACACTAGCATTTTTTTACTCAAATAATATCTCCTTCACAGAACAAATGTCCATTGTTACTTGTTAAGAGAGTCTCCTAGCGTAATTCACTATTGTTGATTAAAGAGGATCAGAGAAACTTTTACTCATTGCATAATTGTGTTCCTTTCATATAGTTTAAAGGGCATTCCTCAAGCCAAATACTTTTTTTTTGTTTTGTTTTAATACTCTTTATTCCCTATAAACTAAACAAGCCTCGCCCACCGCTTTTCAGAGAGCCTTGGCACTCAGTCCCAGGTAGCAAGAGCTTATGGGAGCTCAGTCTGGGCAGGAGGAGGTTACTAGCCAGATATTTCAGAGGCAGAGGGGAGGAGGGGGAGTGAAATTGTCTACAGGCTGAGAGCTGGAGATGCTATCAGCTTGCCTCAGTGTAGTGTGACAAACAACATGGCTGCCCTCATTGTATCACAACAATAAATAAGCATAAACTTTTGAAGCTGTTTGCAGCTAGATTTGCTGTGTAAACTATCTAAAAGTTAGATAAGATATATAGACAAGTTATAGTTACTTTTTCATCTCGGATCCGCTTTAAGTCTATTGAATGTTTGCTATATGTTAAAGGAGATACCTGTCAATCTTGTGGCCACTTATGTAAACTAGAATGCATAGTTTATAGCAGTCTCTGCTAAATAAAGACATAGTTTCACATACTAAAATGTACAGTATGTCCTTTTGTATAAGTAGTTGATCCGCAAAATCATGTATATACGGTCTGTCTTATGCCTGGTATACACTATGTAATTTCCCATCAATTTGACTGGTCGAATTGATAATGGTGTGTACCAGGCATGAGGACTGGAACCCAATAGAGCAATTTTCTGAGCATTTAGGGAGTGATTCAAACGGCTAGCGATTTCCCTAAACGCTCAGCTAATGTTAATGGAGCGATTCCACTGGAGCGATTGCGATTACCAAAATCGCAAACACAGGACATGCAGCATTTTTGAGTGTTAGCGATTAGCGTTTCTGCAATGTAAAGTATATAAACGCTGGCATAATCGCTCGTCAAAACCTACACAGAGCGATTTTGCATTACTGCACACTGAAACAAAATTAAAATTGACCAATCAGAATTAAAAACGCTAATCGCTACACAACAGCTGGCAAATTGATTACACTTTTTAAAATCGCTACTGAAAACGCTCATACAAAATGCTAGCATTTGCGATTAGAGATAGTGTTTTGTAGTGGGTTCCAGGCCTAAGGACGGATTCCACCGAGCCAGCATACGTCTTGCAGGATGCACGCCGGCACTTATAGTGATGTGAGTACGCATCCGAATCCCTGTTGCCCTGCCATACACGGCTATAGGGATTCGGGTGCGCGCTGCGGTAAAATGCAGCATGCTGTCCGAACAGCGCAGGCATGCGACTCGGACGCCGAAAGCTATTGGTGGAATAGGCCGCATTTCCCCACACCAGATCGCATGCAGGGAAAATGCTGCGGATTCCACAGCAATGGAAACAGGCCTTTGAGGCTCTTTCACACTGCAAATCACAATGCGATTTTGCTGCAGTTTTCACTGGATGCTGGGAACGCAAGGAGAAAATACTGAAACATGCAGCATGCAGGACTTTGCAAATTCACATCGCAATCTAATTGCAGCAAAACCCTGTTTTGGAATATATAAATCAGAGCTTAGTGTGTACTTCGTTATTGTTCTCCTGCGCAGAAAAGGTCACACTTGTGAACAATTTGGGAGACTGAAGGTGGTGGGCACATGAGTTTCTTATTCATGTCACTAACTGTCCATTAGAGGAGTTCAAAATCTAATCTACTTCAGTCATAGTCTACTGTCCTTACCATAGTCATGTGTAGGGATGGTCAATGAGATGCAAGATTATGCAAATATTGTATACAAATATGTGCAGCTTCTAAATGGAGCAATCAATCTAAACTTTGCTGGGACTTGATTGGCCCATTTTTAAACTGCATAAATTGGCATATAACATTTACATAATCCCGCATCAACTTGGAATTACTTGCATTTAATTGACTATTTCTGGTCCATGCATATATTGTCCTGGCTGAAATTCCAGCCTGAGGCCCTGCAAGGAGTGCTATTCACTATACCATCGTGCTTACCGGCGATCATAGGCAAGATTCCAGTCTCGCCCCATGCTTAAAGAGACTCTGTAACAAAATTGAGCCTTATTTCTTCTATCCTATAAGTTCCTATAGCTGTTCTAATGTGCTCTGTCTTACTGCAGCCTTTCCTAGTTGCAGAGTGGCTGTGTTATCTCTGTTATATGATCTAATCCTCTCTCCTCTGTCGGGCTCAGGCAGTCAGGCTGGAATGTGCTGTGCTGCTTGTGATTGGATAAAAGCTATACACACCCTCTCCAGGCCCCCTGCACACTCTGTATGACTCACACACTTAGCTACTCTCAGCCTATCACTTGCTATGTCTTTTGTTTGTAAACACTGCATAAAAATGGCAATTACAAGCCTGGATTGCAGCAGGGAGTGGCAGAAATAGCACAGAGGGGCCCAGGAGAACATAATGAATAGAATGGTATGCTTTTTATTGTAAGAATTTAAAAGTACAGATTCTCTTTAAAGTCCTGTGATGTAAAATGCGTAAAGTTTTCCTTTTTACATTCACCAGCACAACAGATACTCACTCTGTGTATACTGAGTACATTAACTTTAGAAGAAGAATTTACCTTATACACAACTTTAACAAGTTCCATGGCAGTCAGCGGTTTCCCAGAATGCTCCTGCAAAGCTAGGAAGATCTGCTCCTCTCGTGCCTGTCTGTGAGTAATATACTCCTGAATTTTGCCGGCTGCTCCTTGGATCACAGGACCATGACCTGCAGGTAAAAAAAGAAAAGGTGTCTAGTTGTTAGGCTTGAAGAAAAATCTGGCTATAGCCAAAATCCACTATTGTTAATAGCATAAAAGCAGCTCAGCTGTATACATTACAGGGGATTATTCTTCATGCATCATATCAAATGTGTTACCTTGTTTGTATCTGCAGACAGATACATGCACAGCACAGCCTTCCTGCCAGAAAAGTAAGTACCGGGTGTGTCAGTGTGCTTCAGGTGTACCCCTCCAGCAATGTAGAATACAGCCTTCTATGTTCAGCTAATTACACTTGGGAGGAAGAAGGGAAATTCTGGGCAGTCTGTATTTTAAGTGACCTTAGCTCCAGGTTTAAAAACAGAAGGTATGTTTATAACTGTGTATGCTGTTGAGGGGCTGAATCAGATGCACCATCTTCAACATGCCATTGGCAATGCATGATGGAAAATGTAGTCAGTGGATGCAAGTACAGCTCTGTGCTCGCATCCATGGACTATATTTCCCAGCATGCATCGCGGTGCAGATAACAGCGCCAGAATTTACAGAAGTGGCATACCGGCAAGCTGCCGGTTGATTGGAGAACATGATGCATATCATGCAGGCCAGGGCCCAGAGGGGGCAGCACCCTGTAGGTAAGTAGTGATTCCCTTCAAATTTATTGAAGTGACGAGATCAGAACAGCCAGGTAAGAGGATTTAAAAATTGCGTCAGCTTCCACATTCCTCTCATTTCAGGTCTCCTGTGATTGTATGTTGCACACACCTGGGTATATTTTGTCAGATTTCACTTCCAGCAGCCTTTCTAGGGACTTCATGTAGTCATACAGCTCCTCAAAGACAGTGGTCCCTTCTCCCAGAATGCAGTCCCCGCTGAAGATCGCATTTTCTTCCACTAGCAGCAGTGCCATATGATCATCAGTGTGCCCCGGTGTATACAGGACTCTGTGGAATGCAAGCAATTAATTCACTGGGCTTACAATTACAACAAACATAATGAATGACACCTTATGTAAGACTGAGCTGGTGGGGAAAAAAAAAACCACTATCAATATCAATACCATTTTGGGAAGACAGAACTCAAGCTGTATTTATAACCATTTGTGTAAGTGGTGGCAGACCCTGTTAGGCTAGGTTCACATATGGTGCGTTGCGGTAGAACGGTCATATTGTAACAGGGCTTGCCGCACTGCAATGCACCACCTATGCAGCATTCACAGTCAGCGGGTGTGTTGCAGTATAACGGCCTGCAGATTTATAGCACACTCCATGCAGTGAGTTACCGGAAAAAGCGTGCGGAAACAGGTACAGTGAAGCATACTTTTAATGTGACGCAATATGTGAAGAACGTGCAATGGCAATTTCCCATTTCATTGCGATCCTGCTGTTACAGAAACGCAACACCCACTGTGAAACTAGCTTTAATGAACGTACTGATTGAGCAAGCACTGCTACTTCTACCATAAAATAGGCAGGAAGTCCTGCAGATGCTAACACTTACTTATTGGAGACATCTCTGGCTTATAATGTCTGAGGTGCTCAAGGGCACTATTGTTCGATTGACCTGAGCAAGCAGGGAAGATCCCATGAAATGCGTTGTCTATTTTGGTGCTCAGATAAAACTTCTTTCCAGTTTATGCTGGCATATTTCTACAGGAGAGATAAGACCAACACTGCCTTTTAAACAGCAAGTGTTTTTTTACATACTGGGCACTCCACCAGTGTTTTTTTTTGTTATAAGTTGTAACATACCTCACTTGGGAGATTATTTTTTTGAGTTCAGCCCTAAAGTGCTCTAAAGGAGTGTGACTAACCAGTTCCTGTGTATAGGACCGGGGAAAATTGGCGTTAGTATTCTCTCGGCAGGCTCTTAGGGTGGTTGCAAGTGTATGCAATTTATCCTTGTGGGTATAAGAATCTTTCTTCTTTTAGGCCTCGTTCACATTGCGCTCCTATCGCGTTCACATTGGCTGTTTGACGCTTTTTTGATTTTTTTTTGTGCGTTGGATGTTTTTGTTAAGCGCTTTTGCAGAGCAATTGCGGTTTTTTCACTTCCTGACGTCAGTCAGGAAGTGAACTCTTTGATCCGGAAAAGAATAAATACAATGTATTCTAAAAAAAACGCTCACGCAATCGCTGCACAAAGCGATTTTGTGAGCGTTTTGCGTTTTCCTATACCTTCCATTGAGGCAGAATCGCCTCAAAAGTGGCCCATGCAGCGCTTTTCTGAGCGGATTTGGAAACAAACCGCTCAGATGTGAACTTTCTCATAAAGAATCATTGCACAAGCGCTTTCGGGGTGATTTTGAAAATCGCCAGCGCTTAAATGTCAAAAACGCCCCTAGTGTGAACGAGCTCTCAGAGGCTCCTGAAATGTGTAGAAAATACCAGGAACGACAGTGTTTTGAATGGCTTATAAGGGGACACCGCTGAACAGGACTGCTTAGCTGGCATGAGGAGGAAATGAAGGAAGACGTGTAAAGACATCCGTGGTACTGGCTTAGGCCTCGTTCATATCATACGCGCTTACGTGCGCATTTGGAAGCATGTATGATGTGCTGAAACGCAGGAATGGTAGAAGGGCATAGTCAGCCCTTCTACTGTTCACATCTACTGCGCTGTGCAGCAGTACGATGAGCTAGGAAGCGCTTGCGTACTGCTGCATGCATTTTGCCCGGAAAGCGCAGAGCTGATCCCATCACTGTCAATGGATGGGATCAGTAGCGCAGCGGCGCAGATGGCATGCAATCGTATGCACTGCGTTCGGATCGCAGGGCCATCTGCGCTAGGCAGATATGAACGAGGCCTAACCAGGAGAAAAATATTACCAATTACTTCATATTTCTACAACCTGTCCCATTGCCTGCCCCATCCCTACCAGCCAGCAGTATCTCTAAGGAACCTACACAGGAGAGCAAAAATAGCGGATTTTGGCAATTGTCATCTTTTGTCTGTAGGTACCTGTAATATATTAGCTAAACTGCACCAATTGTATTTTTCGGTTTCTTTGAAAAATGTAAAGAGCTACAACAAAATTATGAACTTCCTCTCAGAGACTGCTTGTAGCAGGAATATACAACTGTACGTTAGGAACACAGGTCTTCCCCATGTCCCGTCCTTTCCGTTGTGTATAATCAGTATCATAGCAAATAGAGCAAAAAGACTACACATAATAATGTGTATCATAAGGGACTAGATACTATAAATGCTAAACACAAGGAAAGATGCCCCTTCTGGAGACATGGTATTGAATAAATCAAGTAGCAAATCCTATTATGATGCAAAAAAATATGTAATTTTATTAAGGACTTATCCAACAACATAGGTTAAAAACAGTTAAAAAAAAAACACCTTCTTAATCTGATTGTAATCAGAAATCCCTCCAGTAGCCGTACAATCAAGTGAAAACAAATATATACAGGTGAAAAAAAAAAAAAAGACTGCCGTTCACAGTGCAAAATAGCATGAATTGCACAACCCGTGAAAAAATCCATACAAAAATTATATTCCAATCCTTTTAGAATAAAAGTGCTGCGTGCTAAAAGTTACAAAAATACAAAGTAGTGCAAAAAAAAAAATCGGGATGACAAAGTACTGATTTAAGCTTTCTTGGCCCCTGTTGCATGCAACAGAGGTCCCGGGTAAGCAAGGCTATTAGCCCCATGCACGGAAAAAGCGTGAGTGCCCTAAAGCACCCCCGCAAAACGTGCACGAGTAGCCACGGGCCCCACAATGCAGCAGGGCCCTTCCGGTTGTTCCCCGAAGGGAACCTTCCCCCTTTGCCATCGGCTCAGGGGGTGGCATCCTCCAACACCCGAGGGGTTGGAGGATCCTGGGGTCCTCCGAGGAGGACCCCGACTGTGCCCAGTGGTTACCCAAAGGGCCTGGCCATGTGGCATCCCACATGGTCCGGGTGGCTCCCCCGAGAGGGAGCCGGGTGGGAACCGAAGTCCCCTGGGAACCGAAGTCCCCGGTGCCAGCAAGCTGGCCCCGACCTTGCGGCCGGAGTGATAAAAATTCCGCACTCTCCCTAGCCAAAAGGCCGGGGAGCTGCGTTAGTTGGCGATGCATATGGGCAGTACAGACCAAAGCACCCTACTTCCGCCTGAGATCTGCCACATCTCAGGTTTTTTCAGGTGCACCTGGAGCGCCACTTCCAGGGGCAGTACGCCTAAGCAAAGCCCTCAGCCATTCAGCCTCGACCATGGTAGATCCATTCAATCAGCCCCTGAGAATTATGAACCAGGACGGACACCTTTACTGGAGGAGCTGAGGGTAGACCTGGACCTCTGCTCAACTCGTTCAAGGCGTCCTCCCCGGGAGAGACGAGACCGGGTTCCCAGTAACATGCCTCCCAAAAACCTCAAGAACAGATACTACACTTGATCTTAGCCAAAAGGCCGAGAAGCGATGACAAAGTACTGATAGTGCATCTCATGGCTGAGCCTCCATAGAAGCAGCCGCACGCTGCGAGCGCGTAGGGCGATATTCTCCTTCTCCCTCCAGCACTTTCTGTGACTAGTTTATTGTATGCAATATTCTCATATGCAATTCATGCTATTTTGCACTGTGAACGGCAGTCTCTTTTTTTCACCTGTATATATTTGTTTTCACTTGATTGTACGGCTACTGGAGGGATTTCTGATTACAATCAGATTAAGAAGGTGGTTTTTAATTGGTTTTTAACCTATGTTGTTGGATATGTCCTTAATAAAATTACATATTTTTTGCATCATAATAGGATTTGTTACTTGATTTATTCAATACCATGTCTCTAGAAGGGGCATCTTTCCTTGTGTTTAGGTCCGTACACACGCCGGACTTTAGGCAACGACGGGTCCGTCGTTGCCTCCCGCTGGGTGGGCGTGCCAGCGACAGTCCGGCGTGTGTACGCTCTGTCGTCAGACTGATACGGCTGTTCCTGAGCGATCCGCCGGGCGGATCGCTCAGAAACAGCCGTATCAGTCTGACGACAGAGCGTACACACGCCGGACTGTCGCTGGCACGCCCACCCAGCGGGAGGCAACGACGGACCCGTCGTTGCCTAAAGTCCGGCGTGTGTACGGACCTTATAGCTTCCCGTTGTGTATATACAGTAATTTATTCCTTTATCTATGGACATCGGTGTCAGTGACTTACTTCAACGTAGCTCCCTCTGTTGTTATCGTATCTCCATCTTTGAGGTAAATGTACTTTTGATCTCCTGTGCCAATGACCTCTTCTCTGTGGGGACTGCGCGGAAGCTTGCTGATACTGCAACCTGAGCCTGCTACAAGAAAACAATGGTTAATTTGCATATATTCAGCAGTGATGCACTGGGAGACATCTCAAACTCACTCCAGCCTGAATTATCGCAAATTCTTTCTGTTTTAGGAAAGCAAACTTTTGTTTTTCTTAACATCTTAGTAAGGGGGCTTTTAGGACCATTGTAGTCCCTTACACACTCCAATGAGTTCTGGGTCACCATGAGCTTGCTGGTTAGTCTGTGCCTCTCGGATTTACAAGCCCTACTCTATAGAGCCAAATTAATCCATGCCATGCACTGATGAGGATCAAACAATCCGAAACAGTCTGTGCATCGCCGCTCGGCCTTTTGGCTGCGATCAGGGGTAAAACCTTGGTTGTGGTCGGAAGGGCTTAGCGAGAGGACCTCCTTTTGGGGGTCCTAGGAAAAACAGAGAGGCGAAGGAGGGAGCCATGGCGGACTGGCGGAATTTGCGCAGCTCCATAAAGGTGGAGGTTGCTAGAGACCAGATCGGGAGTGTCAGCCTGAGAGATGTGGTGTCGGATGTGATGTTCAAGATATTCAATGTCCAGGTAACGGATCTACATTCGGTTCAAGATTTTGTTCATTTGGGTTTATTTTGTTTTACGTTTCATTCAGAGGAAACCTGCATTGCTGTGTATGAAAACTGGAAATTTAAAGCTTTCTCAGCGGACTATGCCATCCTGAGGAAGATGTCGGTGGAACTTTGCTTTGATCCTGGAGTGAAGGAACTTACTGTACACTGCTACAACCCCTACATGGAGGAGTATGTGGTGAGGACTTTTCTTTTGAGATTTTGTTCTGAAGTCAGCGAGGCTCAGAGGCTGTACAACCCATTTGGTTGCTACAGGAGCAAGCTGAAATACAAAGTTAAATTGCTTCCAGATGCAGATGGCTATGGCGGCACGGTGCACCCCCCAGCTTCCTTCCATGTGGCTGGGGAGAGATGCACCATTTACTATCAGGGCCAGCCTAAGTACTGTAGGGGGTGTTTTGAGTACGGGCACATAAGATCAGAGTGTCCCAATAAGATGTGTTGCCGGATATGTAAGGAGAGGGGCCACCAGGCGTCTGCGTGCCCTGCACCCCGAGTGTGTGATCTGTGCGGGGTGGGGGGTCACATGGCCCGGAACTGTACTAAGAACAAGGGACGCAGACTGTTCTCATATGCTGGGGTTGTGAAGGGGGAGGTGGGAGGATTGTTTGCTGGGTGGGCGGAAAAGACTCCGTTCTCTGTTTGTGTTATTGACAATACTGTATCTGATAATGTTGCTACTAATGTTGCTGAGGAGCGGATGGAGGCGTCCGGGCCGGTGGCAGAGGAGGGCGGAGGTTCTGTGGCCGGCTTGGCGTCTCACGTGACTGCTGAAGAGAGTGGTGGGCGTGGTCAGGAGAGCGGGGCTGCAGCGAAAGGGGAGGTGTCTGTGGAGCGTGGGGAGGTGACTGGAGTGAATGCTGAGAGTGGTGACGTCAGTGAGGTGGTCCCGCTCTCGGCGTCCTTGGATACTGTTGCTGGGGTGATTGAGGAGCTGGAGGAGTTGCTGGATGATGCGGCTGTGGTGGATGTGACGCTGGGTGGTGAGGAGGCGGATGTTGGGCTGCTGAATGTGTCCAGTAAGGAGGATGGCCGCCGGGAGACTGGGGTGAGTGACGAGCGTGCGGCGGAGGTGACAGCTGCTGTGATTGCGGAGGTGACTGGTGTGGGAGTGGCTGGGGTGATTGTGGGAGTGGTTGGTGAGAGTCCGTGTAGCCAGGCGGATCTGTTTGCGGAAGATGGGAATGTGACGGCTGAGGAGTCTGTGGGTGATGATTCTTGTGTCCGGGCTGTGGAGCGAATGGAGGAGGAGACTCGTGGAGGGAGAGTGAGCGGAGCTGCACCGGCAGAAGGTGACGTGTCTGGGGAGGAGGAGCCGGTGGGTGACGCTACCTGTGTGCAAGCCGTGCTGCGGGAGGAGGAGGAGGAGTCCCGGGCACGGAAAGCAGCTGTGCAGAGTGGGTCCGGTGTTGGGAAGACTGCGGAGGTGATTGCGGGGGTGAGTGAGGGGCAGGGGGTCACCCAGGAGCGGGGGAGACGGCGGGAGGAGGCGGGTCAGCCAGAGAGGAGGGAGGAGTCAGTATGCAAAGGTAAGGTGAGCAGTGGGATGGGCAGCGGGAAGGTGCAGAGTAGCCGGGCTGGGAGTAGTAGTTCCTCAGGAGTGGGGGGTGTGGCCAAGGCGCAGAAGCCCATAGATTGGGGGGCAGAGATGGATAAAAAGGAGGAGCAGGATAAGATGGGGTGGGAGGAACAGAAGTCAAGGATGAGGCATGGAGGGAGGGGGAGGTTGAGGAAGGAGGAGGAGGAAAGCAGAGTAGGAGGGGGTAAGAAGCTGAAGTTGGGGGTAGGGAGTGCTCCAGAGGTGCCCCTGTCGCCTAATCCGTATGTTGTACTGGAAGATTCGGATGATGAGATGGAAGTTCAGGTGGAAGATGCTGGGCAGCCGGATAGCCCTGATCCGCAGCCCAGGCGATGTGTTGCTGTATCTGGGAGAGAAGGAGGTGATCAGACTGTGTTATTGGAACATAGTATACCCAGTGTGCGGCTGGATAGGCAGTATTATGAGCCACTTGAGAGGGACTGTGTGATACAGACTAGAAGTTGTGCTAAAGAGATTGTGAAGGTGGTGGAAGAGACGAATAAGTTGTGGAATAGTATGTCGGATAATGTTGCTTTACGCATAATGATGGTAGTGAGAGAGATGCTTGGAGAAGATACTGCTATAACAGCGAGGAGGTATGGTTTCCCATTGTGGCTTGTAAGAAGGATGCAGGTGTATCATTATAATTTGTCAGATTATCGTCAGGATGATATGACCGTGAGGATAATGGGTTATTATGTGTCTAAACTGGAAAGACTGTGGGGAAAATTAATTTCTGGAGAATATTGATTTTTTATGACCTAAGAAAAAGATTACAAAAATAAAACGCCATATGATGATTGGACTGATTCCTCTTTTAGGGGGCATTTATGTCTCTATGGAGAGATTAAGACTAATCTGAGGTAAAAAAAGATGAAAAAAAAAAAAAAAAAAAAATCCGAAACAGTCTGTATGCATGTTGGATTATTATGGCTCTGTACAAATTAACAAGCTGACACATCATTGCATTCTAGCGGTTCTGGAGGTGTGTTTAGCTTCTAAGGGTACAATGGTTAATTTGCATATATTCAGCAGTGTTGCACTGGGAGACATCTCAAGCTCACTCCAACCTGAATTATTGCAAATTCTTTCTGTTTTAGGAAAGCAAACTTTTGTTTTTCTTAACATCTTAGTAAGGGGGCTTTTAGGACCATTGTAGTCCCTTACACACTCCAATGAGTTCTGGGTCACCATGAGCTTGCTGGTTAGTCTGTGCTACAAGAAAAGTTACCAATTACTTATTTATACTGTATACTGAGAAAATGTTCAAATATAGAAATACATGACAGAACATATACCACAGGACTGATATTAGTGGATATTTCTTTATAACCTATGCCAAGAATATATTCAAATATAGGACATACATGACAAAACATATACAACAGAAATTTTACTGATATTTAAAAAAATATATATACCGTATATATCAGCGTATAAGATGACCCCCCAACTTTTCCAGTTAAAATATAGGGTTTGTAATAAAGCTTAAAGGACCACTGAAGTGAGAATAAAATGATGGCTGTCATATTTATTTCCTTTTAAGCAATATACGTAGGCTGCCTGGCAGCCCCACTGATCTATTTGGCTGCAGTAGTGTCTGAATCATGTCAGAAACAAGCATGCAGCTAATCTTGTCAGATCTGACAATAATGTCAGAAACACATGATATGATGTATGCTTGTTCAGGGTCTATGGCTGAAAGTATTAGAGGTAGAGGATGATCAGAACAGCCAGGCAACTGGTATTTCTTAAAAGGAAATAAATATGGTAGTCTCCATATCCCTCTCACTTCAGTTGTCCTTTAAATAAAGCATAAATAGAGAGCAGGCCTTGCACTTACCACTCAGAACGTCTCTGCATATGTCTGTTATACCACCACAGTGGTCATGGTGCCAGTGAGTCACTATTATTTCCTGGATCGCAGTACTGGATTCAGTCAGTACTTGCTTCAAACAGCTGATGTATTCTGGGATAGAAGGCTCCCCAGTATCTATCAGTATTCTCCTATACACAAAAGATGCAAATTATAATGAAGCACGCTGAATAGAAAAAGAAAAAACATGAGTTCTATATACAGTCATAAGATACACGAGGCTCATATATAAACATGGAGCCAATGTGTGAGCACGCTGCATCCAAAAGCAAAGCAATATATATGACTCAGTACATCCTCTTCATACAAGAATTAAAGCATATCCCACATTTTCTCATTTCCTGAAAAAAAAGAAAGAAAAGGTGCTAGTCTACTTTAGAGGACCTAACAGGAATCCCCATAGACAAAGGGCTGCTTCCTTTGTAAGAAATAGGGGAACCAGCAGGATCCACGTCTCCAACCAAATAGGTTTAGTAAAGTTGTAGAGGTAGTAGCCAAAGCAAGAACCGTGCCCGAAGCCCAGAGGCCACAGTGAGGGTCCTGTTGTGAAGTTTGTGCATTTCCCTCAGGTCCCCCATTTCTTACAAATTAATGGTCGCAACCAAATGTAGTGAGTTTGCTATGAGCAGGAAGCAGTGGTTTGTCTATGGGGGTTCCCATTGAGTCCCCTAAAGTAGACAAGCACCAGAAAAAAAAAATTGATATGTATTGAAACTATAAAATGACTTGGATAGTTACATGCTTTACGTAGAATTGTGTACTAAAGTGGAGTAACCTATTAGGCATCTATTTTTTGACACCCACAAGTACAAGGCCCAAAGAGTACAATACTATATACTACATCTATAATCCCCTCCCTTCCTGTATTGCCCCCATTTGTTTGAAGCTTTTAGCATCCCACAGGTCACATATTGGAGGTAGGTGGGGGCCTGGAGACTAGCTACCTCTGCTATGTGAAACTAAAGGTCTTCTTGCAGTATAGAACAGTATTGGGGAGAAAATGTGATTCAGCACAATGGCATAGTGGTTAGCGCTCTTGCCTTGCAGGACTGGGTCCCTGGTTTGAAACCCAGCAAAGTCAACATCTGCAAGGAGTTTGTATGTTCTCTCCCTGTGTTTGCATGGGTTTTCTCTGGGCACTCCAATTTCCTCCCACATCCCAAAAACTTACAGATAAGTTAATTGGCTTCCTCCTAAAAAATTGGCCCTAGACTATGATACATACATTACACGATACGTGCATAGATGTATGACTATGGAAGGGATTTGACTGTGAGCTCCTCCAAGGGACAGATAGTGACAAGACAATATATACTCAGGGACGGATCTAGGGGGGGGGGGGGGGCAACCGGGTATCTTGCCCCAGGCGCAGTTTGTTGAATTCTTAAAAAGGCAGCAAAGTGAATGGCAGTTTAGGCACCAAAACCTGACCTTTAGGCGCCAAAACCTGATCTTGCCCCAGGCGCAACTTGGTCTTAATCCGTCCCTGTATATACTCTGCACAGCGCTGCATAAAATGTTGGCGCTATATAAATACTAAATAATAATAATTACTGTGCCTTTAAATTTGCTAACTGGCTTAATCCAGTGAGGATCCTAGTGTGCAATGTCCTCACTCCAAGTGGACATAAAGTTAGATTAAAAAGTTAAAGAAATATTGATAAAAAGCGAGTGGGCAAGGGGACATTGATTTTATTTCACTTTCAATGTATGGCATGTCAACAAAATAGTGACCTTTATTCCATTAAAGCGGGGTATATCACTTGAAATGCATGCTAGTTTGTTTGGAACACCTATCCTAAGTCCAGTATACACTGGCACCTTATTGAATCCCCAGACCTGCGCATCCATATATCTCGCAATGCTAGCTCCTCGGATCTCCAAGCAGCAGAGGCACAGACAAGCTATGTTGAAACTGTCAATACAAAACCACTTCTCCAGTGCACTTCAATTACTGCCAGGGAGCACCACTAAAGTCAGCCGCTAGGGGGCGCATAATGGTGCCAGGCGGCGATCTCAGCGTACCTCCGTCCCGTGCCCACCAGGTAGGTGTTGGTGCCCTGCAGAGTCATGGGGCCGGGGTTACACCCCAGCACTCGGATCACCCTGGAAGACAGCTGCTCCACACGGGGAAGGAACGACAGCGCCATGTTTTACCAAGTCACTGTCGGGCCAGGGATTCTAGCCAATCACCGCTCAAAGGACATTGAGGGGCGTGGCCTTCAGCAGGCGTGACAGATTCAGATTCTTCACCCTTTCGCTGCCAGATGCATAGTAGCAGCTACCGGTATATGTTTGTTCCTGTCAGTATTCTGCTGCCTGCTTCCTGTTTTTTATCATGTTATACTTGAGTCTTATATCTGCAGGTAAAGGAAGGATACGTGTAACGCGTGGAACAGAAAGCATTTCTTTGTAGCACCAAATTTAATTTAAGTGTATAGAGTTTTTAATTGAACATGGAGTAAAATCCCAGCCAGTTTACACAAGAGACAACAAAAGAAAGTAGAGGGAAGAAGAAAAGAAGTGACCACCAACGTATGAAGATCTTATGCTGGGCATACACGGCTTGATTTTGCCGCTCAATTCCCCACTCGATTCTGCAGGCCATTCTCTTATCTTCCGCTTGTTTATATTATCTTTTTCCATTGTCCTCAATGCAGAATCGAGCGGCGAAACAATTGGGCGGGAGATCGGACGTGTCGGAAATTATCTATCGAGACATCTATTCTAAATGACTCAGAATCGAGCTGTATATTCCCAGCATTGCACACACAGCCCCACCATGCTCACTGCTCTGCTTCTGGTGGAGCATGGTGGCAAACCGTGGTCCAAGACTAACCCAGACCTGAGCCACTAGAATAGGCTGAGTAGAAATAATATAGGACCCAGACAGATTATACATATTTTATAACAAATTATAGCAAAAACTATCATAACTGTGCTTTTAATGAACATCAGACACATTTTTCTGACCAGCGCCTCAGGGCAATTTTCCAATATCTCTGTTTTGTGATGAGATCTTGATCACAAGCAGATCGCAAAACACTAGGTACAAAAACAAATGATGGAAATCGCAGTCACTGTTTCCATTTGTTTGACGTGCTTCCCCCCCCCCCCCCCCCCCCCCCCCTCCCGAGCAATAGCCATCCTGCTGCCTTTTCTGTGCAATGCAGCACCTATACTTTGTTTAGGAGCGCATAAAATCGCATAGCAAATGCACCGCTTTGCGATTTTACCTGTGATTCGGAATTCGCAGCAATTGCATTTCCTAATGGAAAACAGCCCTAATACAGTGACAGTAATTGTCAATAGTAAGGGCCAGCAATCATTTAACTCAATTACACTACATTGCTTGCCGATTTTTTTTGTCGCCCAGTAGAGATGGCCCGAACCTCTGATTTTAGGTTCGCGAACTTCCGCAAAAGGTTTGGTTCGCGCGTACTTTTGCGAACCGCAATAGACTTCAATGGGGATGCGCACTTTGAAAACTAGAAACATTTATGCTGGCCACAAAAGTGATGGAAAAGATGTCTTAACACCTGGAAAGGGCAAGGATGAGTGGGATAGACGCCAAAAGTCCTGGGGAAAAATCTGGATTGGACGCAAAGCAGTGTTTTAAGGGCAGAAATCACATGGGGCTTGATTCACAAAGCAGTGCTAACCTACTTAGCACGTCTAAAGTCTTTAGACGTGCTAACCAGGGTTCTAAGTAGGTTAGCACCGGATTTCTCAATCAGATCGCGCGCAAAAGTTTTACGCGCGCAAAGTCCTATGCGCGCGCTAAGTCCCATAGGCTTTAATGGGCACTTCGCGTGGAGCGCCCTGCGCTCTGTGCAGTACGCGCGTAAAGTTTTACGCACATAAAGTTATGCGCGCGAAAATCTGGTTTAGACGTGCTAAGGGGGTTTTCACAGGTGTGCTAACAGTTAGCACTGCTTTGTGAATCAAGCCCATTGAATGCTAAATTGCAGGACTAAAGTGCTTTAAAACATCTTGCATGTGTATACATCAATCAGGGAGTGTAATTAGAGTACTGCTTCACACTGACACACCAAACTCACTGTGTTTGCGTAGTGATGGCCGTGCTGGACTGGTGCGCACTGTGGCGATAGAGGTTTTCAAGCCATATAGTCGCCGGGCTGTGGTAGCTCAATGATAGAACAACAGTGACTGTCCAGCTGATCAAATTTGGTCTGTCTACAATGAAACAATGACCTTATTATCTTCTTGTATGTAGGTAGGCATAGGTAGGTGCCTCAGTATAGATAGGTAGGAGTCCCAGTATAGGTAGGTAGGCATAGGTAGGAGTCCCAGTATAGGTAGGTGCCCCAGTAGTTAGCTAGGAATAGGTAGGAGTCCCAGTATAGGTAGGTAGGCATAGGTAGGTGCCCTAGTATAGGTAGGTAGGCATAGGTAGGTGCCCCAGTAGTTAGCTAGGCATAGGTAGGAGTCCCAGTATAGGTAGGTGCCCCAGTAGTTAGCTAGGTATAGGTAAGAGTCCCAGTATAGATAGGTAGGTGCCCTAGTATAGGTAGGTAGACATAGGTAGGTGCCCCAGTAGTTAGCTAGGCATAGGTAGAAGTCCCAGTATAGGTAGGTAGGCATAGGTAGGTGTCCCAGTATGGGTAGGTAGGCATAGGTAGGTGCCCCAGTAGTTAGCTAGGCATAGGTAGAAGTCCCAGTATACGTAGGTAGGCATAGGTAGGTGTGCCAATATAGGAAGGTAGGCATAGGTAGGTGCCCTAGTATAGGTAGGTAGGTAGGCATAGGTAGGTGTCCCCGTATAGGTAAGTAGGTGCCCCAGTAGATAGGTAGGCAAAGGTAGGTGTCCCAGTATAGATAGGCAGGGCCAGGCTGGCACAATAATTGCAATTACCAAGGTCCAGCTGCAACAGATAGGGCTGTATCAGTGGGCAACAAAAAAAAAAATAAAACATCAGGAGAACATTAGCTCTCAGAAGAGCTGTTGAGGGGTGCTATTTTAGCAATAGCAATCAGCCAGGAGCAAGCTGACAAGCCTACAAGAACCTAACTAATCTAAATCCTATGAGAGTGTGCCACTGCCAGCAGCTGTCCCTTCACTAAGTAATGCAGGCACATGAGTGAGTGTAAATCCCGGGGCTGCCTGCCTTTTATAAGGGTGGGGGAGTGGCTCCAGGAGAGAGTGTAGCCTAATTGGCTACAATGTGCCTGCTGACTGTGATGTAGAGGGTCAAAGTTGACCCTAATGGCGCACTATGGGGGCGAATCGAACTTCCGCAAAAGTTCGCTTTCGCTGGCGAACCACCGGAAGTTTGCCTGGAACCGTTCGGACCATCTCTATCGCCCAGTTGTGTGAGAAAAAACTCTTTTATTGTCCCTTCTTTCTTTTCTTTTGCTTCCGATAGTGAATTTAGATAGGTGGAGGTATTCTTTAACCACTTATTGAAATGTAGGCACTATATCTACACCTTGTAGAACTTCATCATCAACTAACCCGCGGTTACAGCTGAAATTGGTGAATGGGAGGAGCCAATCTGTAGTGCGTAGTGACTAAATCATGAATGATGATCATTCATTGAGGCTGTGTTCACATATAGCATAGCGTTTTTTCGCAAGTGCATTTGCATTTGGGTCATGCTTTTTTATGCGTTTTGTGTTTATATGCGATTTAATGCGTTTGCTAATGAAAAACGCATATGCCTTTTGTATGCGTTTTTTTCAAAATTTATGCAAATCAATATGAAAAACAACAGGAAGTGGAAACACATCAGAGAGCTTTACTTTTAAATTAAATACGCTGAGAAAAACGAAACACATATGCGTTGCCATAGACTTTCATTATGTGCATTTTGGCAGCCAGCCAGCATATTATGCAAAACTGCAAGCATCTGCAGAACGCATACGGTGGAACGCAGGTCCTTCTGCATCCCATAAACCAACATTGCTACATTTTCTGCCGCTCGCTCAGGCGCAGTACAGGCCGACCTGGAGGTCGCTCTGACGTCATCGCTGGGGACCGGGACGGAGCTGCGGCGAACGGCTGCGGGGAGAGCTGCGGGGAGAGCTGCGGCGAGGGACATGCTGGGAGCTTGGGGCTGGAGGAAGCTCCCGGTAAGTAGCACTTATTTTATTTAATTATCCCTGATGACTCCTTTAAAGGGGAGCTGAAGAGAGAGGTATATGGAGGCTGCCATGTTTATTTCCTTTTAAGCAATACCAGTTGCCTGGCAGCCCTGCTGATCCTCTTCCTCTAATACTATTAGCCATAGCCCCTGAACAAGCATGCAGCAGATCAGGTGTTTCAGACTTTAAAGTCAGATCTGACAAGACTAGCTGCATGCTTGTTTCTGGTGTTATTCAGATACTACTGCAGAGAAATAGACCAGCAGGGCTGCCAGGCAACTGGTATTGATTAAAAGGAAATAAATATGGCAGCCTCCGTATACCTCTTACTTCAGTTCCCCTTTAACAAATGTAAGGGCTTGTTCACACTAAGGGAGTTTTGCCTTTTTTTTAAGCACCGGTGAATTTCAAAATAGGCCCTAAGGCTCCCTGCACACTGCAAATCCGTTTTGCGATTCCGTTTCCGATTCCGATTTGCAATTCCGATTTTTCCGGAATGCAATCAACAGAAAAACGGAGAAAAAAATGCAGCATGCAGTAACAATTAAAAATCGAAATCGGATGTAAAAACCGATTAAAAATCGGAATCGCATGCAGTGTGCAGGGAGCCTAAAAGCACTTGTGCAATTATTCCCTCTGAGAGTGTTCAAATCTGAGCGATTCTATTACGATCCGCTCACCAAAGTGCTGCCTGTACCATTTTTGGGGCGATTTGCCTCAATGGAAGGTATTGGCAAATTGCAAAGCGATTGAAAACGCTTTGTATAATGATTTTCCCAGCGCTTTCCGGGTCAAAGAGTTAACTTCCTAACTTGCATCATGAAGTGAAAAAATAAATGCTCTGCAAAAGTGCTTAGAAAAGCACTTTATAAAAGAAAAAAATCGCAGAGCGCAGGTAAGCGCCGGGAGGCCACTCCATTGTCCGCTGATCGACATCCCTCCATAGCTACACAAAACCTGATGAGAGGATTTGAACACAAATATTATCCTATACAAAGGACTAAAATTTAAACTTTTATTAAGGAATGTTTAAAAGCATAGGTTGGCTGCTATACAAGTACCTAATTTGAATTAACAATGTGGGGCTCCATACAGGTAAGCATAGTCAGTATAAGAGGATATCACCTCGTAAGCCCACTAACATTGTCAAACGATATATTTACACACTACCCCCACCAAAATCCAACATGTTTCACTTCCTTAAAAGAACCCGAGGTGGGGTTCTAAGAATGATATCTGCACACAGAAGCTGGGTCTGCCTATACTGCCCAGCCTCTGTTGCTATCTCAATCTCCCCTAAGTTCCCCCTGCGCTCTGCTGTCCCCCATAAATCACAGCCGCGCTGTCGACACGCAGCGGGCTGTGTTTACCTATGTTGTGTCACTCTCGCCGCTCCCCCCGGCCCTCCTGCATAGCTCCGGTCCCTGCCTGCGTCCCTTCTCTCCAATCAGCGGGGTGGGAAGGGACACAGGCGGGGACCGGAGCTATGCAGGTGATGGGGGAGCGGCGAGAGTGACACTACATAGGTAAACACAGCCCGCTGCGACATGCTGCGTGTCGACAGCGCGGCTGTGATTTATGGGGGACAGCAGAGCACAGGGAGAACTTTAGGGGGATTGAGATAGCAACAGAGGCTGGGCAGTATAGGCAGACCCAGCCTATGTGTGCAGATATCATTCTTAGAACCCCACCTCGGGTTCTCTTTAAAGGAAGCTTTTTCAAGGGAAAGTTAATAAAAGTACAGAGTGATAATCATAATGCTAAGGTGCATAAGTACATCAAAAAACAATAAAATCAGTGCATAGTATAGCAAAATGGCTATATGGTAGCAGCCATATAGCCAACGTATGTAACACATTTGTGGTTAACGCTAACCGCAAATGCGGCAGTGAGAACACTGCCATAGTGTTACAAGTGCTAGCAGTTTTTGAAAACCGCTAACGGTTTGCCTTGAGCAAGGATTGCGCGATTCCCGCTCAAGTGAGAACGGACCCTAAGGCTTCTTTTCCATGGCCAGTTGAACTGTGTGCCAAGCAAGCAGTTGCCAGGCAGCAGCAAGCAGTTTTCAGGCAGCAGTGAGCAGTTACCAGGCAACAGCAAGCAGTTGTGAGAATTTGAGAGGTACAGTATTTCACTGCCTATGAACTGCCTGTGGAGGGTTTTTCACACTGCAAGAGCTTTTTAAGCTCTGCTGATTTTAAAAGCTGTTGCTAATGCAATGCTATGGGGGATCTTTATAAAATCACATCGCTTAAGTGAGAACACACACACAGCATTACATTAGCAAGAGCTTTTTGAAAATCACAAGTGCTTAGAAAAAGCTCTTGCTGTATGAACCAGCCCTAAGGCCTTGTTTACATTGCGTTCCGTTCGCATGTCCGTCCGCGTTTTGCGTTTTTTGGCGCTATTTTTGTTTCTGAATTCCGGCGATTATCTGCGCGCTGGTTTTTTTTTGTGAACCGCTTTTCTATGCGGTTTTGCCGAGCGATTGCGTTTCTTCACTTCCTGACGCCAGTCAGGAAGTGAACCCTTTGATCCGGAAAATAATAAATACAATGGGCTTGATTCACAAAGCGGTGCAAACTGTTTACCACGGGTATGCTAAACAGTTAGCACGTGAAGTGCTTATCGCGGATTTCTACACGTGCAAAGTGCGGCGATTCACGCGATCGCGGCACTTTGTGCGTGTACAAGTCCGCGAAAAGCACTTCACCTGCTAACTGTTTAGCACACCCGTGCTAAACAGTTTGCACCGCTTTGTGAACCAAGCCCCATGTATTTATTCTTAAAAACGCTCAGGGAATCACTGCACAAAGCAATTTTGTGAGCCTTTTGCGTTTTTCCTATACCTTCCATTGAGGCAAAATCGCCTCAAAATGGCCCATGCAGCGCTTATCTGAGCGCCAATGGAAATAGATGTAACAAATTCCACAGTAGCGATTGCAATTAGGACATGCAGCATTTTGGGAGCGTTTGCTCTTCAATGTAAAGTATTGAAGTGCTAGCATATCGCTCATGAATTGCTACTCATAGCGATTTGTGTGCGATTTTAAATTACTGCTAACTGTAAAAAAAAAATGATAGTAAATTGAAAGGACTAATCAGAATTAAAATCACTAATTGCAAATCGCTATCACAATCGCTGCCAAAAAGCTTACACTTTCTAAAATGAGGCTACCAAAATTGCCGAAAAACGCTCATGAAATCGCTTACAAAACACTAATTAGAAACACTAGCAATTGCGGTAGCGATTTGCGATTTGTAGTGGGTTCCAGGCCTCAGATGTCATCAAGTTCTCAGTTCTCCTAAGCAGGCATGGTGTATAAGGTGGAAATAATTTTGAGTTGATGCAGGATTATGCAAAATTGATGCAGCTCAACAATGGTAATGCAGATATTACCTTGTGGTGCATAGTGGGGTGTGGAGGCAGCACTATGCCGCAGCAGTGATGTCTTTATTGCTCTGATCATGTCAGGTGACTGCTGTCCAGTGCTGCAGTGTTGCTCTATGGCAACACTGCTTGAAGCCAGGGTGTAGGTGTCAGATTGGGAGGGAGACTGAATGGAAGAGTAGGGAGGGTCAATTAGGTCCCCATCCCAGGCTCAAGCCTCTGTATTGGCCCTGTTTTTAAAAGGGGAGAGAAAGAGAGGGGGTAGAGAAAGAGAGAGAGAGACAGCGGGGAGACAGCAAGAGAGAGAGAGACAGCCAGAGGGAGAGGGAGAGACAGCGAGAGAGAGAGAGGGAGAAACAGACAGTCAGAGAGAGAGAGGGAGAGACAGAAAGAAAGTCAGGAAGAGAGAGAAAGACAGCAAGAGAGAGACAACAAGAGAGAGACAGCAAGAGAGAGAGAGAGAGACAGCAAGAGAGAGAGAGACAGCAAGAGAGAGAGAAAGAGAGAGACAGCAAGAAAGCAAGAGAGAGAGACAGCAAGAAAGCAAGAGGGGGGAGAGAGTGATAAAGAGACAGTGAGAAAGAGAGAGACAGCAAGAGAGAGAGAGAGGGGGAGAGACAGCATGAGAGACAGTGAGAGGGGGAGAGAGAGTGAGAAACAGAGACAGTGAGAGAGAGTGGGGAGAGTGAGACAGAGACAGCGAGAGAGAGTGAGTGCATGTCTGTTTCAGTACGGGGAAAGGGTGGATGGGCGATGGTGCATCTGCACCAGTTACCTTTTCCACTCAGGGCTCCTCTTATTCTGTCAGGGTTGAATCCTGCAGCCACTGACCACCCACAATCTCTTTCCTGGAAAGAAATGGCGGCATACTAATGGGTTAGGCCCGCCCCTGACCCCGATTGGACAGTTCATAATATAAATTAAAAGAGCCCGCCCCCCGCCATTCTCTTTTTTTCTGTCCTCTAATGGACAGTTCGTTTTTTTTTTTTTTTTTTTTGCTTATTGCGCCTGTTTTTGTTGTTAAATTTTACCTTTTCCGGGCGTTGAACGGGTCCTCACTCACCCGTTAGGCAGCGAGCATTGCGGCCTCTAAATGGGGCTTAGATATGCACCAGGTCCCTGCCCTCTGGTAGCTGCCTCTGTGCTGGTGGCGGCGGCTGCGCGGAGTTTGCTAGCCGACGCTATTGTTTACTGTTCCGGCTTCCGATCTTCCCCTCTGGTCGCAGGTCATGGCGAAGTCTCGCGTGGAGCGAGACTTCGTCGCATAAGAGACAGGGCGGAAGTCAATAGAGCGGCAGTCGCGTCTGGACTTCAGAGCGGGTGCAGCACTGTTTAGAGCTGCGGTATCGCTCTGATCCCTTCATCAGTTCCGGAGAGCAGAGCGTGGGGAGATCATCAGATACATCAAAACCTACTGGAATAGAGGTATTTTGGGGTTCCAGCCAGGGCAGGTAATATAGAAGCTAATTGTTTTTTTTATATATATCTTGCTCATGATAATTTGTTGTATATGTTTAGATGGATCAGGATCCCGTTGAAATAGCTTCTGGGTCTCAGGACAGGTAATAGGGAGGTTTCCCTGCATGTCACAAATGGGTTTTTTTTTAACACTGTGGTGTTTTACTAATTGTAAATGCCAGCACAGGGTATTTTTGGGAAGTTAAAAGAGTGTTGTTTCTCCTTTTTTTTAAAAATCGGACTTTTTTCTTAGTGGAAACATATCTTTTGTGTCTCCGCAGTCCGAGAAAAAGAGAGAAGGGGCGTGAGGTGTCTAAAAGTCACCAGTCTTCAAGGGGAACAAGGTCTCGGTCAAGATCAAGAGAGAGATCCAAGAGGAACACTTCTTACGATGCAAGTTCATCGAGAAGGAAGTCCCCTCAAAGCAAGTCTGGGAAAAGCCACAAGAGTGACAGGAAGTCCCCTACTAAACGATCGTCAAAGAGACGTTCTCCCAGTAGGAGGCGTTCTTCAGATCGCTACTACACCAGCGATCATTACAGATCCTACAGAAGCCGCTCTCCACGATACGGTTACAGGTCCGAGAGAGGAAGATCTCCTCACAGGAGACGTTCTCCAGGCTATGACTACCATAGCTACAGGCACAGGAGACGATCCTATGCATCTTATAGTAGGAGAAGATCTCCTAGACCGCAACCTAGGGAGCAAAGATACACCCAACCGGATAAGAACCTATGTTGGTCCTGTGGTCAGCCCCCGTTGCCGGACAAGATGGTCTGTGAGGCCTGCTTTAGTGAACTGGGGAGGGACAAAGACACTGAAAATCAACAAGTCATGTCCTTCATCCAGCAGGCCGTGCAGGAGACCTTTGAGAAGATGGCGGTTAACCAGCCCCCTCCTTCGGCCGCTCAGGTTCTCTCTGAGGAGTCCTCTTCCATTCAGAATCAGACTCCTGTGGGCTTTGATTTTGCCCTTGTGCCAGCTTTTGTGTCTGCTCTAAAAGCCGCTATAGGCTGGGAGGAAGATTCGGAAACTCCTCAAGAACCGGACAAATATTATCCGCATTTGGATAAACAGCCCATTAATTTCCCTCTTATGAAAGTTATTAAAGAGATATTCATCAAGGAATGGAGTAAAGTTGAGCAGAAAACGTCATTATCTAATAGGTTCACAAAACTTTATCCATTGGGCAATGAGGATGCGAAAATTATGGAGTCTGCACCTATAGTTGATGCTTCAATCATGAGACTGGCCCGTCACGTGACTCTGCCAATGGATGACGCAGTCTCCTTTAGTAATCCACTTGATAGAAAAATAGATACTGATATCAAGAAAGCTTTTTTACATTCAGGGGCAGCATGTAGGCCGGCTGTAGCCCTCACCTCTCTTGCTAAGGCCATTAAAGTTTGGGTGGATAACATTGAGACCGCCCTCACCTCAGGTACTGATAGGAATGAGATCATCAAAGCTCTGGATGAACTTAAATTAGCAAGTGACTTTGTAGGGGAGGCGGCGATAGATACAATAAGATCCGCTTCCAGAGCAATGCTATGTAATGTAACAGCAAAGAGAGCTCTTTGGCTTAAACCTTGGTCAGCCGACCAGTCCTCCAGGAACAACTGGTGCAGGATCCCGTTCGATGGAAAGCATCTCTTTGGTCCAGAGATGGATAGTGCAATTGCCAAGGTTACAGGAGGAAGATCGGGTCTATTACCACAAGATAGGAAGTCAAAGCAGTCTCGACAACAGTCAAGTAGAAGACAATCTTCTTCCAGATTTCAGCAGGCCCGTTCTTATAAGCCCGGTAGGAAGTTTAACAAAGACTGGAAAGGTACTCAAGCGTCCTTTCTTAGATCCGGAAAATCTAAACCAACTTCCGGGCTTCCTCAAAATACAAAGCAGTTCTGAGGGTGCGTCCACTCAGACGGCTCAGGTGGGGGCAAGGCTGCGCACCTTCTGGACCGTCTGGGTGGAGTCAATCGAAGATTCCTGGGTCCACAGAACAATTCGCTAAGGACATTCACGGAAATTCAGCAGGCCGATGCCCAAGACAAGATTTGTTCAAACAAACCTACCCCAAGGCAGGCAGAAAAGGCAATTCCTGTTGCAGTATGTGAAGTCCCTAGCCGAAAGCAGTGCTATCATTCCAGTGCCTCAGCAAAAGGAGTTTACAGGAATTTATTCTCCCTTATTCTTGGTCAAGAAGTCGTCAGGAGGATGGCATCCAGTCTTAGACCTCAAGTTTCTGAACAGCCACATAAAGCTTCGTCATTTCAGGATGGAATCATTACAGACGATAATAAAGGTCATCAGGCAAAACGATTGGATGACGACACTGGACCTCTCAGACGCTTATCTGCATATCCCAATCAGACAGAGCTTCCAGAAATATCTCAGGTTTTCAGTACGGGAGTCATTGGCAATTTCAGAGTCTACCATTCGGCCTCTCAACCGCTCCCAGAACTTTCACGAAGGTTCTCCTTCCGGTAATTGCTTCTCTAAGGAGGAGAGGCCTAAGAGTCTTCCACTATCTGGACGACATACTGTTAGTCAGTCAAGACCGGGAAGTCCTGTTGAGTCATCAGAGGCTGTTGATGTTGGAGCTTCAAAAACTAGGGTGGCTAATAAACTTTCCAAAGAGTCAGTTAGTACCGTCACAGGACATGGTCTTCCTGGGGGCCAGATTTATAACAACCCAAAACAAAGTTTGTCTTCCAGACCAGAAAATTATATCAATACAGCAAAGAGTGTCAGCAGTGATACGCAGCAGTCACATATCGGCAAGAACATGTCTGAGTCTGCTGGGGACCTTTTCCTCAGCAATACCAATGGTCAAGTGGGCACACTGGAATTTGCGAACTCTGCAAATATTCTTCCTCAGTCGCTGGAACAAAAGAAACCTGTCACAGAAACTCTGGGTTCCTGTCAAGGTCAAAATTTCCCTGCAATGGTGGATGCAGGAGAAGAACTTAAGATCTTGTCATCAGATTCAGCCTCCTCTTCCAGTGGTGATTACGACAGACGCAAGTCTAGCAGGATGGGGAGCCCATTGTCAGAGCTCTCAGGTACAGCAGAGATGGAGACTTCCGTGTGCACAAGTGCCCTCCAATATCTTGGAACTCAGAGCAGCCTTTCTGGCGTTAAAGGCTTTTCAACACCTGATAAGGGGGAAGGCGGTATTGCTTTAAATAGACAATGTTTCGGCAGTCGCCTACATAAGGAGGCAGGGGGGGACAAGAAGTCAATCTCTCCTCGAGGAATCCTCTCACATAATGAGATGGGCTCAAAGATACCTGGATCATCTTTCAGCTATTCATCTTCCAGGTCCTCAGAATCAGTTAGCGGACCAGCTGAGCAGAAAGTTTGCCAGTCCGCACGAGTGGACATTGAAAAACGAGGTGTTCAGCATGATCATGCAAAGATGGAGTGTTCCCCAGATAGACCTATGTGCTTCAGCAGGGAATTCGAAGTTGCCGAGATTCTTCTCCCGATATTTCCATCCGACAGCAGAGGGGACGGACTGTTTGACAACACAATGGAACTTCCAACTGGGGTATGCGTTCCCTCCATTTCTGCTAATCCTGAGGCTACTACAGAGGCTCTTGCTGGAACCATGCACGATCATTCTTATTGTGCCATACTGGCCTCGAAGACCTTGGTTCACTCTGTTGAATTGAGTCTGGAGCAACCGATCAACCTTCCTCAAATTCCGGATCTTCTCTGCCAGCGTCCTCTACTATACCCGAATGTCAACAATCTCAATTTAACGGCCTGGAAGTTGAGAGGCAAAAGTTCTTAGCGTTAGGATGTTCTGATAAAGTGACTTCTACACTACTGAAAGCCAGGAAAATTTCTAAAAATTCAGCATATCATAGAATTTGGGAAAAGTTTGAGAACTTTGCGAGAGTTAATAAATTTAACTTTCTTGAACTGAAAGTTCAGAATATACTGGCATTTCTTCAGACAGGCGTAGACTTGCAATTAAGCCTTTCAGCCATAAAAGTTCAGGTATCAGCCCTGTCAGCATTAACCAATCATAAGTGGGCAGAAAACCCTCTGGTCATCCAGTTTGTACAGGCCGTGCAGAAATTGAGGCCTCCTAGAAAGCCATTCTTCCCGCTCTGGAAGTGTTATCAGACGGTCCTTTTCATCCTATAGAAAGTGCTTCTCTCTTAAATCTGACGTTGAAGACTGTCTTTTTGATTGCAATTGCTTCTGCAAAGAGGGTATCTGACCTGCAGGCACTAAGTTGTGCGGAGAACTTCCTGCAATTCTTTCCTGATAGAGTGGTGGTTAGACCAGTACTTCAGCACATTCCAAAGGTGTCATCTGCATTTCATATAAATCAGGAGCTAACTTTGCCAACATTCTTATCAGAACAGGAACATCATCCTTTAGACGTCGGCAGGAGTATTAAAGCTTACTTAGACGCTACAAGCTCCTTCAGGTCATCTGACCGTTTGTTCGTGAACATTGTGGGCCCTAATAAGGGTAAACCTGTTACATCTAGGACTTTGGCCAACTGGCTAGTGAGGGTTATTCAACTCTCTTATAAATTGAAAGGTTTACAGATACCTTCAGAGATCCGTGCTCACTCTACAAGAGGCATGGCAGCCTCCTGGGCATCCTTTGCTAAAGTCTCTATGGACACTATTTGTAAGGCAGCAAGCTGGTCCTCACAACATACTTTCTTGAAACACTATCATGTTAATCCAGCAGCACTGACCTCATTGAAATTTGGTGAAGCAGTTTTGTCTACTGTTAAGAAATAAAGTGTTTGTTTATGCATTTTCCCTCCCTCTCTGACTGATTTTGTATATCCCATCAGTATGCCGCCATTTCTTTCCAGGAAACAGGAAAATTGAATACTTACCTTCCGGTAATTTTCCTTTCCTGGAACAGAAGATGGCGGCATACGAACCCACCCTCTCGTCCATTCGAGGACTGATTTTCATGAGAATGGCGGGGGGGGCGGGCTCTTTTAATTTATATTATGAACTGTCCAATCGGGGTCAGGTGCGGGCCTAACCCATCAGTATGCCGCCATCTTCTGTTCCAGGAAAGGAAAATTACCGGAAGGTAAGTATTCAATTTTCCTGTTTCCTTTCTCCTGCCGAGTCCCGACTGCTGTTCTGTGTGATGGAATAGTGGGGCAGGCAGGAAACTGTAAAACTCCCCAGTCAGAAGTGCTGCTTGGGGGTGTGTGGACTGGACCACTGTAACGGAGCCTGACAACAGGGAGAGGGAGATGTTGTGAGAAGAAGCAGAGTGGGACATGGAGGAGACACACTCCTGCCTGCTGCCTAGTGTCAGAATACGTACAGCGTGAGGAGGCAGTTGGCCGGTGGTGGCTGCATCTTGTGGTCAGTGTCACCGGCTGCAGCTGGGGCAGTCCTCCATGCCGCCTTCAGTATTTCATGCTTGGCGCTTTTCCTAGCAGATCGACACTCTCCTCCAATAGACTTGGGTGGGCGGGATGGAGCTGTACTGTCTTCTGCTTCTCCTACTCACTTGTCAGGGCTGGGGTGGGCGGGACTTCAAGACGGATACGGCAATCGCTGCTGTATGGGGCTGCATGGACTGCGGAGTGAAGCGGATGGCCACAGTAACATTAGCAGCATGCACACTGATGCTGCCTGGCCGCCTTTCTGTGCACAAGGCGCCTGTAGGCACGTGCCTACAGTGCCTAGTGCTAAATCCGGCCCTGTATAGCTGTATAAAATGGAATCTGCAAATGAGGATGGCTGTTAGTAACATTAAAGGACCACTGTCACGAAAATCTTAAAATTTAAAATATATGTAAACACATACAAATCAGAAGTATGTTTCTTCCTGAGTAAAATTAACCATAGATTACTTCTTTCCTATGGTGATGGCACTTACAGTAAATAGTGGAAATCTGACATTACCGACAGGTTTTGGGCTAGTCCATCTCTCCAAAGGGGATGCTCAGCATGGCCTTTATTATTTATAAAGACACTCCCTGAAAAAGTTTTATACATAGATGCTGGCCAGCTTCCCTGCTCACTGTTTTTTTGGCAGTTGTACAGAGAAACTGCCATTCACTAAGGCCCAGTGCACACCAAAACCTCTAGCAGATCTGCAAAATGCTAGCGGTTTTGGGAGCAGATTTCAGAGCGATTCTAGGCATGTTTAGAGCGGATTTGTAAACATGCCTAGCGATTTTGGCTGCGTTTTTGTGTAGCAGATTACACAAATTGTTAAAGTAAAAGCTGTACTGAACAGCTTCTGTAACAAAAACGCATGGCAAACCGCTCTGAAGTAGCATTTTTCAGAGCGGTTTGCGTTTTTCCTATCCTTTACATTGAGGCAGAAACGCTTCTACAAACTGCAAATGTGCAGTAGGAAGTACGTTTGTGGTTTGCTACAATCCTAAAACCGCCGGTGTGAACCAGCCCATTGAGATACATTAAAGTGATCCTAAAGTCTGGGGCTTCCAGTAGCCCCCTGCAGCTGTCCGGTGCCCTCGCCGTGTCCCTCCGATCCTCCTGTCACCGCCTGCAGCCACTTCCAGTTTCGCCGTCAGGAGCCGACAGGCTGGGAACGCGAGTGATTCTTCGCGTTTCCAGCCACAATATCGCCCTCTATGCTGCTATAGCAAGCATATAGTAGCATACAGGACGGTATTGTGGCTGGGAACGCGAAGAATCACTCGCGTTCCCAGCCTGTCGACTCCTGACAGCGAAACCGGAAGTGGCTGCCGGCGGGGACAGGAGGATCGGAGGGACACGGCGAGGGCACCGGACAGCTGCAGGGGGCTATTAAAAGACCCAGGTGAGTAAAACTCATTTTATTTGTTTGACTTAAGGTTCACTTTAACCGAGCGGTTTGACAGGCGGATGCAGCAGGCGGATCGCATCAAAAACCGCTCGGTGTGCAATGGGCCTAAGCGCTTTTGAAAATAATGAAAACCCTGAGAACCCCCATGAGGAGATGGGCTACTTCAAAACCTATCTGTGCTGTAAGATTTCTACTACCTACTGTAAGTGACAGCAACATAGGAGAAAAGTAATTTATGGAAGAAACATACTTATTATATGTATATGTTTATATATATATTACAAATTTTATGATTTTCGTGACAGTGGTCCTTTAAAGAGACACCAAAGCGAGAATAATTCTCGCTTCAGAGCTCATAGTTAGCAGGGCCACGTGTAAAAAAACTAACGTGTAAAAAATTTTTTTACGCATTACTGGTTCAATGCGTAAAAATTTACGCATTGAACCAGTAACGCGTAAAAATGTATGTGTTAATGTTCCTGCACTAGCGGGAATGCGCAAAAATGTACGCAATGCGGCCCGTCGACCTCCGAGGTCGGCAAGCTGCCAGCGGGGGACTGGAGCAGCAGTGAGTGACTACGAGGGCACAGGATGGCTGCATGGGGCTGGTAGAAGCCCCAGGTAAGTGAAACTCATTTTTTTATTTTGCTTGAACCTTCCCTTTAATCATTATTGTATCAGGAGAGGTAATCAGCTGCAGTCCCTCGAGGATAGGTAGCCGGAAGTAGCACCCAGTATAGGTAGCCAGATGCAGAGCTCCCCTCCGCTATAGGTAGTGAAATATGATTCTAGGTATTAGGTATCCAGAGCCAGGAAGCACCCCCCCACCCCCACCATAGTGAAGAAGAGTATTCCTTTTTGTCCTCCTGGTCTCTAATAGTTGAAGCGGCATAAGTCATCTACAGTGACCTGGTCTCTAATAGTTGAAGCGGCATCAGTCATCTACAGTGACCAGATTTTTCTGGGTCCAACCTGGGGAGGGGGGGGGGGGTTGGGTGTTCTGCGCCGAAAAATGGGCGTGGGGGCGTGCCGCACTGGAAAATAGGCGTGACCATGCCATTGTATGGGCGGAGCGTAACCGTAACCCCAAAGCAGCAAATATAGCCAACTATGACCATTAAATAATAAATGTAGCAACAGTTACCCCAGACACCAGAAAATAAACACAATGTGGGCAACATTTCAGCAGAAAATAAACACAATTTGGGCAACATTTCAGCAGAAAACAAACGCAATGGCTATCATTCATAAACCATTTTCGTATACAGAAATGCTTAAAACAGCTGACTTTACCGACCACTTAGCAAAGTCAGCATTCATAAAGCCTCTTTCCGCATGGAAAAATGACACTACCGTGCAGAGTGCTACATCACCGCTTTGTGCGGTGATTATCGGTACAAATGTAGCAAAATGTTCATTCATAAAGATCACCGCAAGAGGTGTGAGGTCGGGAAGTACCGCTCTCTCTGATGTGGCGATACCAATGTAAGTGAATGGAGACACACAGACCCCCCAGGCAGCTGCAGCAGAGCGGAACACGGAGAAATGTATCAACTCGGCAGCTTCCTGTGCTTCCGCCTGCCTACCACCTGCCTACCGCCAGCTTAGCTCGGGAATCTCCGCACTGCTACCGCACATGGATACATCTTCATGAATGCCCACCCAGAAGTCTAAAAATCCGCCAGCGGTGTTTTCCTGCACTAATTCTCTTTACCGACAGCCTGTTGATGAATGATAGCCAATGTGGGCAGCGTTTCAGCAGAAAACAAACGCAATTTGGGCAACATTTCAGCATAAAACAAATGCAATTTGGGCAACATTTCAGCAGAAAACAAAAGCAATTTGGGCAACATTTCAGCAGAAAATAACACAGTGGGTGTTAAGCTTGGAGGTGTATTCTCCACAGTCAGCATGCAACACATAAGCTGACGTGAAGGAGGTACACACACTAGCACAAGGAATCAGGATATCCCCAGTTTAGTGGAGGAGAGGACTGACTCCAATAGGAGATTGTGGTGCACAGAGCCGGTGCAGATCCGAACAGCCACAAACAACACTTTCGTAATAACGTCTCAGCGCAAGTAGTGCTGAGACGCATAAACCAGGACTGAGGAGATCAGGACAGGTAGACAGAATGAACGCTTGCTTAACTAGCCACTACTTAGTGACAGCAAGCGTCCACAATAAAACAGACTGGAATGAGGTAGCCAATGCGTTTGCAGCGAGACAGGACAGGATAGTCAGGAAATAGCAGGATCAAGATAGATGAACGTAACACAGATAAATATACAATAAGTATGATTTCCTAGCGTATTACAATTACAGCTATCAATGAAACTATTTGTAACGTCTGACTAACATATGTATATATCGGCAATGAACCGATATATGACATAAGCAGGAACTCTGACTAAGACTGGAGTAATACAGGGAACAGGACTCAGAAGGATTCGCTATCTCTTCGCAGAGATGAACGCAATCCACAAACAGGACCAGGAACAGGATAACTAGCTCAGCGTGCTGGAACGCTGACTAACGGAACACAGGATATAAACAGTTCGTGTACGTATATATCAGCAACACTGATGTATCAACGTAACACGAATACAAGGAAAATAATAAACGTGCAAGTATGCGTATATATTGGCGATGAACCAATATATGACACAAGACAAGCAAAGTAACAACTTCTAGAAACAAGAGCAGAACTAGGAGGACTCGCTGACCCCTTCGCAGGAGTCAGCGCAGTCCACACGGACTAGGAACGAGGTGGGGCACGGGCAGAGTAACAGACAGGATCTGAGACTATGGTAGCCCATGAGACATTGCAGGAAGCAGTTCTTTATACTGAGGTCATCCAATGGGAGCAGACCTGCAGATTCCCACACAAGTGAATGGTAATTAATCACAGGCTGATAGCAGGAAAAGGCAGACAATGATATGCAGCCTGCAGGAAAGGCACTGCCCCTCCACTGCAGCAGACAATGTCTGTTTACACAAAAGCATATTAAACTGTCATTAACCTCAGAGCGACTGCAGATGGAATCAGCAACCAGTTCAAGTGCAAACCAAACTATGCAAGCAAATGCATGTAATGACATTAGAACTGCTTGGTTTGCAATACCACTGCAGTCAGCAGTAAACGCTGCAGAAGCGATCATAACAGTGGGCAACATTTCAGCAGAAAATAACGCAGTGGGCAACATATCAGCAGAAAATAATGCAGTGGGCAACATTTCAGCAGAAATTAAACGCAGTGGGCAACATTTCAGCAGAAAATAACGCAGTGGGCAACATTTCAGCAGAAAATACACGCAGTGGGCAACATTTCAGCAGAAAATAAACGCAGTGGGCAACATTTCAGCAGAAAATAACGCAGTAGGCAACATTTCAGCAGAAAATAAATGCAGTGGGCAACATTTCACCAGAAAATAAACGCAGTGGGCAACATTTCACCAGAAAATAACGCAGTGGGCAACATTTCACCAGAAAATAACGCAGTGGGCAACATTTCACCAGAAAATAACGTAGTGGGCAACATTTCACCTGCAAAAAAAGGAATTTACTCACCTGACAGAAATCTCCTCTCCCGGCCGGCCTCTGGCGCGCAGCTCGCCGGACCATCTTGCTCCTGCATATCTCCCGGGCTGAATGGAATAGCGGGCTATGGGAAGATGGCGCCCAAAGCCCTGTACTGGAGACACAAATAGTCTCCAGTACAGGGCTTTGGACGCCATCTTCCCATAGCCCTGCTCTGCCTGCCGGAAGACCGCAGGCTGGAGTGGGGATGCGGGCTATGAGACGGCGCGGCCAGTTCATGCAATCGTACGGTGGCCAGAGTCCCGAGGCCGGGACGTCCCGCGGCTAAAAGCGGGACGTTTCCTGGGACATAGCGCAGCCTGGGACGGGGACCCTGAATCCGGTCACCGTAAGTCATCGCATAAACCGCCGGTGTCGGCAGATCACATGATGACTGATGTCATGCAGCTATGGAAGCCAGGACACCAAAGAAGAGTATATCTCCCATTTTCACATGGTGAGTCTCTTACCTCTAGCTCCGCTGCGTTCTCTGCAAATGCCGCACTTCTCCCCCATTTGGCACTTCACCCCAAACAGCGACCTGCCTCACCTACCCCTAAAAAGGGCAGTGATACACAATAATAATAATAATTCACATTGTATACATATTCAGGTTCTCTACCCAGCATGCCATTTGCAACCATTCATAGGCCCATGTGTCGAATTGTAGGGTCAAAAATCACTTGAAAATCCTAAAATGTAATGCATGCAATTCAATATTTGAGGATGCAATTTTCATGTATTCAAGAGTGACAGGAGGCAGAGTTGGGCTGGGTTGGTGTTTTTTTTTGTTTTTAATTTTTGCAAGCATAAAAATGAGTTATTTATAGTGTGTAACTCAGGCCGATTAAGGGTTCAAACCCACTAGCAGCCTTTTCTAAGCGCTAGTGAATTGAAAAGCTCTTGCTAATGCAATGCTATGGGGGATTTTTCTAAAATCACATTGCTCAAGTGGGATCACAGCCATAGCACTACATTAGCAAGAGCTTTTCAAATCTCAAAGGAAAAGAGCTCGTAGTGGGTTCCAGGCCTTAGCCAGAAACCCACTAGGAGTGATTTGAAAACTCTTGCTAATGTAATGCTATGGGTGTGATAAAAATCCCCCATAGCATTGCATTAGCAAGAGCTTTTTCAAGTCATTAGCGATTAGAAACCGCTGCTAGTGTGTTTCTGGCCTAAAGCACAATGGCTCTATTCACAAAACTTCTCAGAAATGACTTATCACCTCTTTGATAAAAATAACCTTTCAGCACATTTACAAGAAAAATAATCACTCAAAGTAAGTTGTTCTTGATTAACTTCATTTTAATATTACTTTTCTTACCCTAATTATATTATTGTTTTGCTCTTTGGGAGCTTAAAAATGTAACATAGTCTATCTATGTTACATAGATAAGGTGAAAAAGCTTTGTGAATCATGCTTATTGTGCAAGTTCCTTCCTCAAAAAATTCCAAATTAGGCTCTGTTTCTTTAAGATTTGAATACCTATGTCTATGGGATTTCCTCCTTGTGCAATACATAATTAGAGAGAGCTGCAAGTACTGTAACCTTTCACCCAAGCAGTTTCCAGAGAGACTGTGAATGTAGAATTAAACCAGCCAGACCAGCCCATTGTCACAGCACTTCCTTCAGTATGTGTGCACTATGTATGAGCCACGCCTCCCTTCTCAGCCTAGAGGAGGCTGCAAGTTTCACTCTCGAATCAATTATTGCCAAGAATGAATCTCAAGGTAAGAAATTCTTGTTTTCACAACATACTTTTAATTCTTATATGGTAAAACAGTTAACGTACTTCTACACTGTACTGTATATGTGCCTGGAATTAGCATGTTACAAAAGGGGATCATGTCATTGAAACGTAGTCCTATGATCTGTACATTTTCATTTTGCATTAGTTTACATGTTATAGAGCTAGCAAGCAGTAAATGTGTGAGTGATTCTGCCAACTAAATGTGTGAGTGATTCTGCCAACTTTTCTATACTGCAATCTGCAAACACAATCACAAGGCACAGTGGTGTAGCGAGGGAGCTTTGGACCCCAGTGCAAGTTTTCCTCGCCCCCCCCAGCATTCTATACATAACAATGGATAGGGTGCACCAGTGGCATAGCTAAACATCATGGGGTCCCATAGCAAAACTTTCATGGGGCCCTCAGGTGAGGACAACTGTAATTAGAGGTATATGGAGGCTGCCATATTTATTTCCTTTTAAGCAATACCAGTTAAGTGGCTATCCTGCTGATCCTCTGCTAGTTCTAATACTTTTAGCCATAGACCCTGGACAAGCATGCAGCAGATCGGGTGTTTCATTCTGACAATATTGTCAGATCTAACAAGATTAGCAGCATGCTGTTTCAGGTGTGTGATTCAGACATTACTGCAGTCTAATAGATCAGTAGGGCTGCCAGGCAACTGGTATGGTTTAAAAGGAAATAAATATGGCAGCCTCCATATCCATCTCACTTCAGTTGTCATTTAAGCAATGCCACCTGCCCCAACCCTATGGATATAAGATGATTGGGCAATTTACATTCTCATGCAATTAACACTGCACATAGTTCATGGGCACTGAGACAACATTTGAGAGTGGAGGAACACAAAGGTAAAGTGAATGGGAACCGCATTTTTTAAAAAAATGAAGCAAATACATACCTAAGGAGAGGGAAGGCTCTGGGTCGTATAGAGCCTTCCGTCTCCTCTCTCAGTGCTCTCTATCCTGTGCTGCCCCCCCCCCCTTCGTTTCATTCCCCCTTCGTTTCATTCCCCCTTCGTTTCATTCCCCCTTCGTTTCATTCCCCCTTCAAAAGGGAGCCGTGTTCTCCCGAAGACGTGTGGCTCCATACTGCACAGGCGTGAGCATGCAAGAGAGCGTGCTTGCGCAGGTGCAGTACAGGGCCGCCCTTCTTCAGGAGCACTCGGGCTCCCTGAAGACTTCTGAAGCCTCCTACGGCCGGATAAAGCAGTATTTGACTAATTTAGTCGAATACTGCTACTGGGCGAGCCAGCACTGGAACGAGGGGACCAGGAGAGGAGCGGGAAGGCTCTATAGCATAGGTTCTCAACGTGTGGTACGCGTACCCCAGGGGGTACTTCGGATGGTTCCAGGGGGTACTCGGGCTTGATATACTTAACCAAGAATAACAAATTTAGAGTTTTAGAAAATGATAAATCTTATTTAAACAACACCAACTTAGTATATTAGCTAATTAAAAGCAAAAGTAAATGCTTAGAAATTGTTTAGAACAAATTAGCATGTACTACGATTACTTATATATTTGTCAAGGGGTACTTGTGATAATGTTTACTATGCTAGGGGGTACTTGGTGAGTACAGGGCCTTAAAAGGGGTCCATACTAATAAAATGTTGAGAAACACTGCTCTATAGGACCCAGAGCCTTCCCTCTCCTTGGGTAAGTATCTGTCTCATATTTTTAAATCCGGTTCCCATTCACTTTAACAGTGAATACATTAAGTACCACCTAGGCCACCTATACTTCAGGACCCCATAGCAGCTGCTATGCTACGGCCCTGTGGTGCACCCAAACCTGCCAAGGACCGCCACAGAATCAGAGGTGCTAGTAGAGGATGGGGAAAGTTTGTTAATGACTACCACTATCCAAATCATCTATAGACGTGATCATTACCAGCACAAGATCGAAAAAGAGCTAATACTGCCATTGTGGGAGGGCCCCTCTGGCCCAAGGGCCCTGATGCAGTCACAACCTTTGCAACCCCTATTGCTATGCCACCGCTGCTTTTTTAGCGTGATTTTTGATCGGTTTTTGAGCTATTGGGCTCTATTCACAAAGATATTACCACATTCAGTAATGCTCAAAACAGCTGATTTTTCCGATCACCTTCCCAAGTTACAATTCACTAAACTAGTTACTGCACAAAAAATCACAGTTCCCGACTAGTGAGGTAAATTACTAGTGAGGGAAATGGCAAGAAATGTCAATTACCGGCCAAAAGTGTTTGGGAATTTTCTCCAGCCCACAGCAGCTGATAACCTGCTCTCCCCATGCTATCTCTGTGCGGTAACTTGACAGACAGCCTCTGGGGAGAGCCAGGCAGCCAATAGGGAGAGCCACCCAGCCTGCTTCTCACACTGATTGGATGCGATATGGATGTCACTGGGACTTTCAGTGTATCAGTGCAGAGAGCTACAAGCTACAACTCTGCAGACATCCCTGCATCCCTTTAGATGTGCATATTTGTATTCGAGCACATAGAAGAGCTCCCCCTGGTGGCTGCAGCACATCTAAAGGGATGGCTGTATGCACAGTCCAGAAAACCTCTGAGTCACACACACAGCTCCCTGCTGCCCTGCTAGAAGGCTGGTAAGTGAAACTTACCAACCAGATCTTAGTGAATTCAGGCAGTTTGTTTGGTAAATTACCAAACTTCTGCCTCATGGGAGAAAAGTTTTGTGAATTTGGAGAAAAAACCGAACTACTTATTCTGAATAGTGCACATTGTGTTTGCGATTTTTCTCTGGGTGCCAGGAATGCAGAAGATTTTCAGCTTTCAGGCAAAATCGTATTGCCAATTGGATCACTGCGGTATAAAAGGGTCTCACGACTTTTATTACTTTGATGCAGAGGATACGCTTGAAGGAATCACACACAGTTTTCATGCATGCAGAATCACCGTATTAATCAATGGTCTGGATCACATGTAATGTGGTTCCCTTATGCGGGGAAACAACTCACTACCCGCACTACTTTCCCGCACACTTTTTCACTTGACAACAATGTCAGTGTGAACCCACCCTGAAGTTGTCCCTGAGTCTTGCAATTACTATCATGGCTGGATTTCAGGCAAGACCACAAAGGCCATGGTCTAGGGCACCAGGAAAGCAAGGGGTGGGCTGTAAGCAGCAGGCCGGGCGGGAGGCAGCAGCAGTAAACCTGCTGAACGTTTGCAGCAGTCGGGTGAGCGCCCAAATGCGCTATTCCTGTTCCTGGCTGTGCTGCACTGTGAACACATTAGCAGCCAGTGCCAGCCCGCGGTCATCCTGCTTCACAGAGTTTGCACATAGGTGTTGGTGGGTACTAAACAGCCAGATCTGGCACTCGAGGATGAAGGGGCTGCAAACGGGTACTTACAGTGATCTCTGAGCTGCCTGTGAGTCACTGAGAGGTGGTGTGCAGTTAGGAAGCTTGTGGGTTTCAGTCTGGTGTTGGAGAGGAGAGACAGACCCATATTAGTTGTTTCAACATAAAACAATAGTCTTAAAGACTGTGTGAGAGAATTAGATTGGTGTGAGCTACTGTATATTAGTAGTAGTAGCTAGCTAGCTAGGTGTATTTGTGAGAGAGTGACAAACCGATTTTTAGTTTGAGTGATAGGTTGTAGTGTAGTGTGTTAGTAGTTGCTGTGTGGAGAGAGGGTTAGACAGAGCCAGCCAGGCCGCAGGCTTAGTGTTTGACAGAGTGAGAGTGAGTTAGGTGATTGCTTAGTTGAGTGTAGTCCAAGTTTTTTTTTATTTTTGTTTTCTAAGTTCTTTTTTTTTTTTATTTAATAGTTTTTTGATTTATTTTCTTTATTTCACCCCTTGCTTTGTTATCTGTTCTGTCGCTCATACCCCTTCCCCAATAAAGTTTGTTGCCCCAAAACAATGGAGCGAGAGCAGCAGCAATTTCCTGCCACTCCTAAAAGAAAATGGAGTGATGGTGGTGTTGGTGGATCACGTGAAGTACGTGATCAGTTTGAGGATGGCAGCAGCAGCAGGAAGCGCTCCCCCTGGTCAGAGATCTCTTCCCTGTGTCCGCACGCAGGAAAATTTTGACAGAACAGCAGGCGAAGAGAGTTGTCGATTATTTAGATCAGGAACCCTTTACCCAGTCTGAGGGACATGAAGCTAGTTGCAGCAGCACCAGTAGTGGCCGCCAGGTTCCTCATGACCAGAACCTGACCGCAGCTGCTTCTCTTGACGAGGTTGCTTCCTCCCAGTACTCTCCTCCAGAAGTAAAGCACACCTACGTCAATGAGAGAGATGTGCAGAAGGATTGGGAGGAGGCATTTGAGGGGACCATGGGACCAAGCTCCCAAGAAGTGGTGGGTTCTGTGGTGACAGAAATGGCCCCTGTGTTTTCTTCATCCAGTGTCACCAGTCAACATCACCACCAGTCAACTACAGAGGTGTTTGGTGGCCAGGTGGATGGCCCAGAAGAGTCACTTGTGGGTTCCAGTGTTTTGGTTGAACTGGATGATATTTTGGATGATGAGGCAGCTGATCCAACGTGGTCGCCATCTGGTGGGTTAGGCACTAGCAGGCGTGAGCAGCATGGAGAAACAGAGCAGACAGTTGGCCAGCAGCCTGCAAGTGCTTTCCCGTCTGTCAGTACCCACCAGTCCAATGCTGAGCATGGACGTGCTAGAACAGGTCGCACCACGCATGCACGTCCCCATCATGGAATTATTTTACTGTTCTGGAAGAGGATGAATTCAGGGCAGTCTGTTCTGTGTGCCGTAAATCGGTGAGCAGAGGCAAATCGGGCACCGGGTTCAGCACTTCAGGGTTGATAAGCCATCTGCGCAACCACCACAGACGGGAGTTTGAATATGTAAAAAATTACAATAAGATGGGTGGAGGAAAAGCAGCAGCAACAGGCCCCTCCTCTTCTTTTTCTACTCATCCTGTCCCAATCCAACCTGCTCAGTCCAATTCCAGTTCAAATCCATCTGCATGCCAGGCTGGAAGAGGATTTCAGACCTCGGCAAGCACCTCATCATCACCCTTGTTGGTTTCCTCTGAGTCACCAGTGTTCCAGCATCAGGCCTCTGTGCCAGAAATGTTGCAGAGGAAGCGGGTGCTCCCTGCAAGTGATCCGTTTGTTCTTAAAAATATTGGGCCAACAGCTGCTGCCCTACCAGTTTGTGGACTGTGCCCCCTTCCGCAGACTGATGAACAGTGTTGCTCCACAATGGCGTATCCCCAGCCGCCATTATTTTGCCAGGAATGCTATCCCTGCCCTTCACCAGCACACTGTGGAGTGTGTCAGCCGGTCTATGGATCACGCTGTCGGTGGCAAGGTGCACTTCACAATGGATGGCTGGAGCAGCAGGCATGGGCAGGGAAAGTATCTAACTTTTACCGCCCATTGGGTCACCCTCCATGGTGCTGCTGAGGAGGGTGTAAGATCTGGGGCATCTCAGCTGGTGGTGCTGCCACGTGGGTTGAAGGGGAGGCCTGTTTTACTTCCCTCTGCTACCTGTTCTGTCCAAGGCCAGTCCGCCGTTGCTGAGCCTCCCAGCAAGTGATCCCGCTCCTACACTGGTCTGCAGCACCATCGATGTCAAGCAGTGCTGAAACTGGAATCCATGGACGAGAACAGGCAAAACGGATCTGTAATCCTTGCAGCCTTACAGGATCAGATTCGGCAGTGGCTGACCCCCCGAAAACTGGAGACAGGTGTAGTGGTGTCTGATAATAGTGCCAACATGCTGGACGCCATTTCGCAAGGTGACTACACACATTTACCTTGCTTGGACCACGTCTTGAACCTTGTAGTGCAGAAATTTTTGCGCACTTTTGATGGGTTGAAGGACGCTGTGGCCTCAGCACGAAAAGTGTCAGCCCACATCCATCGCTCCGCAACCGCCACAGTGGCCTTGAAACTGCTGCTGCGCCGCCATAGCCTGCCGCAGCACAGGCTTATTTCCGATTGTCCGACGTGGTGGAACTCCACCCTCCACATGCTGGAGAGGTTGTGGGAGCAGCGAATGGCGGTCAGGCTATACCTGTCTCAGACATCTTCCTCCAGAACAGGGCCAATGGATTACATTACTGCGGACCAGTGGCAGCTGATTGGACAGGTGTGCAAAGTGTTGGAGCCGTTTGAGCAGGCAACAAAAGTGGTCAGTGAGGAGCACTGCAGCATATCAGAAGTGCTCCCTTTTGCCTTCATGCTGGACAAGGCTCTTGACAAACTGCTCGAACAGAGGGAGGAAGCCCTAGCCCTACTGAACAGTGGTGATGACGAGTCAAGTGGGGGAGTGAGTGCGCATGCTCAAGTCCTGGATGAGGAGGCAGAGCTTGTGGAAGTGGAAGAGCCCATTGTCTGGGGGTGGGAAGAAGATTCTGATGATGTGGAGCTGGAGCATGATGACAGTTCTGACAGCCAGGAAGAGGTGATTAATGGCAGACATTTCTTCCCTATGGCTGCCCATATGTTCCAGTGCCTCCGTTAGGACCCCCAGGACTCTAAAATCAAGGATCGACATGTGGGTGGCCACCATCTTAGATCCCTGGTGCAAGGGGAAAATGCAGCAGTTCATACCCCCCTCCCAAGCAGACTCCAGGATGAGCCAGATCCGGGATGCCCTTTTTCGTTGGGTAGAAGATGCATTTCCTGCACCTATATCCCGGGCCCAAGCTACCAAGCCTCATCATACTCAGCAAAGGTCTTGTGGTCCCACTCCCAGCAGCCAATAGCCAATCTGTGAACCTGCTGAGTATGTTGAAGGAATTTTTTCAGCCAATGCCAGATACTCCTTCTAGCAGCAGCACCACCAGCGGGCAAAGTGGTCGCCGCCAGCAGGGGCCCGTATGCTGAATGATTACTTGGGGTCGGCCAGTGCTCCAGACAATATGAAAAGTAATGATGACTCCATGGACTATTGGACAAAACAACTGGATACCTGGCCTGAACTCGCTCAGTATGCACTGGATGTTCTGGTATGCCCCGCCACCAGTGTTCTTTCGGAGCAAGTATTTAGTGCTGCAGGTGGGGTGGTCACCGACCAACGGACCCGTCTGTCCACAGACAATGTGGACATACTAACGTTCATAAAAATTAACTAGTCATGGATCAGTGACAATTACAAGGCCCCTCTCACTGATTACAATGTGCTGTTTTTCAAGCCTCAAAGGCTCTCCCTCTCAAACTCTGCTGCCTATCACCACCATCGCATATTTTTGCATTCTAAGATAAGAAAAAAATCTGTTTTTGCAGCAATCCGACGTAATATCACTAACCCTATGATTTTGGCCAACAACTACTCCTGCTGCTTTTTAAAAAAAAAATTTGTAATGACTGCTGTAAAACCACCTCTAGGTCCCGTGGCCGACGACAACTCCTGCTGCTCCCAAACAAAAATTGTGATGACCACCGTGGAACCACCTCTAGGTCCCATGGCCTACGAAAACTCCTGTCCAGATAAAAAAGTTGCGATCACAATCCTAATCTCCCAGCGTGAGTATAGGATTTCCCTGTAAAAAATCGGAATATAGTGCAGTATTGCTTTTTATGAACCACCCAGTGATTCACTTCACACGATTGTGTAAGAGATAACCTCCACCCATATACAGAGGGAACACGGGGGGACACTTAAATGTAAAAGGTTTTTATGCTATGCGAGTCCCGCTTTTTATACTTTGAAGGTTTTAACTGTTGCTGCCCAGGCTGGAGGGCTGTTATGCTGGAATACAAGAAATAATCTGGTGAGTGAGACTCACGAAAGGGGTGAAAAAGTGTCCCCCCGTGTTCCCTCTGTATATGGGTGGAGGTTATCTCTTACACAATTGTGTGAAGTGAATCACTGGGTGGTTCATAAAAAGCAATACTGCACTATATTCCGATTTTTTTTACAGGGAAATCCTATACTCACGCTGGGAGATTAGGATTGTGATCGCAACTTTTTTATCTGGACTGGATTGTAATTGAAGTGTGTGTACTCAAGTAAAGTCTGCGGATCCCCGACAGATGCTGGTGACATTGGTGCTATATATATATATATATATATATATACATAGATTGTTTAAGTGCTGTGGAGCGCAGTTCCTTTTTGCTTTTTAGGCATTGTTGATTCCATTGTTTTACGACAACTCCTGCTGCTCCGAAAAAAAAAAAATGACTGGTGGAACAGCCACTAGGTCCCATGGCCTACGATGTTTCAAAACGAGGTTTTAAATGAGATTACTGAAATTGTACCACCGGAATGCAGAATTCCGCGAAATACTGCCAGAATGTGACGGTTACGGAATTTCGTTCTGACGGAATTCCAAATTTCTGCAGAATCGGAAATTTGCCCTTTCCGATCATCCCTAAACATGGCCATTAGGGCCTGAGCCCACTGATGCAGTTGTATCCGCTTCTTAGTTACACATCAGTGTTAGAGATGCTGAAAAGGGGACAGAAGCGGATACAACGGCATCAGTGGGCTCAGGCTCTAAACGATCAGGGCCGGCGCTACCATAGAGGCAAAGGAGGCAGCTGCCCCAGGGCCCCAGAGCTTGTAGGGGCCCCCAGTGGCTACAAGAGGAAAAAAAATTTCAAATCGGCCTTATAGTTTTTGAGAAAATCAATTTTAAAGTTTCAAAGGAAAAAAAATACACATTTAAAAACCTGCCGACTTTAATGGTTAATAGCAAATCCACCTTAAATGCTAGAAACCCTAAATTTGCAGGATATGTTAAGGAGATCATTGGAAATAAGAGGAAAAAACAATTTTTCAAAAAGACCTTATAGTTTTTGAGAAAATCGATTTTAAAGTTTTGAATGAAAAAAGTATACTTTTAAATACAGTAAATGTCACTTTTAGGGCTGGTTCAGACGGACGGTTGCAGAGCGTTTACTGCCAGCGTTCGGGGCTTGGCGTTAAACGCTCCCATTCAAGTGAATGGGAGCGTTTGTACCAAGCTTTTACGCGTGTTTGCACGAACGCTGCGTTCGGGTCCCGATTTTCACTGGCGTTCAAGGAGCCCCTGGAAGCTACATGTTGCTTCCAGGGGCGGTTAACCGCGACGGGTAATGTCCCCCTAGGGGAAGAAAAAACGTGACCGCATCCGAACGCAATGCGAACGCTGCTGAAAGCCCGAACGCATTGCTGCCGCGACGCCAACGAACGCGACGCCTCCAAACGTCCGTCTGAACCAGCCCTTAGTAGCAAACCTAACGGTAGTGTAATTTTACATGCATCGAAGGAAAGAGCAATACATTTCCTGACGGGGTTTCCAGGGGGTCCATACGCAGCCGCAGCGCTTTGGCCAGGGATCGCTATACAGCCGCAATATGGCTGTATGAAGATCCCTGGCATTTTTTCCTATTTTCCCAATTTTTTTTTTATGTTTAGAGTGTGGCTGTTAAGTTATGTGGGGTTCCCCCTCCTGAAACTTTTTAACCCCTTGTCCCCCATGCAGGCAGGGGTAGCCAGAATGTGGATCTCCGACCGATTGGAGCTTCACACACTGACTATACCAGCTGAAAAAAGGTCCCTTAATGCCGATTTTTGTTCCGCGGTATCTGTTGGGGCCCTCCCAGGTTTATTTTGCCCTGGGGCCCCATTGTTGCTTAAACCGGCCCTGTAAACGATATAATTCCGTGGCCAGTCTATCGTTTCTGATCGCCATGGTTATCAATTGGAAACTATCGGTCGTGCCCATTAACAGACAAATTCCCGCTAACCAATCCGATCAGATTCATGGAATCGATTTGTTTTTTGTTTGGTTTGTTTTTTTGCTTGTACCATTAATGGGCACCTTAAGTTGTGAAACAATTTTTAAGAGGGTGAAAAACATTGGCAGGTTTTATTTATTGCTGTTAATGTTTTATGATAAACAAAATCATTATTTTCGCTTCAATACTGATAACACAAACATGGAAAGGTTTTTAAGAAAATGTGTTCTTATATCTTAGGAAAAATGTCACTTTCCAGAATTACATAAGAGCCCATTTGGCATCTTTCATAAATATTTGTCTAGTGGCACTGACGGCTATTTACAAATGATCACGGCGTTTAAAATGTATCACTTATGGGGATATTCAGATCCAAATTATCAACAAGGTAATCTAGTCAATAGCCTCGAGCTTGGTGGGCTCCAAGAGGGCCATATTTCCGAAGACCGGGGATTTTTTTGAGTGACGATCGTTTTCACATCCTCGTCTGGTGGGTACGAGCGTGCGATTAGGCGAACTATGCTTTGTGATGTGTGGCGATAAATGGCTGGCACGGCGGATTGGATCTTTAAAGCGGACCAGAAGATACCTTTCAAAAAAGTTTCACTTACCTGGGGCTTCTGCCAGCCCCCTGCAGCTGTCCTGTGCCAGCGCATACCTGGAACGATCCTCCGTTCCCCCGCCGCGGCTCACTTTCTCTTTCGGCGGTCACCGTCCACTGCGCAGTGGACATCGACTTCTAAGTCGGCTAAAGAGTAAGTGAGCTGCGGCGGGAGACCGGACGATCTTCCAGGATGGCACGGGCACAGGATAGCTGCAGGGGGCTGGCAGAAGCCTCGGGTAAGTGAAACTTTTTTTATTTTTATAGGTATCTTCAGGTAGGGCAGGAGGATGGATCGGGGAACCTTGTTTATCGGGAGGCGTCGCTGTGAGGTTCCCCAATCCATTGTTAGGTGAGTATTTAGCTTTGCAGAGCAATTAGTCAGGAATTTATTTAATGCCAGACCAAACAGATGGCTTATCAGTTTGGAATTAAATACTTCCAGGGATAGTGAAGTCCTGATTGGGAGTGGCAAGAAGATATATAATGCTGGGCATACAGGGATCGATTCTGCCACTCGATTCCGCCCCTGATCGTTTTCTGCGTTCGATTCTGCAGGCGATTCTCTTATCTTTTCCCATTATCCTCCAAGCACAATCGAGCATGGAAACGATCGGACGGGAGATCGGACATGTAGGAAATTATCTATCGAGCCATCTAAATGGCTCAGATTCGAGCCGTGTATTCCCAGCTGACTAGCAAATTTGGGCAATTAGCCCCTTTGCTTACATCTGCAGAGGCCATTGTCCTCTTGCTTACATTAGTAATGGCCAATGTGAGAGTTTGCTTTGCTGTGGTTGCTCTGTTCCTGGAATCAATCCAGAATGGAGAGATTGCAGTAATTGCTTTGATTCCATCATCCCCTCCATGTTAATGGGAAAGAGGAGGAGCACAGCTTCAGTCTTGATATATATTTTACTTTGTGCAAAATACTTATCAATGTGTAATTTGAGTGTATCTCCACTATCCCTTCAATCCACTTTCCCAACCACCATTCTCAATATGGTGACCTGCATGGCCGAGGATCATATAACAAGAGTGGTTAATCCAACCCCTATCAAAATAGTGCAGCTATTATGACTCCCAGAACAAGTGTGGCCACAGGAACATCTGCTCAGGAGGGAGGTAAGGACTTGGGGACTCCCTGCAGGGGATGTTCCCCCAGTAGTCATGCCTCATATGCCAGTATGCACTAAGCATGTGAATTGAGTTAATGTTACACCCTATAGTTGAAAGTATATAAAACATTTCTAGGTTCAATGTGAGGTGAATAATTTACTGACAAGTATCTGAAATGAGCTGCACAGCTATTCATTTATGTCCAATTTTCACGCATCAAGAAACCTTGTCATTTGCAGGAACATTAGCCGAGAGCTGTACTTTGGAATGCATGTGTCAAGGCCCTCAATACATGTATTATTATTATTTATTGTATTTATAATGCCCCAACATATTACGCAGCGCTGGACAATAAATATATAGATACAAGGATGACAGACATAACAAGGTTATACAACATAGAGCAAAGTTAAGGAGCACATTATCCTGTAGATTACACTAGGGAAGGGAGGACCCTGCCAGAGGCTTACAATCTAAAGGGGAGGGGGGGAACACTAGGTTCGGCTTTGAAATAAATATTCAGTAGAGAGTTACTGTGTAGTAGGGGGTGGGTAGGCCATCTTAAAGAGGTGGGCTTTGAGGGCTTACTTGAATGTGTGGAAGGAGGGAGCAAGTCTGATGGGCGGAGGAAGGGCGTTCCAGAGGATGGGGGCAGCTCTTGAGAAATCCTGCAGACGGGCATGGGAGTGGGAAAAGTAAGGCCAGTGGAAAACAAGGAAAATAAAGAACCTAGAATCCCTAGAGACAATAAATCAGAAATCTCCTTTATTACACCATACACAGAGGAGTCCAGGAAAATTAAAAATATCATATTACAAAGCTGGCCAATTCTAAGGCAAGATCCGTTGTTAAAAAACTCTTTACCAGACCAACCTGGAATTATTTTCAGGAAAGCGAAGTCGATTAAGAATTGTATCGCTCCTAGTAACATTAGAAATAATGCGGCAAAGAGTAATAATATGTTTCCCACTATTGTTGGCAATTTTAGATGTAATGTCAAAAGATGTGGCTGCTGCCCCTTTATGAGACACAGAACAAAAGAAATAATGGATGGTAATCAACAAGTCACTAAGATCAAAGAATTTATTAACTGTGGGAGTGATTACGTAGTATACCTTCTCTCCTGCAACTGCCCCAAAGTGTATGTCGGCAGGACCACAAGACCCCTTCGCCAAAGGTTTGGTGAACATAAACGAAATATCCTTGAGGGGATCGAAAAACACAGTGTCCCAAAACATTTTAAAGAACACCACTGTAGCGAAACTGATAGCCTTACGATTATGGGATTGGAAACGATCTCTAAAAAATTACATCAGGGAGAAAGGTATAGGAAGCTCTGTGAAAGAGAAACGTTCTGGATATTCAAAATGGATTCCCTAACCCCAAAAGGTTTAAATGAGGCACTAGAGATCTCTACATATTTATAAGTTAAAGTATAGCATTCATGTAATGGGCCTCAAAGTACTAACCAATATGTGTTTCTATTCTTCTCTTTTTTCTTCCCATATAGCCTTTTTTAACTGCCTTGTACAATAGTCGCACATATCAGTTGAGGGTGGTGAGTACCTTATAGACATAAGATAGTAGGTATATGCATGGCAGCCTCAATGTATAATTCATCAAGCCCTCAGAACATAGGGGAAAGAAAAATAATGTTCAGAATTATGGTTTCATTTTTCGGTCTATAACACACAAAAAATCCACCACATCCCAGTCCCCCCTCCACTTCTTCCTCCCCCCCCCCCCTATTTTTCCCCCCTGAGATGTCTTCCTTCTCCCCTCCCTTCCTTTTGTGTCCCGGTTTTCCTCTCCCCCCTCCCCCCCCCCCCCCTTCCCCCCTGTTTTCCATTCCTTTCCAGTCCCATGCAGCGCATCGTTCTCCATCCGTCAATTCTGCTGCAATAGGGTCTGATTAAACCAAAAGGCGGTTGTTCATTTGTATATGGAATACATTATGGTTTTTATTCATACACATATGATGTTTAAGATTGGTGTTTATGTTGCTGTTTCATTATGGGCATGAACTGATCGCAGAAAATATGGATTTCACCCATTGTGCTGCAGTAGGGTCTGAAAGAATCAAATGCTGGTTATAAAAGTGGCCGTTCATGGTTTATTTGAAATTGCATCATGTGTTTTATCTGTATACATATATTGTTTAAAATTGGTTCTTTATGCTTCTATGGCGTCATGAGAACGAAATGTTTGCAAAATGCATGGCAAAACCTACATTGCTATAGTTATGAGTTGTGACATAATCATAGAGAGATGCATGTATGTATCAGTATGTATATGTAAAGTATGAAGGTATATAGGAAGCATATTGCACTTTTCAGTGTTTATATATATATATATATATTTTATTGTATGTGCTTTTTTAGATAGATAAGTTGTCTAAGTATTTTAAACTGTTCAGATACTAATGAGTGCATGGAGGTCAGCAGAGCGGCTTCGATAATATGTGTTAACAGCCGGCGGGGGGTTGCCTAGATACCGACTATGCCTTCCACCCTAAACCACCGTGCGCCTCCCATCCGCCCTCTGGGTGTTGCCATGACTACAGGGGCATACAACCAGATAAGAGGCGTGATCCAGCTTGTAGCGTCATCTGACGAAGGCGCAGAGCGCCGAAACGCGTAATGACGCTACAAGCACGTTCGGAGTAAGCCACGCCCACCCCCCTAGAGACGAGCTACGGAAACCATCGGACCGCGCTGCTGGCCACAGTGCGAGGGTCTTAGCCGCCGGGGAGTTAAGCGGAGGGCTTGCCGCTGATAAGCGAGTTTTTTACAGATACATTGTAAGTACAACTTTTACTTTGCGGAATAAAAGAAGTTTTTATGGTAATGCACTATGGAGCGCTCCATGTTTTTGTTTTAAAGTTTGGGAGCAAGTCTGATGGGCGGAGGAAGGGCGTTCCAGAGGATGGGGGCAGCTCTTGAGAAATCCTGCAGACGGGCATGGGAGTGGGAAATGCGTGGGGCGGTGAGGCGAAGATCATTGGAGGATCGGAGGGGACGACCTGGTGTACATACATTTATAATAAACTGCGTGGTGACTACTAAGTGGTTAACAGTCATGATCTGCAGCAATAGAGTCATAGTTTATATTTTAGCCAGGATGGTTTACCTGCATTTTGTAGGTTTTCCACAGGAAACCCTACGTCTGACACTACTTCATCATTTGGCAGCTTAAAGTGAATGGGAACCCTTATAAAAAAAAGTCAGATACTCACCTAAGGAGAGGGAGGCTCTGGGTTCCATAGAGCATTCCCTCTCCTCTTCCGGTTCCCGCTGTTGTGCTGGCTCCCCCGTAGCGGTATTCGACCGTTTCGGTCAAATACCGCTGTCTCCCGTCCGAAGGGAGGCTTCGGAAATGCTTCGGGAGCACGGGCTGCTCTACACTGCACGCGCCCTTTATGACGCACTCGCGCGTGTGCCGCCTGTCTTCTGGGGGACTCGGCTCCCGAAGACTTCCGAAGTCCTCTCGGCGGGGGATGTGAACGGAGGAGTCAGCGCAGCACCGGGGGCACCGGGAGAGGAGAGGGATGGCTCAATAGGACCGAGCCTTCCTTCTCCTTAGGTGAGTATCTGACTTTTGTGTATTTACAACCGGGTTCTCATTAGCTTTAAGGGACCCATACATCTAGCCATGTATGGGCAGATTGACCAAAAGTCAGATCTCTCTCTGATCAGATTCAATCAGAGAGAGACCTATTGGCTGCTCATACACCGGAGGCTGATTCCCGATCTATTTCAGCATGAAAACTTTCAGGAATCGGCCTCGTGAAGCCACCTATGCTGTCTGGCCACTGTCCCCCCAAATGTTAATGTGCCTCCCTGGTGTCTGAGCATTAAAATCTCATCTGTTCCAGCTCCCACGACTGTCCAGCTGCTCCCAGTCTTGTGCGCTGCTTCCCCATGTGTGCTTCACAGGGTTGTCATGTATTGCACATGCCGTGTGTGACATCACACACAGGTGCCTGGCGTCGGAGAAGCAGCGAAAGAGGCTGGGAATAGCTGGACAGTCGCTGGAGCAGGTGAGACTTGAATGCAGTAGCACTGAGGGGGGCACATTTACATTTGGGGGGACAGCGGTCAGGGGTCCTGTTCATGGCGATATTGCACTCATTCTGAGATTTTCCAGCATGCTCAATCGATACATACAACTGATTTCAACCCAAAATTGGTCGAATCGTTAATCAGGCATGCTTGTTGCGGCACAGATTTTCATCCGATTCGATAAAAATATTGAATTGGTTGGTCGATGGGGATGCAAAATTCCTAGCAGTGGCGTAGCTAAGGGGCTGTGGTCCTCGATACAAGTTTTACATTGCCCCCCCCCCCCCCCCCCAAACACTCTATACATAACAATTGATACGGTGCACCAAAACCTGCCAATGGTAACTACAGTGCCAGAGGTGCAAGAAGGAAATGGGTAGCAGTTTGTTGATGATTACCACTATTCAAAGTATGTATAGAAGGGATTATTATGGGGACAGCACCAATACAAACCTAATTCTGCACTTGAGAGAGAGCCCCTCTGGCCCAAGGGCCCCAATGTGGTCGCAACCTCTGCACCCCCTAATGTTGCGCCCCTGATTCCTAGATGTATGGCCAGCATTAAAGTTCAGCTAAACTCTTAGATCAGGTTATAAACCAGCTGGTGGCCTTGGCAGCCTATCTGAGCCTACCAATGAAAGGCTGAAAGGGACGCCTCTTCCCCTGTTTACCGAGAAGCTTAATGTCAGTATATTCGGGGGATACAGCACGGCACAGGGTAACTGAGAGCGGAGTGGAGCAGACTCAGAGCCATGGCATAGAGCAGGGAACATGTCTCTGTGTTGCTCAGCCCCAAACACACAGCAACACATCTTTAAAACATGGTGGTTGATTAACATGCTTCTAGCTGTCCCTAGAATATTGTGGGGACAATAAATTGTGTACTCTTGGGGGGCAGTTATTTATATGAATGGTTTCATGTTTTCTGTAATGCACAACTGAAAATGTATCTGTGCTATTTATTGTAATGTGTATGGAACGATAGTATAGTAGAGGTATAATATTCCATATAAGGCGTTCTAGCTATAAATAATAACTATATATTCTCATTTTATTTCAGATTTGTTTGTTTGTGACATCTGCTGAAGAAAGTATGGAAAAATAATTATTAAAAGTATCTACAAGATGGTCAGTTTTAAGACTCGAAATTCAGGATGATCCAACATTTTTGCGAGCAGATATGCTGTCGAGTCAGAGTTGGACAGCATGGGCTGATAAAATAAGGACTGCTGGGAATTTTATTCAAAAACTCTCATGGGATTCATGCACAATTGGTTTAAGTCAGTCCTTCCTGGATGCTGGAGGATGAGCTTTACAAAATGGAACTTTCTCATGACCATCTTTGGAGTATTTACCTTTCTAGCTGACATTGGGCTGGACTTATGGATTACATTCAAATACTTCCAGGAGGGGGTCCCTGCATTTGGCCTTCTGACTATATTTTTTGTTATTTGGGCTTCTCTGATAATTCAGGCATTTAGCTATACATGGTTTCAAGATGATTGTGATGAGCATTCTTGTCCAAAAAAGATCCTCATTCTTCATGTCTTTCAGCTTGGAACATTTGTAAGGTAAGCTAATTAAACTAAATGCTATCTGGAGCAAAAAGGAGTTGCATTTGTACACTACCTCTTGAATCTTTAGTGTAGACTGTGAGCTCCTTTAAGACACAGCTGGTGATATTATTCAGTGTACGCAACAACATGCTGCAGAAATTTGTGCGCAGACTCAGCACTATATACAGCTTGCAAAAGTTTTCCACATTTTGTCACATTACTGCCACAAACATGAATCAATTTTGTTGGAATTCCACGTGAAAGACCAATATAAAGTGTACACGTGAGAAGTGGAACAAGAATCATACATGATTCCAATCATTTTTTAAAAATAAATAACTGCAAAGTGGGGTGTGCGTAATTATTCAGCCCCCTTTGGTCTGAGTGCAGTCAGTTGCCTATAGACATTGCCTGATGAGTGCTAATGACTAAATAGAGTGCACCTGTGTGTAATCTAACGTCAGTACAAATACAGCTGCTCTGTGACGGCCTCAGAGGTTGTCTAAGATAATCTTGGGGGCAACAACACCATGAAGTCCAAAGAACACACCAGACAAGTCAGGGATAAAGTTTTTGAGAAATTTAAAGCATGCTAAGGCTACAAAAATATTTCCAAAGCCTTGAACATCCCACGGAGCACTGTTAAAGCGATCATTCAGAAATGGAAGGAGTATGGCACAACTGTAACCTTAACAAGACAAGGCCGTCCACCTAAACTCACAGGCCGAACAAGGAGAGTGCTGATCAGAAATGCAGTCAAGAGGCCGATGCAGAGATCTACAGCTCAGGTGGGGGAATCTGTCCATAAGGCAACTATTAGTCGTGCACTGCACAAAGTTGGCCTTTATGGAAGAGTGGCAAGAAGAAAGCCATTGTGAACAGAAAAGCATAGGAAATCCCATTTGCAGTTTGCCGCAAGCCACGTGGGGGACACAGCAAACATGTGGAAGAAGGTGCTCTGGTCAGATGAGACCAAAATGGAACCTTTTGGCCAAAGTGCAAAACGCTATGTGTGACGGTAAAATAACACTGCACATCACTCAGAACACACCATCCCCACTATCAAATATGGTGGTGGCAGCATCATGCTCTGGGGGTGCTTCTCTTCAGAAGGGACAGGGAAGCTGGTCAGAGTTGATGGGAAGATGTATGTAGCCAAATACAGGGCAATCTTGGAAGAAAACCTCTTGGAGTCTGCAAAAGACTTGAGACTGGGGTGGAGGTTCACCTTCCAGCAGGACAACGACCCTAAACATAAAGCCAGGGCAACAATGGAATGGTTTAAAACAAAATATTTCCACGTGTTAGAATGGCCCAGTCAAAGTCCAGATCTAAATCCAATCGGGAATCTGTGGCAAGATCAGAAAACTGCTGTTCACAAACGCTGTCCATCTAATTTGACTGAACTGGAGCTGTTTTGCAAAGAAGAATGGGCAAGGATTTCAGTCTGTAGATGTGCAAAGCTGGTAGAGACATACCCTAAAAGACTGGCAGCTGTAATTGCAGCAAAAGGTGGTTCTACAAAGTACTGACCCAGGGGGCCGAATAATTACGCACCCCCCATTTTGCACTTATTGATTTGTAAAAAATGTTTGGAATCATGTATGATCTCCGTTCCACTTCTCACGTGTACTCCACTTTGTATTGATCTTTCACGTGGAATTCCAATAAAATTGATTTATTCATGTTTGTGGCAGTAATGGGACAAAATGTGGAAAACTTCAAGGGGGCCGAATACTTTTGCAAGCCACTGTAAATACATAATAATAATACCAATAATAATAATAACATAGGGTCTGAGTTTGTTTTTCTACACAATGGAGTTGATTCACAAAACATATAAATTATCTCTACTAATCTATCTAAAGGTGGCCACTAACAATCTAATTTCTAGTGAAAAATTGTTCGAGCGTTCAGAAATTTCTGATTGGAAGAAAAATCGTTCACTACACTATCAATGAACCAATCTTTGTTTCCTATCTATTACAACCAACAAGAAAATCCAAATTTTGGTTTGACAAAAATCCATTCGGACGATTTTTATAATCGTTCATAATCAACAGTGCCCATCAACGATTTACAACCAATTTGATCAGAATTTCTGATCGCTCTAATGATTTTTTGCTGGAAAGATTGACGGTTAGTGGCCATGTAATGATCCGCTCAGCTGGCTGCACAGGCAGACAGCTGTTTGACCATTCCTCTAGTCTGTGGGCTGCAGGTCTCTGGAAGAGAGACCTGTCTTTTCTTTGCAATTTTCTGACCTGCTCTGCTGCTGAGAAATTTGCATACATTTGTTATGCAAATCACCTAGCTGCCTCCTTTGAAGGCTGGCAGTATAAAAGCCATGTTTTCCCAGAATCCTTTGCTGGTCATCCTTTCATGGTTTGTTACTGAGAAACACTCCTTGAGTGTCAGCCTTCCCTGTTGGTTTGTTAAAGTTATCTTAGAGTAATTCTTGGGGCTGCACTAGGCAGCTCCTCTAGTGCAGTTAGGTTGCTTATCTGTTTTGTCTGTGTTGCCTTTCTGCTGCGATTGTCCTGTCGCCAGCGGTGGTCGACAGGAAATCGTTCTGTCTGTCTGGGGGTGCTAACCAGAGCAGCGGTTGCTACTGGTAGACCCTTCTGTTCATCTGTCTTGCTTGGATCGCACTAGCTTCTAGCGGTAGCGGCTGTGGATCCTTCTGAACTGCATTCTTGGAGTGTAAGCTGGAGCAGCGGTTGCTACTGGCTACCTCATCTGTCTGTCTTGCTTGGATCGCACTAGCCTCTGGCGGTAGAGGCTGTGGATCCTTCTGATCTGTGTTCCTGCTTGTACTCGGATCTCACTCGCTCTGGCGGAAAGAGCAGTGGATCTTTCCTATCCTGTCCCTGAACTCTGATCGCACTCGCTCTGGCGGAAAGAGCCATGGATCTTTCCTGTCCTGTCCCTGAACCCGGATCGCACTCGCTCTGGCGGAAGAGCGGTGGATCGTATCTCTCATATTCCTGGTTTCCGTTTGTCTGTCTTGTCTGATACGAACGCTTGCTGTAGGCTCGGTGAGGTAACCGTTTAGCAACGTTCACGTTCTCTGTTTTTGTGTTTGTCTGGCATTGGTTAGTCAGGGTGGCGTGCTTGTCTCTGTTGCGCTTTTCGTGCGGAGACGACGCCGTTAACGCGATCGTTGTTGGGAATGAGTGCGGTGTTCGCGTTTAGCTAGCGCTTGTTATTTTCGTTATTTTCTCATTGTTGTTTGCTGTGCCTTTGCTACTCTCGTGCTCTGTCCTTCTCTGTCTGGTGTCTCTTGGCAATCGCCATTCTCTGCGATTGCGTTCTTGCTTTGCTTCTGCTGATGTGTGTTCTCGGTCGCTGGGTGGCGACTAGTTTGGGGAACTCACATTTAGTCTATCTCTGTGCTCTTCTCTTTAAGGGCTGTTCAGCCTTGCCTTGCTTTAGACCTGCACAATTCCCATCTGACATCTGTGGCCGTGCAGAGGCTGTGCTCGTCTGCACTCCACAGTGCCATCTGCCGGTGGGAATTGCCCTCTGCTGGTGCATTGCACCTAGCCTGGGTTCACCTAATTATACGCTTGTGGAGGGTTTTCGCTGTGTCAGTGCGCATCTTGTGCGCTGACTACGAAAACGATTCCGCAAACGTTACAGGCCGCCTTAAAGGGGAACTGAAGAGAGAGGTATATGGAGGCTGTCATGTTTATTTCCTTTTAGACAATACCAGTTGCCTGGCAGCCCTGCTGATCCTCTGCCTCTAATACTATTAGCCATAGCCCCTGAACAAGCATGCAGCAGATCAGGTGTTTCAGTGGTTCAGACTTATAAGTCTGATCTGACAAGACTAGCTGCATGCTTGTTTCTGGTTTTAATCAGATACTACTGCAGAGAAATAGACCAGCAGGGCTGCCAGGCAACTGGTATTGATTAAAAGGAAATAAACATGACAGCCTCCATATACCTCTCTCTTCAGTTCCCCTTTAAAGCGGAATATAACCCAGAATTTCTTCTTTGCTCTAATAGAATATTCACAGCATATTGTATACAACCAGCATTTTTTTTTACTAGAACATCATTCAAAGGGTTAATCACAGGCTTTAAACGCTCCCCTGCCAGTAGAGCTGCCGCATCCGAATGTTAAACATTGTAATCTTGTGTTTACTTAAAGAGAATCTGAAGCCACATTGAAAATGACTTTTTAGCTTATATTCAGCAGGGGCATGTTTGCCCCTGCTAAAACGCCGATGTCCTGCGGCATAATGAGGGGTCTTTTCCCCCCAAATCCCCTCCCCCCCCCCCCTGCAAAATCCACAACTTTCTTCGTCGTGGATTTTGCTGCCCATGTGCGCTTCCGTGTGAGGCAGGGCTATGAGCTGCAGCCCTGCCTCACACGCGGCTGTCAGCGGCGGATCTCTGTCTCTCCCCTGGCCCTCTCAGCGAAGGAAGACTGAGAGGGGCGGGGAGAGGCGGAGATTTGCCGCTGACAGACGCGTGTGAGGCAGGGCTGCAGCTCATAGCCCTGCCTCACACGGAAGCGCTCCCCGGGCACCACGGAGGGGATTTGAGGGGTAAAGACCCCTCGTTATGCCGCAGGATAGCGGCGTTTTAGCAGGGGCAAACATGCCCCTCCTGAATATGAGCTAAAAAGCCATTTTTAATCTGGCTTCAGATTCTCTTTAAATGTATCAAGTGTGGAATGTGACACATTCTTTGACTGTGCAGAAGCTGGTGGACACAGAGAGAGAGTCAACGCTTGTCTGCCTGACTGAATAAATGAATAAAACCAGTTATTAATAAAATGCAATGTCAGCTCACAAAGCAAAAAACTGTACTTTTGGGAACCTATCACTTATAAATGAATAATAATACTTATGCACAAATGCAAATATGATAACCGTATGGCATATAAAAAGTAGAAAAACATGTTTTTATTGAATTTTATGTCAGGGTTTTAAACCGCTTTAAGCTGATATTTTATTTCTCCTCATCTCCATTAACTCATGATTTGTCTAATCTGTCTTAAAGCAAACCTGAACTGGTGATCTATCATCTCCAGTCATCCTTGTTTCCATGGCTACAACACCCCCACTCCTTATGTGCCCTGTAAGTTTTTTGGGGTGGGGGCCCAAACAAAATTCTGCTATGGAGCCCCATGTTTTCTAGCTATGCCTCTGCTCAGGTTCTCCATTCTTCGTGATTCTTCTCATCCATTCTTCCAGAAGTCCCTCGGTCTTCAGCCACATTCCTGCAGCACAGATGCGGTCATAAATGAGCATGTGCAAGTTCACTAACTGTGCATGCCCAGTAAGAGGAACTACTTGTGCACACCTTCTTAATTCTGCCTATTACTGCCTATTACTGGACATGCGCGGTTAATGGACATGCTCAGTAAAGGTATGGTTGTTTATGGTCGTGTCTGTGCTATGGGAGTGCAGCTGGAGACTTAGGAACTTCAGGCTAAGGCTATTCAACTGCTATGTTGCAAAAAAAAGTTAATCATGAAGAACGGACAACCAGAGCGGCACAAGAGTAAACCAAGAGGGTAGGAAAGTAAGTTAAACTAAGGGAACAAGACCGTATTATTAGATTTTAACCTGATTTTCAGTTTATTAAGTATCCATTAATTCATGATTTATCTCTCTCAGAGGTAAATTCACCAAAATACAATGAAATTTACACGTGCATACAGCATGTAAGCAGACAAGGTGCTTCCTTGCTGGACTCAGGTGGTACTGCCTGTAGGGAGTATTGTGTTGGTGTTGTGACCTGGTCTGGACACTGTCGGCATGATGTTTGTGTATACTCAATACCAATTATTTGCACAAGTTTTCTCCAGGCACTCTGGTTAACTCCCATGTATTAAAGAATGGCAAATAAATTGGTCCCCCCCCCCTTCTAAATTGGGGTTAGATTATGGTAATGGCATTAGGCTATGACTGCAGTAGGAATTAGATAGTGATTTCCACTGAGGGGGAGTTATTGATATAGATATGTACTGTGTAATAAGAGGCACCCTAACGTAGCAAAAGCTATAGGGAAGTAGAGAGGAGGTGCTTTACCTCCTCATCCAAGAAATGTATGGAGTATGGGTGAATTTTTACTTATACACCTTTCACCAAACCAGTAAATCTGTGAAATAAGGGAAGCACACGGGGTGATTGTAGGGGGTCAGTGAAAGAAGCACATAGGGATACAGATAAGGAAAGCACACCGGGGGAAAGGGGGGGGGGGGCAGGGGTTTGTGACAGGAGGGCAGCACAGGGGGGTGGGGGGCAGCACACAGGGAGTCAAATAAGGGCAGGACACAGGGTAGAGACAAGGGCAGCACATGGGAGGGGGGCAGCATACAGGGGGTCAGGTAAGGGCTGCTTACAGGAGGGGGGGACAGATAAGGGCAGCACATGGGCTGAGACGTGTGTGCTGTCTGTCTGTCTTCGTGCACAAGCATAGCAGCTGAAAACAGAGCAGCAGAGTTCCCTTATAAAGACATACAGAGCAGTAGCAGTATTCACTGCAGCAGATGAATTTCCTGAGCCATGCACCAGCCCTCTGCTTTTCCCACCTATCACATGATGCAGGAGAAATGAGAGGTCCCGGCAGTTCCTGTATACACAGCATGGAAACGAGACATATGGGACATAACAGCACTGCGCCCCATAGTGACTTGAAGGATGTTGCGCCCAGGGCACTATCCATATGTGCACCCCTGTAGATAGGTGTCTTCTTCCACAATCTCCACAGGCAGGGGCGTAGCAAACTAGCAATAGGAGTTGCAGAGGTAGCCACCGCATCGGGGCCCCAAAGGGCCCTCCCTGAACTACAGTATAAGCTCTCTATTGGTCCTGTGCTGGTAATAATCACTTCTATAGATACTTTGAATAATGGTCATCATTAGCACACTGTTCTCCATCCCCTTCTTGCAGCTCTGACACTGTAGTTGCCATTGGCAGGTTTTGGTGCGCCGTATCAATTGCTATGTATACAGTGCTTGGGGGGCCCCATTGTAAAACTTGCATCGGGGCCCACAATTCCTTAGCTACACTACTGACCACAGGCCCATGGGGTACAGCATCCTGTTTAAAAAGTGACACATTTGCTGAGTCGCCTGTTTCCTGTTCTGCTAACCCTTAGTGAAAGTGGGCAGTAACTCGCACATCCCGAAATTATAAGGTGTACCAACATGTGAGATTTACCATGTGAATCTGATTAAAGCGGACCCAAACCAAACATTTTTTTAATTCAAAATATTTAGTTGCACCACTCTGACACATACAAAGATAAATAAACACTCCAAGCCTATGAGCATTTCAGTGCATGCTTTTCACCCTTCTCTTTGCACAACTAGGGTTATACAGGTGGCAGCCATTAGCAATTCCTCCTTTGCCGGACACCACCTACTCCAGCATTTTGCCGGATTGTGTCCCGGCAATATGAAAGGAAGGGAGGGGTTCTTCCAATAAATGTAAAATATTTTATATTTGTCATCATGCAGCTGAAAAAAGGCTGCTATTTATTATTATAATTTAGACAATAGATTTTATTCCTGAAATCTTGTATTTTTAATTCGGGTCCACTTTAAAGCTTAGAAGGAACCAGGCTTACAAGTAGCTTCTAAACTGCCAGCTTCCCCTCCAGCAGGAAGTTGACAACAGGTATTTACCTAGGTCTGATTCCTTGTCTGCTTCACAGGTTCAGTAGATGAGAAATTTCCTACTAAGGAATGCACTTGTTTTCTCAGACCTACCTGGCTGAACATGCTGTGCTCACGGAACTCCAAGGCCAGGTGCGCCTGAGACCATACTGTACCTCTTCCTTGACACCTAGAAAAAGGGTGTGGCTGTCAAGGTCCGGCGCATGCTGGAACTTGGCATTATTGACACTTGAAATATTTGCAAACATCCTTGCAAGGACCATTTTGATGTCCTGTTGTAAGTAGTATATCTGTAGTGAAAAATAAAAAACTCCCCAAATTGGTACTTACCTAAGTAGAGGGAAGCCTCTTGATAATCCAGAGGCTTGTCCCCCTCTTCCTCATTGTCAGCCACACTGCAAAAAAATCTCTGTACCTTCTTCTGATGTTTAAATATATATAATCTGTGTGTTCCAACATACAACCTGATCCGAAAATCAAAATTTGCACAGTGCTCACACCATATATCAGGAAATAATAGTGTATTAAAGTCTGACTGAGTCCACTTCAAATGTTCCTCAATAATTCCAGCTTTCCAATACACAGATTAATGGTAGTATAAAATACGCTCACCAACGGTAGTGTCTGATTTAATTACAGATCACAAACTGGCTCAATCAAACGGTGTCACTTCAACACTCCTGCTTTATCCTATATAAGACTCAACGACAAGTTTGGAATAGACATTGCATAATCCAGTTTCAGATTATACATTTTTTGCCTCCACCAGCTTCAAACAGCACCGTGCAACACTCCCTCAGCAGTGCCTTCACCAATGGTATAGGGTGGTGATACCCTTGATGCTTGAAGCTGGTGGAGGCAAGAGGTGAATAATCTAAAACTAGATTATGCTATGTCTATTCCAATCTTGTCGTTGAGTCTTATATAGGATGAAGCAGGAGTGTTGAAGTGATGCTGTTTGATTGAGCCAGTTTGCTGATCTGTAATTAAATAAGCCACTACCGTAGGTGAGCATATTTTATACTACCATTGATCTGTGTATTGGAGAAAGCTGGAATTATTGAGGAACATTTGAAGTGGACTCAGTTGGACTTTAATATATTTTATTATCTCTTGTTGTATGGTGTGAGCGCTGTACAAATTTCTATTTTCTGACTGTGATAGGGTGGTGATACCCCCCATTTTGTGCAGTGATCCATCTGATAAGTGTGAACAAGGTATTTCACTTTATTTGATCTCTGGAGGAGCGCTCATACCACTATCTACACAAATTAAGCCTAATCCAATTCAAGTTTTATCCTAGGAGATAATTTTTCATCTTCTGTTTATAATTATTTTTTACTCTGATTGAAAAATTATTAAAAGTAGGTGAAAAATTATTCTGAGAACCTGCTGGCTTGCTGATGGCTTAAAATTAATTTTATTTATATTCTCAAAATATATCACCTAGGAAAAAAACTTCGGAGAAAAAGGGAATGGATCTCAACCAATTGTGTCAGTCTACAGCAGGGGTGTCAAACTCAATCAAGTAAGGGGCCAGTAATTAAAACGTAGGGGACAGGTAAAAATGGCGCACAGCGCCAATAGTGTCAGAATAGCGCTGCACTTATAACGATATTTATCGTTTTATAAGTTAATATTTTTTTTGCAGGGATCGGGCTGGAGAGGCAGCGGGCTGGCAGCGGGGGTCGGGCTGGAGAGACAGCGGGGTGGAGGGAGGATTATGCAGCATGTGTATACATTACCTCGTCCCGGCCAGCGATCGCTCCTTCACTTCATAGCTTGCACGAGTCCTGCATCCAGCCAATCACCATGCGGAAACCGCATGGTGATTGGCTGGATGCAGGACTCGTGCAAGCTATGAAGTGAAGGAGCGATCGCTGGCCGGGACGAGGTAATGTATACACATGCTGCGTAATCCTCCCTCCACCCCGCTGTCTCTCCAGCCCGACCCCCGCTGCCAGCCCACTGCCCGCTGCCTCTCCACCCTGACCCCGCTGCCAGCCCACTGTCTCTCCAGCCCGACCTCCGCTGCCAGCTCGACCCCCTCTGCTAGCTCCCTGCATTGTTCAATGGCACACAGTTCTGCTGTTTTATAAAACGCTATTTACCATTTGAATGTAACGGTAAATAGTGCTTTATAATCGGCAGAATGGTGCGCCAATATTTCCTCCGCGCCATTTTTTACTGTATGCAAAACGTAGTCTAAGTCGCTGGCCAAACTGGTTATTAAAATGTTAACATTTATTGAACAGTCTCAAACTAAGTGGCCTAACTATAGTGGCTGTCAGGGGCTCGCTTCTCATCCTTCTTCAGAGTAGAGCAGAATACTTACGGTAACTGCTCCAGTGCAGCTTCGGGTCTCCTCTGATCTTCCTGTCATGTGATTATAAGCTGGACAACAGAAGAGACACAACACATCTCGGGGGTGGGGGATCATGCTAAAGTTTCTGAGGGCATCGCGGCCGTTATAAAATACATGATTTGCAGCAAAGAAGGTATATTGAGATGCCTGATAGCTGCCGCGTCCATGCGCCCAAATTTCCCTTTCTAGCTGCAAAATGCGGTTTTTATTATAGACGCCTATGGTAGCGCTGTATTTTTACAGAAGGGCTCCTGAGCCCTTTTTTCCTGCTTTGGGCCAGAGACCCCAGAACATTACAAGCACAACTGGTCCAGGCAAGTTGCTCACCAGGCCTTCCGTGAGATTGTCACCGGATCAAAAGCAACCTGAACATACTCATAGGGATGCTGCAGTGTCACTTTTGCTAAATCCACGCAATGCAATGTCCCGTCCGATTTTTGAGAATCGGGCGATTATTTCCGACGTCCCATGTGCTTCCAATCATTAACTTGATTGATTTTGCGTAGTTATGATGAGAAAATCAATTCCGTTATTGATTTGGGAGCAGTTTGGACATGTACACACGATACAGAATCCCATCAGACTATCCACTGATTGGGCGGGAAAATGTATAGTGTGTAGCCAGCATTTCTCTTACTTTGAGCAGTAATGTTCATATCATTGTACTGCATTTCAGCGTTATTTTTTCTGATTTCTTTCCTGCTGCATTAAGTGTTTGGTTAGTTTCTACGAAACTGGTTTCTGTTTGTACTCGTTGCTAGCTGTGTGTGCAATGCAAATCAGGACTAGATGTTTCCACCTGCTGTTAGATTCTGTTCTCTCCTTCTTTCTTTAGTTAATCATCTGTCTAGTGTGCAGTGGAGTGGCATAAAGAGAAACTGTACTATTCAGTCAATTTCATTCTAGTATCAGTGAAATTTTTTATAAAGTGCAGTGTTCTCCCCTACATTTTTTTCCAGTCAGATGGCCTGAAAAAGTAGCTGGGAGGAGGAAATACAGGGCCAGCACTTCCAGAGGGACAAACTGAGCATGTGATCAGAGCTGACTGACTTCCAACCAGGTCTCTTCCCCCCCCCCCCCCCCAAATGATAGTGCTCCCCCGGGCCCATGCAGAATATGAGTGCACCCCACTGCCGCTAATCTGCCCCCAAGATGGCATTATTCAGATACCTCTTTGCCCCCCCCCCCCGGCAATCTGTGCACCCAAATGCCCTCCCCCAGGTAGCAGTATTAGGCTGCCTCTGTGCTCCACCCTCCTGCCTCAGATGTCAGTAGTAGGCTGTCTCTGTGCTCCCCCTTCAGTACTTCATAGCCTCTGCGTGTGCATACCTCCACCAAATGGCAGTATTAGGCTGCCTGTGATCCCCGACCTCCCTCCAAGTGACAGTATTGAGGAGTCCACTCTCCACTATTAGATGGCCTGTTCAGGAACTCCTTAGCCCTCAGACAAGAAGTAGAGCTGTGCAGCAGAGCTTGTAAATGTACTTCTCCTAACGGTGACCAGGTCCATGCTCCTCCTCTTTCTTACTTCAGCATGACACTGTGAAGCCTTGTACTGCCTCCGTACAGCTGCCACGCCTAAATTTTGTATGAATCATGCCCTCCTCCAACACCTATACAGTTTCCTGGTATCTAGTGCCCCCTCCCTCCCAGGCTCCCCTATACAGTTCTCTTACATCTAGTGCCCCCCTCTCTCCCCTATACAGTCCCATGGTGTCTTGTGGCCCTTTTTCATTGTAAAGTTCACTGATGTCTAGAGGCTCCCTCCCTGGATTCTAGTAGCTGCCTTTTCTGTTCTCCCAATCCTCTGCTCCCCCCTCCACCCCCATCCTGTGCCGTCCTCTGTCCTGTGTTACCATCCCCTCCCCTTCCCCGTCCTCTGCTTTTCCTGTCCTAGTCTCCCTTATCCTTTGTTTCTCCCAGCCTCGGTGCGCTTCCACATCTTGTGTTTTCCCTGTCTTGTGCACCCTGCCCTATGCTTCCCTCCTGTTGTGAGCTTCCCCCATTAATTCAGGTGACAAAAAAGCACCACGGGCGTCCGCACATTGGGCAAAATGGGGCATGCGCCCCCCCAGCCACCCGAACCCACAGGAGGAGGAAGTAACACAAAAGGAGGGGCAGCGGGGACAGCGGCGGGGAGGGGGGCCAGAACCCCACCTCCCTCACCTGGGTCCCCTCCTTCTTGCGCTTCCTCCCTCTAAATTAGCAACGGCAAACAGAAGCAGGCATCAGTGGGCGTAGAGGAATTGCTCACCTTCTTTCTGCGTTCCAGGTAATGGCGCGCACCATCATCGTCAAGTGACACTGCTCACCGCCTTCTCCACCTCTCTGTGCTTCCTGATTAGCGGAAGCACAGTGAGCGGCGGAGAAGTCGAAAATCAGTGTCACGCGACAACGACGCTGCGCGCGGCGTCACCTGGGACACAGGAAGAAGGTGAGCATTTCCTCTCCGCCCGCTGATGCCCGCTTCTGTTTGCGGCTGCTAATTTGGAGGGGGGGGGGGGGAGCGCCAGAAGGAGGGAACCCAGGTGAGGGGGTGTCTGGCCCCCCTCCCTGCCGCTGTCCCTCCTTCCAAGCTCTCCCATACCGGGGGCAACTATACTAGCTATACAGGGTGTGACTATACTACCTACACTGGGGGCAACTATACCAATACTGGGGCAACTACACTACCTAAACTGAGGGCAACTACACTAACTTAATTTAAAATTGCTGCGCTGCCCTTGCTAATAATAACAATTCTCTTATAGTTTGTCCTTGACACAACTTTATATAAAATCAACTTAGTTCCATCCAGTTCCTCTAAGTGCGCTGTGGTCTCTCCTGTATAGAGTATACACAATCTTCTGGTGCTATGCACTCCACTGCGCGCTCAGTGATGACCTGTGTAAAAACGACCTCACATAGCGTAATACTGTATAAACAAAAAAGTACAACACACTCCTCAGTGCAGGTGATAAGGTGCTCACACGTGATCCCAGCTCCCCTGAAGGTTGAAAGGCTCACCAGATAGTTTCCACCGAATCACAGGTGGTAATCTCACATCAGCACATATGTATCACTCAGACCTTCAGTGACCATATCCAATTGATAAAAAAGCAGCCTTTAATAAAACACATACAAATACATCATCGCGCAGTATGTCAGTTCCAATATAAAAAACACACTGCGCCTCTCGCGCACTCAGAACACTTACAGGATCCCTCTGGGGGATAGAGTAGCTTGTCACAGCGGTAAGTCCCTCGGTTCCAGACGCTTGAGAACTTATTCCAGCCGTTCGCGGCGTCCCGCACTGCCGGTTCCCGCGCCTCCGGACTTCCGCAACTCCAACCACGTGACCTGCGTCAGGCGTACTGGCTCCGCCCTACGCGTTTCGTCACCAGGACCCCTGATGAGTCCTGGTGACGAAACGCGTAGGGCGGAGCCAGTACGCCTGACGCAGGTCACGTGGTTGGAGTTGCGGAAGTCCGGAGGCGCGGGAACCGGCAGTGCGGGACGCCGCGAACGGCTGGAATAAGTTCTCAAGCGTCTGGAACCGAGGGACTTACCGCTGTGACAAGCTACTCTATCCCCCAGAGGGATCCTGTAAGTGTTCTGAGTGCGCGAGAGGCGCAGTGTGTTTTTTATATTGGAACTGACATACTGCGCGATGATGTATTTGTATGTGTTTTATTAAAGGCTGCTTTTTTATCAATTGGATATGGTCACTGAAGGTCTGAGTGATACATATGTGCTGATGTGAGATTACCACCTGTGATTCGGTGGAAACTATCTGGTGAGCCTTTCAACCTTTAGGGGAGCTGGGATCACGTGTGAGCACCTTATCACCTGCACTGAGGAGTGTGTTGTACTTTTTTGTTTATACAGTATTACGCTATGTGAGGTCGTTTTTACACAGGTCATCACTGAGCGCGCAGTGGAGTGCATAGCACCAGAAGATTGCAACTACACTAACTATACTGGGGGCAACTATACTAGCTATACTGGGGGCAACTATACTCTCTCTGCCTTTCTGATGTCCCTTTCTGCTGTCACTCACTCTCTCTCTCTGCCTTTCTGCTGTCTTTCTTTCTGCTGTCTCTTAACTCTCTCTCTCTCTGCTGTCTCTCTCTCTGCTCTCTCTCTCTCTTTCTCTCTCTGCCTCTCTGCTCTCTGTCTCTCTCTGCCTTTTTGCTCTCTCTCTCTCTCTCTGCCTTTCTGTGCTCTCTCTCTCTCTCTCTCTCTCGCTCTCTCTGCTTCTATGCTCTCTCTCTCTCTGCCTCTCTGCTGTCTCTCTCCCTTTCTGTGCTCTCTCTCTGCCTCTCTGCTGTCTCTATCTGCCCTTCTGCTCTCTCTCGCTCTCTCTCTTGCTCTCTCTCTCTCTCTCTCTCTCTCTCTCTGCTCTCTCTCTGCCTTTCTGCTGTCTCTCTCTCTCTGCCTTTCTGCTCTCTCTCTCTCCCCCCCCCTCTCTCTCTCTCTCTCTCTCTCTCTCTCTGCTTTTCTGCTGTCTCTTTCTGTCTTTCTGCTGTCCCTTTCTTTCTGCTTTTCTGCTGTCTCTTGCTCTCTCTCTCTCTGCCTCCCTGCTGTCCCTCTCTGCCTTTCTGCTCTCTCTCTCTCTCTTTGCTGTATCTCTCTCTGCCTATCAGCTGTCACTCTCCCGCTCAGCTGTGTCTCTTTGCAGTCTCTCTCTCTCTGCCTTTCTGCTGTCCTCCCCACACGCTGGCACACTCCTCCTACCTACTGACACCCTCCTCCTACCCACTGGCACCCCTCCTGCCCATTGTCACCCTCTCCCACCCACTGGCACCCTCCTGCAAAATCTGGGGTGTGGCTTAATGCTACACAGGGGGCATGGCTTAAGTTTCCCTGTCACTACTTAAACTGGGGGGCACCTGTGTCAGAGGCACTCACAATCTAATCCCTGCCATAGCCCTAGTGTAATGTCCCACTACTGCGAAGTTCATGTAAATTTGTCCACCTGTGACCACACCCACATTGTGGTTCATGACCATGCCCACTTTCAGCGTACATAACTCCCTCCCCCCCCCCCCTGGAAAATTTTCTGCGGACGCCCATGGGCAGCACCAACAACATCTGGAAGGCTGAGCAGCCACAGTGGAACAGAAGTCCAGCGCCAATTCTTGTCCTCCTCTTCACTGAAGCCTATCATGTAACAATGTTCTCCATAGGCTCCCGATGTCTTGTGACATACATCTGGAGCCTACAGACTTAAGGCCCATACACACGTCGGATTTTTCTGAACGACGGGTCGTTTGAACGTCCCGTCGTTCAGTCGTTCGCACGCGGAATCAGACGTGTGTACGGACTATCGTTCGCGTAATAAGACTGGTTTCCAGCGATCCGCCCGGCAGATCGCTGGAAACCAGTCTTATCACCCGAACGATAGTCTGTACACACGGCGGATTTGACGTGCGAACGACTGAATGACGGAACGTTCAAACGACGGGTCGTTCAGAAAAATCCGACGTGTGTATGGGCCTTAATGCTTCTGCATGGTGATAAAAAAAAAAAAAAAAGATAACAGGAAGCTTTTTGATGTGGTAAGATACCATAACAAGACAAGTTTTGGACTTCTGTTCAAATGAACGCTCAATTAAGATTAAAAAATGTGTTTTGGACACCTTACATATATTTTCATTTTGACTAATTATACAGAATTATACAGGATTTAATATAAAAATTAGACATTTCCTTAACATTCATATAATTTATAAAATGTATTGATGATCACATAGTTTCCTTACTCCCTTTCAGATATTGGTATGTTTTGAAATATGGATACAAAGTCAACTGCAAGTGCAATGCTAAGAAAACAAATTGGGAAGAGACAAAGACGAGAGCGGTGGAAGCTATGACAGACCTGAGTATGCTGAGGTGCTTTAAAACCTATCTGGAGAGTACACCACAACTTATTCTGCAGCTCTACATCCTCATGACGCATAAGACAATCACCATATTTCAGTGTATGTGGAAGTCGCGTTTGCTTTACAGTGCTCTTCACAATGATACAAATTGCATGATCATTTGTCTAGTAGATTGATTGCATCTGAATTGATTTGATTGGTTATAATTATTCATCCCATTTATGACTGAGATCGATGATTTCAATTTTTTTCCTTCCCATTGCCATAATCAGATTGGAATGTCGATTGTCTAAGAAAATTGTGCCATTAATGGGCACGTTTAAACTGGATCACTTAGTTCAATGATCAGGCTATTACTGTTTTTGCGATTTCAGGTGACAGCAAATGTTATCATTGTAGAAGTCTCCTGCTTATCTTATCATACCTGTAATATTAATTTAGCATAAATGTAGCACAGGCAACGTGGCGTAGTGGTTAGCGCTGTTGCCTAGCAGCGCTGGGTCCCCGGTTCAAATCCCAGCCATCATCTGCAAGGTATTTGTATGTTCTCCCCTTGTCTGTGTGGGTTTCCTCCAGGCACTCTGGTTTCTTCCCACATCCAAAAAGCATACAGATAAGTTAAATGGCTTCCCCCCCTAAATTTGCTCTAGACTATAATACATGCACTACTACACTACTACTCCTGGACCCCCACCCCCTATAAAACGCCAGGACTGCAGCCATCGTGGACTCATTCTGTGTCTGCAGTGTTAGTGAGAGCAGGGACAGTGTGTTGCTGACAGAGAGAGAATTAGGTAGGCCTGTGTTCTGTGTCATCTCAGTGCAGATTCTTGCTGCTACCACATTGTCCTGAACAGCTAAGCCCTTCTTAGGGCTGATACATTGTTGTTCTTGCTATTGCATTGCTGCTCTGTGGCCAGTACACAAGTTAGCTGTTGGAGACAGGTCTGCTGGTCCTAGTAGTGCACCGACCATAACCCAATAATCCTTCACACCACTACTGACATCTAGTATCCACTGGCCCCTGTGTAAAACCTTAGTTCTGTAGGAGACAGGTCTGCTGGTCCTAGTAGTGCACTGACCATAACCCAATAATCCTTCACACCACTATTGGCATCTAGTATCCACTGCTGGCCCCGGTGTAAAACCTCAGTGCTGTTGGAGACAGGTCTGCTGGTCCTAGCAGTGCACCGACCATAACCCCAATAATCCTTCACACCACTACTGGCATCTAGTATCCAATGCTGCCCCCTGTATAAAGATGGGCACTAATTATACAATTTGTTGAACGGTTGATTATGAACGATTCTTCCTATGAATGATCTTAAATGATCGTTTGGGACCACTAATGGACAAAAATCTCCTAACCAATCTGGTCAGATTGATCGTATTGAACTGAAATTTGGATTGATTTCATTAATCCGATGAGATTGGTTTGGAGATTTTAGTTCATTAGTGATCCCAAACGATCATTTATGATCGTTCATACGGAGAATCGTTCGTAATTGATTGTTCAGCAAATTGTAGAATTAGTGGCCACCTTAAGGCCTCAATGCAGAATCAGTATTTTCTTGGACACTTAACTGTCATTGAACTACCTCAGCCTGACTAACCGCGATCCCTGCATTCCACGATTGTGCGCACAAGCACGGCAGCCACTGCACACCACTACACAAAGATTGCCGCCAAGAGGACTAACATTTATGTCCTGGAGGTGTCAACTAGTAAAAAGAAAGATATGCTCACCTGACGTAATCACTAAAGGACTTTGCGGTTGTCTGCTGACTGCAGTGTGCTAAACGCGGCATTTGGTCGGTCAGTTTGAAGCGGGTGTAAGGCCGGGTTCACATCTGCGTTGTGAGCCAAAAGGATCCGGTGAGCGGATCCGGTATCTGCTTCACCGGGTCCGAATGGCTCGTCCGTGTCCCTGTTCACATAGTGAAAATGGATCTGATCAATGATTGCTCGGATCCGTTTTCACTCAGCAATACATACCTAATTTTCCATAGCAGCCGGCGGTATAGGCTTCCTCTTCTTCCGCTGTGACTACACAGCGCGTCATGTGACTAGTCACATGACGCATCATGTAGTCACTTGACGTGGGAGAAGACGGAAGCCTCTACCGCCGGCTACTACGGAAGATTAGGTATGTATAAATCCTCCCTCACCCACCCGTCCGGCTGCTGCACCCTCCCCCCACCCTCCCGTCGCTAGATTCGCGTCAGCCCATGCCCCATCCCCCGTGGAACGGTCCGTTTATTCACTAGTGTAAAGAAACGTTTTCCATTGCTGCAATATTTTTGTCCGGATCCGTTCCGCTAAGCAGAACGGTCCGGAAAATTAGAGCCTGCAGCAATTTTTAGGTCCGGAGACCGGAACGTACGGAACGTATCCGTACCAACGGATGCATGTGAATGGATCCATAGGTTAACATTGGATCCATTCACATCCGTTCCGTTTGTACAGTATACGTTCCAGTTACGTTCCGGAAAAAACGCTAATGTGAACCGGGCCTAACCCTTACACTCTGATCGACACGTTCACACGCCAGATGTTTTAAAACACTTTATTCCACCAATTTATGAATGTAATGTGATTTCTGCCCTTTAGCAATTAAAACACGACTCTGCGTCAACTCCGTAATTTTTTGTGGGTCTTTTGCTATGTATCCCCCTCTGGCATGCACCCATCCTGTTGTTAGGCCCCTTGAGGGCCCGTTTCCACTATTGCGTTGCGGAATCGCCGGCGAATCACCGCAGGCAAATCGCATGCGGGTGCGATTCCACATGCGTTTTTTGCCGCTATTTCGCATGCGATTTCGCATAGGTTAGGGTGATGGGATTTTAACCATGTCACTGCCTGTGTGAATTAACATGGGTACCTATGCGAAATCGCATGCGAATTCGCGGCAAAAATCGCATGGGGAAAACGCATGCAATTTCCCTATTAAATACATTGCGTGCAATTCGCCTGCATTCCACACGCAGGCGAATTCTGCAGGGTCTACTGTGCAGAAAAATCCTGCACACAAAAACGCAAATGAAAACTGACAAGTGGAAACAGTCCCATCCACTTGTATTGCCTATGCGAATCCGCATGCGTTGTCTGCATGCGGATTCGCGCTAGTGGAAACGGGCCCTGAAACAACTTTTCCAGCACTTTTGTGGCCAGAAACAGTCTTTGTAGGTTTTAAAATGCTCCTGCCCATTGAAGTCTATGGAGATTCGCATATTCACAAATGTTAGCAGAAATTCACATTTGAAATTCACGTACCCAAAATTTATATTGATTTTTGACCCATTACTAATTGGCCTTCGATTTTATCAGATTTCCAAAAAATCTTACATATTACTGTCCCGTTAAGGAGAGTCTGAAGTGACATTAAAAATGGCTTTTTACCTTATAATCAACATGGGCATGTCTGCCCCTGCTAAAACACCGATATCCCGCTGCTGAATGAGGGGTCTTTAACCCCCAAGTCTCCTCCGTTGTTCCCGGGCAGTGCTACCTGTTGAGGCGGGGCTAATGGCCGCAGCCCTGCCTCTCAGCGCGTCTATCAGCGCTGATCGCCGCCTCTCCCCCGCCCCTCTCAGTCTTCCCTTACTGAGAGGGGTGGGGAGAGGCAGAGATCTGCCGGCTGATAGACGCGCATGGAGGCAGAGCTACAGCCATTAGCCCTGCCTCCATGAGCACCAAGTTGGTCGTGGATTTTGCAGGGGGGATTTGGGGGGTAAAGACCCCTCGTTCAGCCGCGGGATAGCGGCGTTTTAGCAGGAGCAAACATGCCCATGCCCATGTTGATTATAAGTTAAAAAGAAATTTTTAATGTCGCTTTAGAGTCTCTTTAAGTCCCGAACTTATGATACTAAAAGTAAGTGAGGGGTTAAAGCGGACCCAAACCAAACATTTTTTTTCAATTCAAAATATTTAGTTGCACCACTCTGACACATAGATAAATAAGCACTCCTTCAAGCCTATGAGCATTTCAGAGCATGCTTTTCACCTTTCTCTTTTCATAACTAGGGCAGCCATTAGCATTTCCTCCTTTGCTGCACACCATCTACTCCACCAGTTTACCAGATTCTGCAATATGAAAGGAAGGGAGGGGTTCCTCCAATAAATGTAAAATATTTTATATTTGTCATCATGCAGCTGAAAAAAGGCTGCTATTTTTATTATAATTAAGAAAATAGATTTTATTTCTGAAATTTTTAATTTGGGTCCACTTTAACAATTTTGGAAAAACCAAACACTGACACGTAAACAATTGCTGGCATATGGTAGGAAACAAATCATCATACATTGGAAGAGAGTGAGATCTCCCACAAAAAGGTGCTGGGTGCAATCTGTACATAGGGGTTTAATAAGTGTAGGGAGGGTACAAAATCAGAAATGGGCTTAAAAAATGTAAGAAACTGCGAAGATGATGGACGAGCCACCACAAACTCAAATTAGACTAGGTGTGAGCACTTATCGCTATTATTTATACATCCACTGGTACCACTACCAATAAGTTGACATGTTACGTCTTTGGAGGATGGAGGCGGCTGGGGCAAGGGAATGAGGGAGATCTCATCTGAACATCCTTAAAGGGGGATTTTACTATGTTTAGCCCTGGCCTGGACTTTATAGGCATGAGGCTATTATGATTATACCAATGTTCTTCAGTTAATGGTATTGTCTTTCTGTCATTTCAGATGCATCCATCTTGGTATCAGTCACCAGTATCTCATGGTCCACTATTGATTACCAGATGTCATTGCGAAAATCCCTACCAGGAAAGAAAGGAATCGGGGTGGGAGCTCCAATGCTTTTCTTTCTATTCTATAAATTTTTCACCTTGACCTCATGGATTCTCTCCATCGTCCTTCTCCTATACTGCAACATTCACATATTTACTGCTCTTCTGGTCATGTTGTTTGTTGCCGGTGTTCTCTGGGCTTGTAAGGTACAAACTGAATTCTGCAAGACTCTTGGAATGGAATTTTTGTACAGGGCTGTAGTAGGGATTATTCTAATTTTTACGTTCTTTAATGTCAAAGGATCAAGAACCCTTCTCCCCATTAGTATTTATTATGTTGTTCGAACTCTAACGACAGCTGGGATTCTTGTTTTGACAACTTACCTTAGACCTAATTTTGTAAAAACAGTAGTATTTGCAATTCTCAGCATTGCTGTAGTGGTTGCATTGGGATTTGGGATCCTTTCTCTGATCCTCTACTATGGATGTTTTCATCCCAGCCTCCAATCTGGAGAAGGGACCATAGAAGATGAGTCCGGAGGAGATGCCGTGGATGGTCCCTCCATCTATGCAGTGGTTGGTTCCCCCAGCAGGACAAGGAGTCCAAGAATACAAAAATTTATCATGCCTTAAAAATATTATTTTTTATATTTTTTATAGGTACTAATTATTTATTCTACTGTTGTACATACACATGGGGTCTGATGTATGGAGGCATCTCCAGTGATCCCTGATTTTTATTAGATGGCAAAGGATTGTAACTCAGCACAAATTGGAATATAGAGGAGGTTGCTTAAAAGGTCAGTAAGTTAGCAGTTGTGTGATTGGTGTCTTGTAGGCACACAGTACGGACTATATTGGATTAACACAATAAATCTTTTACTGCTGATGGAAGCAGTAAAAGGTTTAGATATAGCAGTATATATTGGATTAACACAATAAATCTTTAAGGGCTTGTTCACACTAAGCAATTTGTTTTCTTTAGCGCTGGCGATTTTAAAAATTGTCTTAAAAAGCGTTAGTGCAATATTGCTCTATGTGAGTGCTCTCAAATAAGCGATGAGCTTTCTATCAAATCGCAAACGTGGCTCTTGTACCATTTTCTGAGCATTTGCGATTTAATAGAAAGAATAATTGTAAAAGCACTTTAAAATGTGATTTCCAGAGCGCTTAAATGAATAAATACATTGTATTTATTTATTTCCGAGTCAAAGAGTTCACTTCCTGACTGACATCGGGAAGTGAAAAAAAACATCGCTCCACAAAAGCGCTTAGAAAAGCACTTTTCTAAGTGAAAATCGCTGGGAAAATCATTCTATAAATCGCTCAATGCTTGCGATAGCAATTTATAATGTGAACAAGGCCTTACTGCTGAAGGAAGCGAAGGTTCTTATTTGTCTACATTGTGTTTAGTGTTCACATTTGACAGGACATTTTGGTTTTGAGTTGCTGAAAATAATTATGTTAGGATGTACAGTACATAGAGCTGCAGCGTTTTACAGAGTATATAGTCATGTCAGTAGCTGTGAGAGGCTCACAATCTAATCCCTGCCATAGTCCTATGTCCATCATAGTCTACAGCATACTGTACATGTGAAACTCCAGCCCACAGGGCAAATCTGCGTTGCACTAGGGGGAACTGCACCGGGAAAAGCACTAGACACCACTGAACTCTGTAGGGGAGGGAGAAAAGGCACTAGACACCAGGAAACTCTGTAGAGGAGGGAGGACCACTAAACACCAAGGATCTGGATATGAGAGCGAGAACGACTAAACACTAGGGACCTGTATAGGAAGGGAGGGGAGGCCATTAGACACTAAGGAACTTTAAAAGGAAGGGGGAGGGTGGCACCGTACTTTGAGGTTGACCGGCGACTTGCTCCCAGTGTTTAGCTTAGGCACACTGTGTATTTGAGTTTGACACCCCTGGTCTAGATTCAATTTAAGGGGGAAGTCAATTAATTTATCTGTATGTTTTTGGGAGGAAAGCCGAGCGCCTGGAGAAAACCCACAAAGGCACCGGGAGAATCTGCCATGCAGATAGTGCAGGTAGTGCCCTGGCTGGGAAGGTGAGAGTGCAATCCACTATGCCACCATGTTGCTGATGCCCACTTGAAAATGTTTCATAACCAAGTGGTTTCATCAGTTCTGATTTAGGCCTCCTTTCTACAACATGCACCTGCTCATGAAAATACATTAGATTTGACAGCCCGTGTTAATCTGTGGGTTGGGTCCCATCTAATACGCCTCTCATTGAAGAACACTCTGTTTACTTCTCTACCTGGTCACAGATGTCACTACTCACCCAGCAATGGAAAGTAATTGCTTCCTCTACAGTGACTGTCATCAAAGGAAAGACTTTGTATTCATAACCTCCCTAACAGGTTTACGTAATAAAAATACCATAGCATGCATAACATAGCACATAGTAGCATAAATATCAGCTGATGCATACCAAACATAGAAGTTATGGATTAAAAAATGAATTTGGCACTTTAGAGCCAAGGTTCTCCACACGTGATAGGTCTCGTACTGAGGGCACTTGGCAGGCTTCAAGGGTACTTGAACTTATTATGGTCTATCTGTTACAATGAGTTTAAAGGTTAAATGGATGATAAATCATATATAAATAAGTCTGAAAAGGCATTTCTAGTTAATTAAAAGCATCAATAAATGTTTATTTCAAGAAGTTCTTGATATTATTTATTAAACGGTGTACTTGGCTATCATAATCTTTTGCGGTACCAAGGGGTACATGTTGTTGAGAAACACTGCTGTAGAGGTCCCAGAGAGTACAGTAATGTGACTCTCACAGGTAAGAAATGTTTGTTGTGGTGGGTGTGGTTGATTGAAAAGGCGTATACATGACAGATGTAGGGTTTTGGGGAATCACTGAGTTGTCACTGAAGTAAATGTTGGAGAGTGGTCAGCAAGCAGGCTAAACCAAAATAGGGATAGCTGAAGCTGAAGGCTTAAAGTGTTAGCATAGTTACTCCAATACTTATTTGTGCTTAATGTCTTAAACAAGGACCCTGATCAAACATAATATTATAATACAGTATACTTTCATTATCATTTAAAAAAAAGCGGAATATAACCCTGCATTTCAACTTTGCTCTAAAACATTATTTACAGCATATTATATGCAACCAGCATTTTTTTTTTACTAGACCAGCATTGGTTACATATAGAGCTTTAAAGTTCTGTGGAGAGAACTGCTCCCCGCAGCCGAAGTTTAGATAGATACATTTAAGTAAACAGAATGTAACAAGTGAGAAATGTTACACACTCTTTGGCTGTCCTCCAGCTCCTGCACAGTCTGAGAGAGTGAGTCACATTCCACACTTGTTACATTCTGTTTACTTAAATGTATCTATCTAAACTTCGGCTGCGGGGAGCAGTTCTCTCCAAGGAACT